>NC_056061.1:29832500-30137875 GCF_016772045.2 Ovis aries | reverse complement strand
ATTTAGGTGAAGATATTTTTGAAAGACAGCTCCACAGATGATGTTGTACACTTATCCATTACACTCGGAGTCATGCAGTATCAGCCGTCTTATTATTGGGGAGACTAAGTCTGTTCACTTCTCCCCTCTGTCTTCAATAAGTAATCTGTAAGGGTGCTTTGAGTCCCTGTGACTATTTGATTCCCTTACTAACTATTCATCCAATTGTTTTAACCAATTATTCACTAATGATTCTTGTTTGAATAAAAGATTACATTGGTGGCTGCAAAAATAAAAAAGATAATAATGATATTTTAAAGGTCTGCTTTGGTACTGCCAGAAATATTACTGACTCCTTTAGAGAAAAGGAATTTCAGGTCTTACTGAAAACAAGTTCACTTTGCATTTGCATTGGTATGAAGATGTATAATTTAGTATGTATATATAAGATCTATTGGTGGACAGAGGAAGGGAGGAAGGATATCTCATCCCAGAATGGTTTGGGTACAGTGTATGAGGATTTCAAAAGGTAACAAATCAGACATCTACTAGAGCTGTGAGCCCCCATGCTGAAGCAGCCAGCTAGCTGAGTTTGGTTTGGGAGGGGAAGCAATCCAGTTAAGGAGCTGGAAGGTGTCAGAATAAAAAGGAACAGGGCAGCCCTTCCCTTTGCTATCTTGACCATTCTTACCTAATATTAATAATAAGAAAGCACAGAAGGCATCTGCAAGGAAGTGAACACCCTTCAGAACTGGACTGCGTAGGTACCTGATTTTACCATCTCTCTCCAGGGAAAGCTATTTTTTGGAGGCAAATGTGAATGTCCATGGAATTAACTTTCTTGTATTCTCTTCCTTCCTCTTCAGTGTAAGAGGAAGAAATACACAGATGAGGAAGGCTATGGTACCCCATTAGGGCTTCCCAGGTGGTGCTAGTTAAAGAACCTGCTTGCCAATGCAGATAGACATAACAGACGCAGGTTGACATAACAGACACAGGGTTCGATTCCTGGGTTGGGAAGATCCTCTGGAGGAGGTCATAACAACCCACTCCAGTATTCTTGCCTGGAGAATCCCATGGACAGAGAATTGTGATAAGCCACAGTCTGCAGGGTTGCAAAGAGTCAGACCCGACTGAAGTGACACAACACATGGTATCCCATGAAAAAAGAGCAGAGGCTTTTATTACCTACATCATAAATCTCTCTTTGTTCAGAAGTCCTGTTATCGCTTTTAAGCCATTTTTCTTACCATGCTTGAATCCAGGAGATGTGAAATATAAAATTACAGTTTGACTAACAGAAAAAAAATCTACCTGGATCTCACAAAGGCCATGAGCAAGGAAATGAGGCTGACAGAACTGAGTTGCTTCCTCCAGTAGCTATGTCCCAAGGTGATGGCCAGGTCCCAAGGTGATGGTCACCAACCCTGATGGTGTACTCTAAGCTCACCATGTCAAAAACCAAACCTATACCCATGTTCCTACTTAAGTTCCCTATTTGTATTAATAGCACAATTCTTCCTGTTATCCAAGTTCTATATCCTGGTTTTGGCCTCTGAACACCACTCACTAGTATACATCTACCAGCTTCTTCCTGTCATATCAGTTTTCAGGTCTAATATATTTCCTCTCTAAAGTGAATTTTATAACTAACCTCCTTACTTTTCCATTTTCATTGCCAACACTCTGATTAGGACTTTTCCCTTGCACTTATTAACAGATTCCCCACAACTCTGACTACAGTATCTATAGTATCTTCTTGCTCTTCTGATTCTACATAATGTAGTTAGATACACTTCTCTAAAACACATTTCAAACCTTGACATTACCTGGCTCAAAAACTTTCAGTTTCTGCTCCATGACTTCTGAATCAAGTTCATTTTCTACAAACATCCAAGTCTTATTTTTTCAGTTGGGGCAAAAGTCACATCATGAAAAACTCACCATTTTACTCAGGGACATTTAGGACATTCACAATGTTGTGCAACCATTACCACTATCCAGTTCTAGAACATTTCTGTCATGGTGGAATAAGTATCAATACTACATTCCTTTTAATGGCCAGATAATAATCCATTGCATGGATACATTCATCATTTGATGGGCACTGAGTCACTTCCATTTTTTGACTATTGCTATACATGTTTCTGTTTGAACCAGAGTCTTTAAGCATAGTCATTATGTACTATTTTGGCAATTCTCCATCTGTCTCCATACTGCCCTATGTTTTTTTGTCTTCCATCCAAATTATAATTTTTTTTCCCTTTGAATACACGGCACACTTGCCCATCTGCAACTGTTCTTCTTCATGGCTTCTGTTGTATAGGAAGCCCTCACTCCCATCTTCATTGTTAAGTTTTTCTTCAAGGACTATCTCAGATATCACTTACTTTACAAACCCTTTCTTGACATTTTCAATCAGATTCAAACTCTCTTTCCTCTGAGCTGCCCAAATGGCATCAATTACAGTATTCCTTACATTTGTGTTTCTCTTAACAAGGCCACAGACAACCTTCAGACAACTTACTGCTGTATCTCCTATATTCAAGCACTTTGTTTCCTTAAGAAGTATTTTAATTTAGGAGATAGTTAGAGCCATTTCATAGTCTTTGTGGTCTCCTTTCAAATGCCTATACTCTACATGGTAGAGGATGTTGTCAGTATTATTCCTTTTGAAACTACTAAAAAATAACATAAATAATTAGAAAAATATCATATGGCATTAATGAGGACTCTCTGAATGTGTACCTTCTCTTTTGTTTAAGAATATACACGTGTTATGTTTGTGCATACCAGCCTTTTCTAGCAATTTTTTTAATGTTTTATTTTTTGAATAAAAAGTACAATAGCTAGGGACAAGTGATAGCTAGTTTAGTAGTGTTAGTATGTATTCACTTAAGGTATTTTGTGGATGGCTATGACAGTGTCAGAAAGTCACAAGCCTAAGTGACATTTCAGTACTTTCAGTCATAGCCAAGAAAAAAAATTATCATAATTCTTATTTCTTATTGTAATGGCAGCAGGAAACTAGAAGGATCATTAAAAATAAAGCATGCTGACCTGCAATAGCCCCTGGACTCCCTGAGAGAGTCAGAGCTCTGTGGTTCTCTGAAAGATTCTAACTTTCTTTTATTAGGAATCAAAATGATAGCTGAGTAATGACTTCACTTCCCTAGGGTGAATCACCCATTCACTATCAGTATTTCTACCTGATCATTATTTTTCAGCAGCTACAAATTTAAATTTAAAATTAAGGTAGGGAGGGATCTGTAGAATTTAGTATGGAGACATTGCTCACCAAATATCTTTCAGCTGTTTCTGATCTGGTTTGGGGCTCTAAACTGCCTCTTATAGAAGTGCGTAGTGTGTGTACTGTGGGTGCAATGGAAGAGTGCCGTCCAATCTTAAGACTTGGGGAGGAGGGGGAAGTTGGACAGAGTGATATGAAAAATCTCAGAGGTGCTCTGCTTCTTGGCTTTGCAGTGATGTTGAATGTGCACTAAGGGTATGTAATCCCCTCTTCCCTTCCTTGTCTAGTCATTAATTCTCACTCTCCCTAAGCAGGAAATTGAAAAGACAAATGGGACTCAAACCTACCTGACCAGAGCAGGGAAATAATTTTATATGTGACAATAAGAAATCATAATTGTCTTTCATCACTGGGAGCAAGATGTTTCTATTTCTCAAAGGTGTCAAAGGTAGAACTTATCTAATATAGATAAATATTTTTTCTTACAATGCATTTCCTGTTTAAGAGTTTTTTAAAAAGAAATTTCTTGGATTTGAGAGCTGAAAGGGACCTTAGAAATGATCTAGTTCGATGCCATCATTTTACAAAAAAATAAAAAAGATGTTAAAGAAAGTGATTAAGGTAAACAGATGCTGTGGCTGCTAAGTCACTTCAGTCGTGTCTGACTCCGTGCGACCCCATAGATGGCAGCCCACCAGGCTCCCCCGTCCCTGGGATTCTCCAGCCAAGAACACTAGAGTGGGTTGCCATTTCCTTCTCCAATGCAGGAAAGTGAAAAATGAAAGTGAAGTTGCTCAGTCATGTCTGGCTCCTAGCAACCCCATGGACTGCAGCCTACCAGGCTCTTCCGTCCATGGGATTTTCCAGGCAAGAGTACTGGAGTGGGGTGCCATTGTCTTCTCTGAAACAGATGCTGTCTGCTGCTGCTAAGTCGCTTCAGTCGTGTCCGACTCTGTGCAACCCCATAGACGGCAGCCCACCAGGCTCCCTCGTCCCTGAGATTCTCCAGGCAAAAACACTGGAGTGGGTTGCCATTTCCTTCTCCAATGCATGAAAGTGAAAAGTGAAAGTGAAGTCGCTCAGTCGTGTCCGACTCTTCGCGATCCCATGGACTGCAGCCTACCAGACTCCTCCATCCATGGGATTTTCCAGGCAAGAGTACTGGAGTGGGGTGCCATCGCCTTCTCTGGAAACAGATGCTAGAAGAGCCCAAACCAAATCCTGGTCCTCTATGGGCCATTTCTATTAATACCACCTTGACTATTTCTATTTAACAAAACAAGCTGCCACCAGTTTTGTCCCCAGAAGACTACACCACACACACTTTTTGACGAATACTAATGGATGACTGGTGCTTCCCAGGTGGCATTAGTGGTAAAGAACACACCTGCCAGTGCAGGAGACGTAAGATACATGGGTTTGATCCCTGGGTCTGGAAGATCCCTTGGAGGAGGGCACGGCAACCCACTCCAGTATTCTTGCCTGGAGAATCCCACAGACAGAGGAGTCTGGAGGGCTACAATAGGGTGGTGCACAAAGAGTTGGACACGACTGAAGCGACTTAGCAAGCACGCACAATTGGATGACTACTCCAAGCGAGTCATTATGCAAGTACCATTGGTAATTCAAAAGTAAATTCACTATTATCCTTAAGAATCTTATAATAAAATTCAAAACCTGGGAGAAGAAAGTATCGTAAAAATGCAGAGGAGAAAAATATCACAGGAAGTTGGAAAGAGAGCACCAGAAGTAATTTCAGGATTAATAAGCAGCCTCCTTGAGATTGAGGATAGAATGTCCCTCTCAAGTGTTACGCAAATTGTGTTCCCTAACTCTGACTAGGGGATATGCACAGACCAAGATCATTATTGTAGACAGCTTTATATAAACATGAATATAATTTAGAAAATTAAAATAAACTCAAGTAAGGAGTTTTTTAACCTGAAGAATGTTGCTCCCTGCATGATAGAAACTAACTTCTTACATTTCTTATTTGCTTCAGATGAATTCATCTTTTTTTCTTCTGTGACCTGTTCATGACTCAGACATGTAGATATAAGAAGGGCCTAAAGGCCCTGAGGTGAGGAATAAACTGCTAGTTTTTCCTGAAGGATGAGGATTTAGAGATGATCACAGGAGACCTAGGTTGATGGACATAACCTTGTTTGCTCTTGGGTTTCATCTCAGTAGAGTTTACTGACCTCTGGACAAGATCTAGTTAATTTACTAGAGTTAATGCCTAGATGGCGGTTTAGTTGCTAAGTTGTGTCTGACTCTTGCAACGTCATGGACTGCAGCCTACCAGGCACCTCTGTCCATGGGATTCTCCAGGCGAGAATACGGAATGGGTTGCCATTTCCTTCTCCAGTGGATCTTCCTGACCCAGGAATCGAACCCAGGTCTCCTGCATTGCAGGAAGATTCTTTACCAACTGAGCTATGAGGGAAGTTACCTGAGTTCATGCCTAAGGCATAGGCTATTTGGAAAGGATATGCCTTTGAACTGAAAATCAAGTTTAAGATAATGATTTGGGGATATTTCACCAGCTGTTTAGGAAATCCTGGACTCTCATACAGTCTATATTTACAACTTTGTAAGCTTGCAAAGACACTAAGAGTTAAATATGTCCCTTTTCTGTGAAGCTTCTTTAAAATTCTTATCTGTGTTACTCATATATATATATGTGAATAGCCAACTGAGACTTCATAGCTTTCATTTAACATATTTAGTTGGATCTTTTCAACCAAACTATATAAATCTGCAATGTATTCTAATGTAACCCAATTAGAGTTACTAACGCCATCTGTATATATATATTTTTGGTTCAGCTGTCAAAAAGCACACAAATACAATCCTTGTAATACAATATTCAATAGTTGTATAATGTTTCTTTGTACTATACTTCATTTAACTTTTTTCTATTTTCAAGTGGATCAATTTTCATTTTCTTCCTTTTATAATTAGTATCTTACTACATATTTTAATATATAAATCTTGGCCCACATCTATGATATTTTTCCTGGGACACATTATTAGAAGTGCAATTACTATAGCAAAGTATATAAAATCTTAAACTAAAGGTTTTAAAATAAAAACAAACATATGTATAGTAATTAAAGACTCGAATAGCACAAGGCTTCTAACAAAATACCCTAGCACTCTTCAGACCTTGTCTGTCCCATTTTTCCTCTCTTTGGCTATTTCTTCTATCTTCAAGTACTGTTCTTTCTTGATTTTTAAGTTTTAGACATTATCTATTGATCCTATTACGATAACAGGAATAACTACATTTCTTATATGACCAAACACATTCCTTTCCCTTACCCTCTCCTCAGTGATTATGTTTTTTGGTTTAAATTAGTATTTGGTATTCTGAGCGCCAAAGAAGTGATGCTTTTGAGCTGTGGTGTTGGAGAAGACTCTTGAGAGTCCCTTGGACTGCAAGGAGATCCAACCAGTCCATTCTGAAGGGGATTAGCCCTGGGATTTCTTTGGAAGGAATGATGCTAAAGCTGAAACTCCAGTACTCTGGCCACCTCATGTGAAGAGTTGATTCATTGGAAAAGACTCTGATGCTGGGAGGGGTTGGGGGCAGGAGGAGAAGGGGATGACAGAGGATGAGATGGCTGGATGGCATCACTGACTCGATGGTCGTGAGTCTGAGTGAACTCCGGGAGATGGTGATGGACAGGGAGGCCTGGCGTGCTGCAATTCATGGGGTTGCAAAGAGTCAGACACGACTGAGCGACTGAACTGAACTGAACTGATTCACATTTTTATGCTATATAAATATTATTCTCTAAGCCATGTAGAGTATTATGATCACATTTCCTTTCTTATACATTGAAATTTTTTCACTATAGCTAAAAACTGCCTCATTTAATTTCACATGTTTAATGTGGCTGTTTATAGAAGTGGACCCCAAACTGATTGAAATTGTTACCAGTGATAGATGAGGTACATGGGTGCCTCCCCTTGATTCTGGGTGGGTCTGTGATTATTTTCAAAGGAGACCATGAAAATGAGAGGTGACACCAGAGGCTGGTCATAAAAGAAAATGCAGCCTCTCCCTTGTTTGCTGGAAGGAACACTCTGTGTTTGGAGTTCTGAGTTATCATTATAGGATCAATAGATAATGTCTAAAACTTAAAAATCAAGAAAGAACAGTACTTGAAGATAGAAGAAATAGCCAAAGAGAGGAAAAATGAGACACACAAGTAAGTAGTCTGACTACTCTGAGGCTGCCATTTTGTAAGAAGCCAAGCTAAGTTGGGGGTGGGGGGTGGGGGGGCATGTAGGAGTATTTGAGTTGGTAAGAAACCTTGTTTTCTTGACAGCCCAGCCCAAGTGCCAGATGTGATTAGAGCCTCCAAATGATTCCAGTCTCCAGCATCACTGAATCACCTCCAGCTTCTGAGTCTTTCCACCTGAGGTCCCAGACATCATGGAGCAGTCATCCCTCTGTGCACTGTCCAAATTCATCCATGAACATAATAAAATGGTTATTATTATTATTATATTTTTTTGGCCAGGCCATGCAGCATGTGGGATCTGAGTTCCCTAACCAGAGATCAACCCCACAGCCACTGCATTGGAAGCTCAGAGTCTGGACTACCAGGGAAGTCCCCTAAAATGGTTATTTTAAACAGTTAAGTTTTGGGGTAATGTGTCAGGCAACAGTAGTAACTACTACACTTAGTTTCCATGTTCCTGTCATTAATAGTTCCTAAATTCTCAATATGGCCAAGCACTAGGGGATCATCAGTTCCATGTTTTCCTTAGAGATATTTCTTCTGGAGATCTCTGTCCTCTTGTTCCAATGTGGCTTGGATGCGGAGCTATCAGCGAGGACTTGCTTGGATGACAGATAGTATAGCATGCTACTGTATTTAAGGATATGGGTCCTGTAGTCAGGCTGCCTGAGTCTGCGTACTGGCTCCATCACTTGCCAGTGCTGTGTGACTGTACTCAAGTTAATCTCTCTGCCTCAGGTTTCTCATCAGAACAGTAGGTGGCACACAGTAAGTGCTCTTACTGTTGGCGTTCTTCTTTCTTGTTTATTACTCTTCCTTTCACGGTGTCCTGGGAATTCCTATCACTTCACACCTATGGCTGATGCCCTAGTTCCTAAACTCCATGCCTTTTTCTTGCTTGGTTACTCCCTTGATAGAATATATAACCAGTTCCCTAAAAAAAACTATGCTTTTTGAAATGCTGTTGTAAGTTGTCTTTATTTAATATCACATTTGCTAGTACGACTGGCATAAAATTCTAAGTTGGAAACAATTTCTCTCTGAATGTTGAAGTTATTACTTCATTGCCTTGAAGCTTTCCGTGTCACCACTAAGACAATACTAACTCTTGATCCTTTGTACATTGGTATTTCTTTTTCTTTCTGGAAGTATTAGGATCTCTTCTTTATCCCCACTGTTTCACAATTTGATAATGATAGTACTTGGTGTCGGTCTTTTAACATTCGTAATTTAGAGTAACATTTCAATTTGGAGACAACTTCAGGTCCCTCAATTCTTAGAATTTTTCTTTTCTTTAATTCTTTGTTAATTTTTTCATCTCCATTTTCAGTTTTCTCTTTCTGGGACTCATCTTTCAATTGGTCCTCTAATTTTCTTATCTTTTCTATTTTTCTACTATCTTTTTAGTCAGTTTTCTGGGGATTTTCTTATTTGTTTATTCTACTGATTTTTTTTAAAAAAATCTACTTTCATATTTTTATGCTTTATAATTCTGATTTCTTATTTTTGAATTGTCCCATTTTACGTATCACCTGTTCCTTTCATTTTAAATGAATTTATTTATTTATTTATTTTTGGCTGGGCCGTGTCTTCATTGCTGTGAAGGCTTTTCTCTAGTTGCAGCAAGCGGGGGCCATGCTCAAGCTGCCACACATGGGCTTCTCACTGCAGTGGCTTCTCTTGTTGTGGCGTACAGGCTCTAGAGCACACGGGTTTCAGTAGTGGCGGCATGCGGGTGCAGCAATTGCAGTTCCCAGGCTCCAGAGCACAGGCTCATAGTTGTGGCCCTGGGCTTAGTTGCTCTGTGGCATGTGGGAGCTTCCTGGATCAGGGTTTGAACCTGTGTCTCCTGCACTGGCAGCCGGATTCTTTACCACTGAGCCACCAGGGAAGCCCACCATATCACGTGTTCTCATTTCATGGATTTATTATCTTATCTCACTGAATATATTGATTACAGTACATTTGAATTTTTTTTTCCCTTGCACTGTCTCTGTTTCCTTTTTTTTTTTTTTAAATCAGTTAGCTTTTGACTCATTCTTTCCGGCAGAGGCTACTCTGAAATGCCCAAGGGTCCTTCATTAGCTATTCTACTTCAGTTGGATATTTCTGTGCCCTTGGACACTCTGAGGCTTGTCAACTGTTGGACCTCACTGTAAAGCAGCTGGCTAGGGACACGGCCTGTTTACTGAGGGAGCCCCAAATGTCCACATCTGCAGGGCTTTTCCTCTGAGTTTGACAGTTTCTCCAGAAAGGAATCCTCTCATTTTCTACCTGGTGAACATGAGGAATTTTAAGCTGGCTGTTGGCATTTTGACATCTATTATGGAGGAGAGGTGGGAGAGGGAAAATCTTAATTTTCCAAAAGCAGGTATCTCTGGTCTCTCTGCTTTATGTATGTTATCTATCTCCACCCCAACTGTGCCTCGTTCCCCAGGTTGTATCTCAGATTAACCCAGTCAATTAGAACCACCAAGTTAAATAAATTCCATGAAGCTCTGGATAAAAGTCCAAGAACTTTTTAATCCAGACTTTCTGGATTTAAAAAAATTCAAAAGTTTTCCTCTCATCTTCCATACCGTCTCTCTCCCACAGAAAAGTAGAAAATGTACCCAATTCAAGTTCCTTAACTCCTCCTACTTAACTATACTTTTTTTCTTTCTTTTTTGATAATGCCTCAGAACTTAAGTATTCAGGGTCCAAGTTTGTTTTAAAATAACCCAATGAGCTGACAGACGGAGCTCCTGGAATTCTGCAGCTTGTGCTAGAGTCTACAGATGGGAAATTGCCGTCAGTTAAAGGGTGGTGCTATTACCATAGCCCAATTTTTGAAAGCCTTTAGGAAAAAAAATCATCTGAATTAATTAGCATTCACCACAGGCACTAGTTTTGTATTACAGTATTCTATAAACTCAAATAACAAGAAAATACAGTATTGTAGTCTCTAACTTTTAACTAACATTTAACTCTCAAAAATTGTGGATTATAAAGTAAGAATTTTACCTGTTACATGATAAGCTCTTATATGACTGATCTATATGCTCTATATGACTATTGCTCTTAGATCATCATAAAATATGAGTTATGTTTTAAAATTAACTAAATACTATTGGTATCTAAAATAAGAGCAATTTCATTTTACCTCTCCGATCTGCTTTATCCACAAATCTCTTCCAAGAAACTCCTGGTGTAAGACTACAGGAGCTGAGTTTAGATTAAAACTCAAGGAGTCACTGGTTTTTTCTTTAATAAAAGGCTGGAGATCCGAATTTATCTAGAAAGAGTAGTCAAAGAGTTAAATCAGTAAATGCATATACAATGGCATGTTTCAATCATATTCAGAAAGCACCAGTTATAGAGTGAAAAATAAAGCTTAAGGAACAGTTTTTAGATGTACCGTAATAAGCAAAAGAACATCATATGATTAACAATAATCTTAAAAAATTTTTTAATAGTTTTTCCCTAACATATCCCTTTTTTATTTAAATTTATTTTCCTTTTTAAGTTTAACCTAAGGACTTAGAAATTATATTAATATGTTAATAAACTAATCAATGATTTAATAAAGTACATAAAAACTCATCTGGAAATATTACATATTTCCCCCTTCTTATGAGCTATTTAAGCAACATCTAAGAAATACATACTAAATGGAATTTAAAATAACATATACATAGACATTACAACGGAGAAGGCGATGGCATCCCACTCCAGTACTCGTCTGGAAAATCCCATGGGTGGAGGATCCTGGTAGGCTGCAGTCCATGAGGTCGCAGAGTCGGACACGACTGAGCAACTTCATTTTCATTTTTCACTTTCATGCATTGGAGACAGATATGGCAACCCACTCCAGTGTTCTTGCCTGGAGGATCCCAGGGACGGGGGAGCCTAGTGGGCTGCAGTCTCTGGGGTCGCACAGAGTCGGACGCGACTGAAGCGACTTAGCAGCAGCAGCAGACATAACAATATAACAGCTAATCTTGAGACATTTTTTAAAAATTTATTTTTAATTGGAGGATAGCTTTACGGTGTGTGGTTTCTGCTGCACAATGTGAATCAGGCACAAATATACATATATCTCCTCTCTCTTCAACCTCCCTCCCTTAAGACATTTTATATTTCAGTTATTGGAATTAAAGCTTTCAATTTTACTCCATATATTTCTAAATTTCATTAACTTTCCACAATATGTTTTACATAGGAACTATATGGAAACTGTAACAAAAACCCAAATATTCTTGCATTTTGTTACTAGCAACATTACATGTTATTTAATAATTTGCAATAATTCTTTCAAGAACCTTTCAGGTGATAAGAAAAGACAAACATCACAAATATGGCTTAAGTAAGCTCTAGCTTTCTATCAAAATTAAGCAGTACTCACTAATCATACTGTTTATATTACATAATAATCACCATGAACAATAAATTTTATGTACTCAATAAACAGTTTCTGATATATAAAAGCAGTTTATTAAATGGTAAAAGGCTTCTTGTGTATCATTTTAGCTATTTAAATACTGAGAAAACAGAAAGGGTGTGCAAATACCTTATGACTCATAGCCATGTGCTTCCCATACTGAAATGCCATATCCTGAACCTCAGCATCATGCTTTGCTAATTCCATTGCAGCTTGGCAGCTTTTTGCTAGTAAAGCACCATGGGAGAGAAAAGTCTGCTTCTTCCAAGTCGATATTCCAATATCATCTGTGATACGATTTTCCTAAAAAAAATGCAACAAAAGCCAAGATTAAAAAGATTTTAGGAGTAATTTGTTTCGGTTTTTGAAGAACAAGTGTTAAGAAATGAACTATTGGGACGTCCCTAGTGATCCAGTGGCTGGGACTCTGTGCTCCCAATGCAGGGGACCAAGGTTCGATCACTGGTCAGGGAAATAGATCCCACATGCCCCAACCAAGGGTTTGCATATTGCAACTAAGGATCCTATGAGTCGCAACTAAGACCCGGCACAGTCAAATAAATAATTTCTTTTTTTAAAAAAGAAAGAACTATTTAAAACACTCAGGTTGTCACAACAAGACAGAACTAAAGGATGTTGACCCTCACCTCCACCTGAAGGGAACTAAGGAGGTGGGAACTGTTTTTTTAGGGTAATTGAGAAAAATGAAAGAAATGTTGAAGCAAATTTTATTTTGAACTAAGGAATTTCTATTAAAATATACTTTAGGGGAATTCCCTGGCAGTCCAGTGGTTAGGGCTCTGCGCTTCCAGTGCTGGGGACTCAGGACAGATCCCTGGTCAGAAAACTAAGGTTCCACAAGCCACATGGCAAAAACAAACAAAACAAATTTTAAAAGTGATATAAAAAGTATGTATCTGTAGATCTCTATCTATATCTCTCTATATATACACTTACAGGATAAGGCAAAAATATTAATAGAAACTTAAACCTTCAAGCTAACTCTTCTATATTTGTATCAGTTCTTAATTAAGTGCTAGTGTTCCAAGATACAAGAATCCTATTGTCTTTATGTTAAAATGTCAAGGTCATAATGAAGGAACTGCATTCTCTTATAACCAGTTAGACAGAAAAATCAGAGAGGAGGTAACCCATTATTATAATGGGGTATGATTAAATCATACTATTCAACAAAGTTTATTCCCATAAGAAGAAAAAAAGGTATAAGGGAAGATATAATTGTAGTTTATTTAATTTCATCTTTTTAAATTACAAAAATTACAGTAGTGTCTTTAAGTAAGTATACACAAACCTACTGACTCTAGATCAATGACATCAAGTAAAAATATAATGTATACCTCATTTGCAATTAAAAATTTGCTAGTAGCTACATTAAAAAAGTGAAAACAGGTGGCATTAATCTTAATGACATATTTTCTCTCCTAATATATCTAAAATATTACTAAAACATAGAATCAAAATTAATAATCATATACAATCATACATAATCATAATTACTATTAAAATATTTTATATTCTTTTTTATACTAAGTTTTCAAAATCAGTGTGTATTTTCCACTTATAGCATATCGCCACTGACATTTCGAGTACTCAACAGGTACAAGGAGTTGCTGGCTATCCTAGTGGACAGCTCTACTTTAGGCAGTGAGCTCCCTGAGGAGAATGATGAAGCCATATGTAGAACAAAGCTCATTTCACAGTGTTTCTTTGAAACCTCAAACTAACTAGAAAGCATCCATTAATCCAGAAAGATTAATGAACCTAAACACTTTACTTCCTGCTGCCCACACCACAATCCTTCTTCCATCATTATGTGGTGACAAAATAAAAAACAGTAAGAAAACTTAAACAGAGAGGTCATTAAAAAATGACCTCAGATTTAGCCCCACCTCTTTCACCATGCTGAAGGGAATCTTCAACCATCGGTCAGATCAAATTCTCAATTTTATATGCTTTTAAACAAAAAGAGAGTTCAACTTATAGCAACAGTCACAAATATGCAACCTACTATTGTGTAATAATCAAAAAAGCCACACAGGGAGAAACAGTGCATAGGCTGCTTCATAAAACATTACAGATAAATAACAGCATTTAATTTTAGAAATTTGAGAATGGATTTTAAAATGTACAAAGTTAATATATCATATTAATAAGCCTAGACAAAAACCATATTCTCTCTCCAGCTATACTAAAGATGAATTTGACAAAATTCTATTCTTGATGGGAAAAAAAAGCACTTACTAAAATATGTATTTTTTTAATGTATATACTGCAATCCTATTTCAAATCCATAAATGAAGTTAGCGTGTAGAAAATTCAAATGAAACAGTACAGTAAAAATAGCGGAGAACCAAAAAAATCTAAAAAGGCAGCATACCTAAAGCATGAGAATTCATTAAAGCTTCATCTTTGGGTTTTGACTGACACTTGGCAGTTGCAAATTTTGAAACAAACTTTGATATCACAATGACTATTCTGAAGAGATTTCAGCACCAGCACTAAGATTTGTACGTTCAGTTGGTTTGCAACTGACTTATTAGCCATTTACACAGTGTATAGTACAGATTTGTCACAGGACAGACCACAGTTTTAAAGGAAAGAAGAACCTTCCTGTAATGAGAAAGGATCCCCTAAACTGCACACAGCTTATGACATCCAATATACAAGAGCATAAAAACCATCACAATATTGTGATTCCAAGAAAGATAGTTTTGGTCAGGAAAATAACCTAAGATCCTATTTCCCATTTTAATTTCTAAAATCTCTTACAATGACAAAACTGTCACATAGGACAGAAAGTATACAGTGCTGGGAAATATAATGTGATTCAGCACTGGTTCTTTTTGTCATTTAACACAGATATCACATTAATATTAGACCAAAGCACAAAACGTTTAGTGCATAAGCCAGTTTCTGTTTTAAGACCTAGCATTTTTATCACAGTCTTTTATCTTACTTTGGACCACTTGTACCCAGTACTCTATCCTACTATAGACTGTTTAACTTAGTCAACAGAATCAAAAGTAATTTCTGGTGAGATTTATGGGGGACATAAACATTTATATCATTAAAGTATCTGCATAACCAAAAGTACAATAATAAAAATGAAAATGCCTCCTGTTCCTTTTAGAAAAATAGTACTTCATAAGCTTGCTACATTTTTATTGCCTTTACTGTTGCATGACAATGAATAGTGGATAGAAAAAAAGAACCATATACTTGAATTATGATAGCTTAATCCATCACAAATTAATCTAAAAATGAAGCTTTTACGGGTTTTCTTGGTGGTCCAATGGCTAAGACTCTGTGCTCCCAAGGCAGGGGGCCCTGGTCTGATCCCTGGTCAGGGAACTCGGTCCCAAATGCCGCACTAAGAATTTGCACACTGCAACGGAAGATCCCAAGTGCTGCAACTAAGACCCGGGACAGCCAAATAAATAAATAAATGAAGTTTCTACAGAAACAGGAACTATTTTTTGAAAGATTTATTTATTTATTTAATTTTTTTGGGCTGTGGTGGGTCTTCGTTATTGCACAAGTGCTTTCTCTAGTTGCAGGGAACAGGGGCTACCTTTCATTGCTGTGGGCAGGCTTCTCATTGTGGTGGCTTCTCCATTCTTGTGGAGCAAAGGCTCTAGAGCGTATGAGCTTCAGTAGTTGCAGCGAGTGGGCTCCAGAGCACAAGCTCAGTACTAGTGGCTCATGGGCTTAGTTGCTCCACTGCATATGGGATCTTCTTGGACCAGGGATTGAACCAGGTTCCCTCACCTTGCAAGGTGGATTCTTAACCACTGGACCACCAGGGAAGCCCAGGAACTATTTTAATAAGGGGGAAAAAATGCCCTCATCCCAGATGTGTACTTCTTTAATATGACAAGTGTGTGTGTACATGCACATGCACACACGTGATCACCCGAAAGCCAGCAAACACTTTATGGGGAAGTATACGACCCTTTCTTCCTAAAATTAGGAACAGGACAGAGGTGAACACAATATCATGGCTATTCAACAATGTAATAGAAGTGGTGAAAAAAGGACAGATGTATAAAAATTAGAAATGAAGGGTTTATCACTATTTGAAGATAATATAACTGCATATTGGGGAAAACCAAGAGAGCCAACTGAAAAACTACTAAAGCAAAAAGATAATTCAGTAAGGTAGCAGATATTAAATCATAAAACCTCAGTAATTTTTAAAAAATATGCACCTTTAGACAGACAGACAATGAAACAAAATAGGAAGTCCAGGAATCAAACTACACACAGGAATTTAATACATTTCAGGGAAAAGTTGGACTTTTTAGTAAATGGTGCTGGAATAACTGAACAACCTTCTGGGAAAAACATTAACACTGATCTGCATTTCACACAATTTATCAGGATAAACTCCACATAGTGAAAATAAAATCAAAAGAACCACAGACAATAACTGAAGACAAAAAACAATAAGGAAAAGTATTGGATTGGCCAAAAAAGGTCATTTGGGTTTTCCTATAACAGCTTAACAGGAAAATCCAAACAACTTTTTTGGCCAACCAAATATTTGCATTTCCTATCACAGATGAATGACAAATCTTCCCATGGTTGGCTAATCATGGTCCCCCACAAAGACAGCCACATCCTAATCCCTAGAGTCTGTGAATGTCACCTTACATGGTAAAGAGGACTTTGCAGTTCTGATTAAATTTAGGATCTTCAATTTAGTTCGGTTCAGTTGCTCATTCATGTCTGGCTCTTTGCAGCCTTATGGACTGCAGCATGCCAGGCTTCACTGTCCATCACCAACTCCTGGAGATGGAGGAATTATCGCATAACAGGATGAGCCTAATGCAGTCAAAAGAATCCTCATAAAAGGGAAGTAGCAAGGATAAAAAATGGAGGATGAAGCCACAAACCAAAAAATGAAAGTGAAGACTAGAAAGGGTAAGGAAAGGGATTCTCCCCTAGAGCCTCCAGAAGGAATGCAACCCTGACAACATCTTGATCTGGGGGCTTCTGATCAAAGGACCCACACTTTCCATCTCCTTAAGGCTTCACTCAGTGTTGGTGAGGCTGTAAAGAAACAGACCTATCAAATATGACTAGTAGGAGTGGAAACTGGATAGAAATTTTGTAATTTCTTTCACAATTACAAATGTATTTGCCCTGTGGCCTGTCAGTCCTACTTCCAGGAATTAATCCTTCATATAAGCCCCAACACTTGTGAAATTAAATACATACAAGGTTAGGGTCTAATGTTCATCCAGGTGCTTGGGTGATCCTTTTAAAACATAAGCCAGACAGAAGCATACTGGCATATGTGCTGTTTTTCAAACACTTCAGGCCTGTTCCTCCTCAGGCCTCTGTGCCCAGTAAATAGAACATATCCAGTTCAAATATCACTTCTTTAAGAAGCATTTGCAAATACCCCCAACATATACTTTCCTCTTTAAACAAACATAATCTTATGCATATTTCAAAACAGTTCTTAATTCTCTATGAATTGTATGCCTGCTTATTTGCTCCTTTCCTTAAGGACTGGATACAGTGTTAGTCACCTTCACATTTTTAATCATTTAGGCCATATTTAACTTTCAACAAATGCTTGTTGAATGAACAAAAATGTGTTTATCTGTTACATTAAGTAATTGCGTGTTCTTTTAAACAATTTAAAAGTTAATGAGCAGATATATCTATTCAATGGAATGCTACTGTGCAAAAAAGAGAAGGAACTGCTGACACCTGCTACACCATGGATGAACCTCAAAAGCACGACACTCAGTGAGAGAAGCCATCCATGAGACCACATACTGTATGATTCTATTCTTATGAAATGGAGATTAGTGGTTGCCTGGTCCAGGGTGGGAACTGTAAATGGCCATGAGGGAGCTAATGAGGTGTGTGTGAAAATTTCTAAAATTGATTTATGGTGATGGTTGCATTACTTGATAAAGTTACTAAAAATTACTAACTGTAATTTTGAAATGGGTTAAACTGTTTTCTTGGGCTCCAAAATCACTGCGGATTGTGACTGCAGCCATGAAATTTAAAGACGCTTGCTCCTTGGAAGAAAAGCTATGACAAACCTAGAGAGCATATTAAAAAGCAGAGACATCACTCTGCCGACATATAGTCAAAATATGTCAAAGCTATAGTATAGTCCGTATAGTGAAAGCTATAGTCAAAGCTATATCCAGCAGTCATTTATGGATGTGAGAATTGGCCCATAAAGAAGGTTGAGTGCAGAAGAATTGATGTTTTGAATTGTGGTGTTGGAGAAGACTCTTGAGAGCCCCCTGGACAGCAAGGAGATCAAATCAGTCAATCCTAAAGGAAATCAATCCTGAATATTCATTGGAAGGACTGATGCTGAAGCTGAAGCTCCAATACTTTGGTAACCAGACGTGAAGAGCCAGCTCATTAGAAAAGACCTTCATGCTGGGAAAGATTGAAGAGAGGAGAAGTGAACGACAGAAGACTAACTGGTTGGATGGCATCACCAACTCAATGGACATGAGTTTGAGCAAACTCCAGGAGATGGTGAAGGACAGGGAAACCTGGTGTACTGTAGTCCATAGGGTCCCAAAGAGTCGAACACAACTAACGGACTGAACAACAATTTTATGATATGTAAGATTTATCTCAATAAAGCTGCTAAAAAAGAAAAAAGGGTAATGAATATAAAATTTTACATTTCTTGGTCTCAAATTCTTAAATTATCACTTAAGAAATTAACTTTTTATGGCTTGTATACCATCCTCATTTATTAATATAACATTTATTTTGTTTCTATTATGAGTTAGATTCTTTGTAAAGTAATATAAATATGAATATGAGTTCAGTTCAGTCATTCAGTTGTGTCCGACTCTTTGTGACCTCATGAATCCATCTCCCGGAGTTCACTCAAACTCACGTCCATCAAGTCGGTGATGCCATCCAGCCATCTCATCCTCTGTTGTCCCCTTTTCCTCCTGCCCCCAATCCCTCCCAGCATCAGTCTTTTCCAATGAGTCAACTCTTCGCATGAGATGGCCAAAGTACTGGAGTTTCAGCTTTAGAATCATTCCTTCCAAAGAACACCCAGGACTGATTTCCTTTAGGATGGACTGGTTGGATCTCCTTGCAGTCCAAGGGACTCTCAAGAGCCTTCTCTAACACCACAGTTCAAAAGCATCAATTCTTCAGTGCTCAGCTTTCTTCACAGTCCAACTCTCACATCCATACATGACCACTGGAAAAAACACAGCCTTGACTAGACGGACTTATTAATAAATAGCCTGTTCTCAAGAAACTCACAATCCAGGTATGGCATCTATATATCTAACTCTATGTGGATATTAATATAATAGATAAATTATCTGATAGAGTTCTCTCTCAGAATAATTCTTGGAAGATTTCCAATAAAAGATTCAGTTTTATATTTTCCTTATTGTGACTGACATTTTATTATTCATCACTTTTACATTTTTAATGCAATAATACACAGTCACTGAAAATACTCAGCAAATTCAGATAACCAAGAAATAATTAATGTATAGTCTCTTGAAATCTGCTATTATAAGTTAATCATGTCATGAATCAGTAATTCCATTCTAAATTAATCAGAAAATTTATTCCCTGAATATTAAATCACTGCTTATCATGAACTTGGTTACAAATGAAACAAAGCCCCTCCATTCATTCTGTCAGCTTGCCATGTATACATTAACAGAGCATGCTTTATTACAAAGGGAAAGTTAACACACAATTTTGGATGTGGTTTAATAACCATATCCAAATTAGCATCTTCAGACATCAGATATATAGAACTGATATGAAATGAATGAACGCAGTCAGAGCCAATGAGAGTCAGACATACTTACAGCATCAGCTTACATTTGTGCAGTTTACAGAAGGAAGACACATACAGTTGATATTCACTTTTGATGGGATTTTCTCTTTTTCAGAAAGACAATATATGTCAACATACCTACTGAATGACTGTCAGACTGGAGTATATTAATTTAAAAAATGTAGGTCTCTTAGTCATTGTAACCTGACCTTTTTGCTCAAGTAAGGTTAGTTTCAAAAACACATAACCTGAAGCTTGCAAGGTATCTCCCAAGATAGTGGTACTGGTTTTCCTCAGATACAATGTTCTGTTCTGCTGCTGAGCCGTCTGGTGGACATGCACTTTAAGTTGCTTTCCTAATGGTAGTAATGCATTTGTATATGCCTATTTACATGAGATCAAAGTGTATTTGTAAAGTGGCTGCTGCTTGGGATTAAAGGTCTAGTCCATGGTCACAGAACAAAGGCAAGCTAACTGACCCAGGAAAATGTCCAAGCCCCAATCAGAACCTGCCAAGTCAAACTTTTACCTTACATATTATCAGAAGAGTGATAAGGGTACTTTAAAGAAAGAATGCAAATATTTCCTGTTTTATGCTTCCTACTTCAGATTCATATACTAGGCTGCTACCTTTATAATTTAACTTTAAAATATATTTATGCAGCATAAATTTGGGTTTGGTGAGAGATCACATTCTCTAACGTCACATTTTACCATCTTCAATGTCCGGTTTGAATTAGCCTCTTCACCTATTTTAAGAAGCTAAACAAGAGCCAAAATGTTCATCAGCCTAATTAAAAAAAAAAATTATTTGGCTGCGCTGGTTTTAGTGACAGCAGGTGATCTTTTAGTTACAGCATGTTGGACCTAGTTCCTGACCAAGGATTGAACCTGGGCCCCCTGCATTGCGAGTGCAGAGTCTTAGTCACTGGACCAAAAGAAAGTCCCTACTAGCCTTATTTAAAAAAAAAAAGGCAAGGAAAATTTTAATAAAGACGCTCTAAATTTAGGGATAAGAAGGAAGCAAGGGGGAAAATAGAATCTCCTATTTCCTGGCAGCCAACAATATGTGATGACACTTCCATGTCCATTATTATATTAGCACTTAGATTCTATCTTGTTTAATACATAGTAGAAATACTTAAAAATATCTTCGATAGTTTAAAAAGTAGGTTTATATATGAGTAAATGACATGTTTCATTTATGTATCAACAAAGTATTTTAAACCTGTAATTAAGTCTTCTAATAATATAAATTAAAAGTTACAAGAATCCAAAGCATATAAGTAACAAGATTAGAAATAGTACATATCATAGTGTTTTTTTTCCGGAATCTTGAGGAAGAGAGAAAAGGTATAATATTTTAACAGCATCATCTAATAGAATGTAATAATTTGCTTTGATTTATAATCTGGTCACACTGGAGGTAGTAAAGTGGGTATCTATGTAAATCATGGGAGAGAAACTGATAAGATGTGATAAGTGTGTAACTAAAGTCTGTTTTAAGAAGTGCTTCTATATAATAAATAAAGCTATTAAGCTTTTCCTCACACATTAGAGAGCAGGGTTGTCAGGGAATTTAAATGTCAGGAATTCTTTGGTCTAGGGCTAGCCAGCCCCTTCCTGTACTCTCCACCAGTCAGTTCTTGCTGAGACGAATGGGAATGATCCTGATGAAGAAGGGTCAGGATGGAGAAAGAAGACTTGACAGCTCAAATTCTCCAGCAAGGGGTATCCTTCAGATGGGGACAGGTTTGAACAGCTAGAGGGCAGCAGATAGTCTTCAGAGGGGTTGCTCAGAAGGGGCAGTAGGGAATGCTGATTGATTAATTCTTTGAGATGAACAAACAGCACCAAAGGGAAACTTGGCTTGCTTTGAGATGTACAGTGTATGATGGTGTTTGACATACCATGTAAATGTGCAGCAGATGCACTTTAATTAATTTTTTGTGTGTGCTTACTGTGCCAGGCATCATAGATTTGAGAATTAGGTATTCCCCCTTGACCTTTAGTAGAAGTTCAGCAAGGGAGAAAGACAGTACTTAGGAAACAGTTTGGTTTTATGAAAATAAAGCTATGCTTACAGTATAAAGGAGGGAGTGACTAGTTTTACCAAGGAAGGCTTCAGTGTGAGAACTGTTAGCTGAATCTTATTCTGAATAATAACCTGGAATCAGCCAGGAAAATAAGGTATGAGATGACTTTTAGAGCATCGGTATTAGTTCCATATTGCTGAAGCAGACAGTGGGAAAAGTAGGTGAAGAATAAGACTAGTTAGGTAGGTAAGAGGTCCAGAGGGTTGTATCTTATTATTTAGGTGCTAGGAGACTGACTTCAGCAGGAAATTATATGACTACATGTGCAATCACATGGGCTGCTTCAGAGGCAGTTTGGACTGGAGGGGCAACAACTGGGATATCCATTAAAGGGTGAAGTTATACTCCAGGTGAGCAAGGATGACATAAAGTGGTAGCCAGTGGGAAGTGAGAGGCTTGACCGTCATTCATCAAGGATCTACTTTCCTCTCCCTCCTTACTAACGAACCCTAATTTTGTTCAGGCAGTCACTGCTGTTGCCAACGATTAATTTAGGAATGGGCATGTGGTCCAATTTTAGGCAATAAGACATAAGGAAAGTCTACTGCAGAACTCCTAGAAAGAGATCCAAACAAAAGTGGCACCTGTGGAAGGTGCTCTGTCTTGATGAGCCACACTCAGGACTACTGTAGCCAAACTGTTACAAGCTTGATAATAAAGAGGACACTAGGAAGCAGAACAGAGAGGAAAAACCTTGATACCTGGAGTTGTTATGTTAACTGTCCCTTGATGCCTGATTGCCTCTGCATGTTCAGTTAGAGTAAAATGTGTTTCCTTACTTTTATATCTATTTAATTGGATTTCCCATTCTTTGGCAACTGAAAGCATTTCCATGAATTAATTCTTTCCTTAAGATGAAAAATGTTTATACTATATAAAGTCTGCATATGCCAACATTAACAAACTACTAAAACATTTTAAGAAGATTTTCCTTAGGATGGAATATTCTATTGCCACATAACAAGTTACCCACAAACACAGCAACTTAAAACAACAAACACTTATTATTATCTCAGAGTTTCTGAGGGTCAGGAATCTAGGAATGGCTTAGCTGGCTGGTTATGGCTCAGGATTTCTCAGGAGATTGCAGTTAAGCTGTTAGCTTGGGTTGCAGTCGCTTAAAGGGGCTGGATAATCCACGCCCAAGCTCATTCAGGTGGTTGTTGACAGTCGGTGTCAGTTCCTTGCCACCTGGGCCGCTCTGTAGGGTGGCGCACCTGACACAGTAGTTGGTGTCCCCAGAGCAAATGATCTAGCAGAGTAAGAGCACACCCAGGAGGGGAGTTTCAGAATCGTTCATACCCTGTCCTTGGAAGTGACACACTATCTTTTCTGTGGTATGCTCTTCGTCATACAGACCAACCTAGCACAGTATGAGAAGGAATGAGACAAGGGATACTAGGGGGTGTGGCTCACTGGGGGCCATCTTGGAAGCTGGCTACTACAGATACAGTCTATGATTAGAATCACTAGGTAAACAGATCTGAACATTTTAAAATTTCTTAAACACTCTGCAAACTGTTTTACAGAAAGTTTCTTCTGGCACGTACCTTGACCGGCTAAGTTTGAGACTGTCTTGTCACTGAGTAGAATTGTTTTACTTGTGAATTTAACAGGTGAAAAGTGGCATTTCATTTAAAATGGGAAGCAATTTCATTGATTAACCAGTTGTATTTCCTCCATTTATTCATTTATTTACTGAGTATCTTCTACATATAAGGCACTATTCTAGGTGTTCACACCAGTGAGAAAACCAGAGCATCCTTGCATTCATAGTTTATAGTCTAGAAGGGAAGTCAGACAACCATAACCACACAGATAAACATGTAACTCCACACCGAGACACTTTCAATGGGGAAAATGAACACACTTTTATGACAGCAGCAATAAGAGTACCTGACTGAGACTGAGGCTTTCGGGAACTGTTTCTGTGAGGAAGTGACACTTGAGCTGACACAGGAAGGATGAATAAGGGATAATTTAGTAAAAGTAAACAGGTATGCAAGGATTGCACAGTAGGTTGCAAGGATTGCACACACAAAAGAGAATGGAAGTCTGAGGTAGGAGAGGCTCTTGGGGCTGATATGTAGACAGTGAGGGTTCAAATGGTAACAGAAGAGGCTGGGGGGATAGACTGGGTCAGATTATGCAGGGTCTTCTGGGTCACGTTCAGGATTTCAGTCTTTATCCACAGAGTCATTGGATGCTACTAGGGGTTGACATGAAGGCACCGCAGCATCAGATTCGCATTTTGAGATCTCTGGTGGTATGGAGAAAGCCCAGCAGATGGGAGAACTGTAAACATGGAGGTGAAGGAATTGCTCAGGCCAGAGAGGATGACATTGTGGACCACGCAAAAGCGGGAGGCATGGGGTAAAGCTAGACTGCAGCTTGTGCCATCGATGGTGGGCCAGGGAGGGCATCAACAAGGTACTGCCTTTTTTGCTTTTTTTCAAACTTTAAACTTTTAATTTTGTTTTGGGGTATAGCCAATCAACAATGTTGTGGTAGTTTCAGGTGAACAGTGAAGGGACTCAGCCACACATATACATGTATCCATTCTCCCCCAAACCCTCTCCCAGGTACTGCTCTTGACTACTTATGGACCGAATGTATGTGTCCCTGCAAAATTCACAAGTTGAAGTCCTAACTGCCAGTGTATTTAGGGTAAGGAAGTAATTAAGACTGTTGTATTTCCTCCATAAGAGGAAATCATAAGAGTGTGGATTAATGTTCTTATAAGGAGAGATACCAGAGAGCTTGCTGGACTCACTCTCTACCACATGAGCACACATTAAAAAGGCAGTCATCTGCAAACCAGGAAGACAGTTCTCACCAGAAACCAAATTTCTAGAACCTCCATCTTGGACTTCTCATCTCCAGAACTGTTGGTAAAATTTCTGTCATTTAAGTCAACTCAGGCTGTGATATTTTGGTATGGCAGCCAGAGCTGACTAGAGCAACCGACTTCTCTCTAAACCTTAGGATTCAATCAGTGAAGTTTTGAAAGTATTGTTCCTCCCAACATCTTTTCAGCATTGTCTTAACAACACGCAGGTTGAAAAGATCTATAGTCTAATTATCTATTTCTGTATAACAAACCACCCCAAAATTTAGTGGCAAAAAACCAACAACCATTTTACTATGATCACAGATCCTGTGGGTCAGAATTCAGGAAGAGAACAGAGAAGATCTGACTCTGCTTCATGATGTCTGGGGTCTCAGCTGGGAAGACCTAACAAAGCTGGGGATGAGTCTAGCCCCAGAGGACTGGGGCTAGAACAGCTGAACTACCCGGGATCTACTTCCAATAAAATGGCTTATTCACCCATACATCAATCAGGCACACCTGGATGGATGATTGGAGCACTTATTCACAGTCTCTCACGCATGGTGCTTAGGTTCTGAGATGCGGAGTAGTGAGAGGGAGTGTTTCAAGAGAGTGAGTATTCTAAGAGACCCTTTCCTGGCACAGGCAGAATTTAGGTAGTGTCACTTCTACTGTACTCTGATCGATTGAGGGGCTCACAATCCTACTGAGGTTCAAGGAAAGAGTCATAGACCCATACCATTTGATGGGAAGTGATGGGAGGAAAGATAAAGAATTTGAGGCCTTTTATTGTTTGTTCTTAACTACCATAGTCTACTGCTGAAGAGGGTGCTGAGGAAACCAACTTGCTTTCTCTGCTCTCTCCCAGTTCTATTTCTGGCTAAGCTGATGATATAGGAGATGGAGTAAGGTAGTCAGGGGGATAAATGTGGTGAGGGAAACAAATATTAGGGATGACTCATAAGTTTCTGACTTGAAAATCTGGATGAATGGTGGTGCCCTTCGTGAAGACAGAGGATAATGGACTGGGCTTGGGAAGAAAGATCATATATCTGGTCTTATAAGTACTGAGTCTGAGACGAGTGGGATACCAGCAGATGGAAATATTGAATAAGCAACAAAATATTCAGCTCCAGAGCTCAGGGGTGAACTGGGATGGAGATTACTTTGGACTTACTGACATATAGACAGACGGTAATTGAAGGCTTGAGCTTCATTTTTCAAAAGGTCTGTTCTTGTCCTGTGATCAAAATGGTATTCTATTAAACAATTTACAAGCTTAATAGTGATGTTTCATCTCTCAGGCAAATAAACTGCCTTTTAAGATGTTCTGCTGCAATAGCTGTCAGTGAGTGACCTGAAGTACCTCTAAATGGTGCACAAATTCAATTTAAACAATAAAAACATTCACCAACCATACCCACTCTAAACTCGAGAGCCTGCTTAATCAAAAAGGCCATTATATACACTTAGCTTTCTTAGTCACTAACAGCTTTTCTGCCTTCTTTATATCAACTTTTGCTTTCTCACCTTTGCCTATCTAACCTAATACTCCTATATTTGATTTCTAACATGCTTACTTCATGATACATGTGCTACTTTTCCCTTTAAATAAAAACATTTTGTGGATTAAAAAATATAGACAGCACTATTTCTTAAATGTGGTATGGGCATCTAGGTGTTTTATTTTCATTCTTTAAATAGTATGTATCTGCCATATACACTCTTTCATATGCTTGATACATTTCATAACAAAAAACATTTAAACTATATTCAATAGCCTTAAATTTTTATTTGCAACAAATGATTTAAGACTGTGTCTATTTTATGAAAAAAGGATGTTATTAAAATTATAGGTATTTATTATCACCACCACCAGCATCTTCAAAGTCTTAGATATGTGAATGATATAAGCTTGAACAGATGCCCAGGAAACAATAAAACATGACATGGCCTGTTTCATTAGCTCATTAACACATGCCTTGGGTACAATATGAAAGACAGGTTGTGAGTAAATGCACCAATGAAATATACCCCAGAGTATCTTAATGCTTTTATATTCTACTCAGTTTCACTTCTAAACCTCTTAAAATATATATATTTTTAAAGGTAGTTTTTACATGTATATATACTTGGGATATTTCTTACTTCCGAAAGATAAATAAAATTTTCCTATTTCTAATCTACAAAAGAAAACCTTCAATATGAATTCCATTCCACTTTGATGATGTTAATTAGCGTCCTTGAACTCAAACTCACTGATTTCCTCTCTCTAACCAACCTCCCCAGGCCACCTTTACTCATTTTTATTGGAATAGTCTGCAAGGCCCTGAATTTCCTATCATTATTCTGTGCTTGTTTGCACATGGAACAATAATCTCTCCATACAAAGCACAGTAGTCCTTTCTGACTGCCTGAGGATTAATTATCATCATTAACAACATGGTAAATGTCCCAACCAGGAAGTACATGACCAATAAACTACTTCAGTGGAAACAAATGATCACTGATGACCTTCATCCTCAGTGCCTTAGATAGAAATATGGGGAAAGCTTGCCCAAATGTACCACACTTGATGTCATCTTTGAATTTGGATTAAAAAAACCCTTTTTGGTAGTGGCAAGACACCTGGCTTCAGTCTGATTTAAAATTCATGAAGCCAAACACAGACTTGTAAGACATGGTCTTAATGAGAAGAAAAAGATCTCAAAAAAACTGAAAACATAAAAACAGACTGAAGAAAGTTGGTGCTGGCAAAAAGAAGGTGCAGATTTTGCAATGACTATCTGTGGTGATTTCGCAAATTTTTTTAATAAGAGACTATACTAGGGAAACTTCAGGAGAAGAATACAAAAACCCCCCACTACAGGTGTTTCATGAACAGTCTTGATATGAATTTCTTGAAACTCCAAATACTAAGCCTCTCCTCTTTCTAGCCAGGGGGATATTGGCTTTCCAGTTAGTAAGTGAGTCCTAGCTTCAGTCCTCAGGCTAGAAGCCTACTCACTGGCTTAGCCTAGACCTTCAGGTTCCCATGGCTCCTCTGACTCTATCTGACTCCAGTTCACTATTAGAAGAGCTACCCCAGACTCAGTGGCCTCAAACAATAATCATTTGTTATTGCTCATGTGTCTGTAGATCAGCTGAGATTCAGTTAATTTAGACTGGTGGCTCTGCTTCTGACTGCATGTCTCTGGACTGGCTGCTTCAAATCTGGTCTGCTTCAGATGTTTCTCATTCTTCTTGGACCAGCAGTCTGGCCAGGATATGTTTTTCTCATGGCAATGGCAGAGGCCCAAGAGAGCCTCTTATTGGCCAAAGCAAATCAGAAGTAAAGGGCTAAGTGTAAGAACACCCTACCCAAATGTATCACAATTACATGGCAAAGACATAAATGTATATGTTCTTGTTCATTCACTAAGTTGTGTCCAACTCTTTGTGACCCTGTGAACTGCAGCAAGGCAGGCTTCCCTGTTCTTCATTATTTCCTGGAGTTTGCTCAAACTCATGTTTGTTGAGTCAGTGATGTCATCCTACCATCTCATCCTCTGGCGTCTTTGCCTTCTCATCCTGCCTTCAATCTTTTCCAGCATCAAGGTTTTCCAATTGTGGGCTCTTTGCATCAGGTGACCTAAGTATTAGAGCTTCAGTTTCAGCATGAGTCCTTCCAATGAATATTCAGGGTTGATTTCCTTTAGGGTTGACTGGTTTGATCTCCTTGCTGTCCAAGGGACTCTTCTCCAGCACCACAGTTTGAAAGTATAAATTATTTGGTGCTCAGCCTTCTTTATGGTCCAATTCTCACATCAGGACATTTAATACTGGAAAATACCATAGTTTGACTTTATGGACCTTTGTCAGCAAAGTAATGTCTCTGTTTTTTAATATGCTGTCTAGGTTGGTCATAGGTTTTCTTTCAAGGAGTAAGCACCTTTTAATTTCATGGCTGCAGTCACCATCTGCAGTGATTTTGGAGACCAAGAACAAAAGTCTGTCACTGTTTCCATTTTTCTCATCTACTTCCCATGAAATGATGGGACCAGACGCGTGATCTTAGTTTTCTGAATGCTGTTTTAAGCCAGCTTTTTCACTCTCCTCTTTCACCTTCATCAAGAGGCTCTTTAGATCCTCTTCACTTTCTACCATTAGGGGTGGTATCATTTGCATATCTGAGGTTGTTGATATTTCTCCAGGCAATCTTGACTCCAGCTTGTGAGTCATCTAGCCCAGCATTTCCCATGATGTACTCTGCATAGAAGTTAAATAACCAGGGTGACAATATACAGCCTTGATATACTCCTTTCTCAATTTGAACCAGTCCATTGTTTCATGCTCAGTTCTAACTGTTGCTTCTTGACCTGCATACAGGTTTCACAGGAGGCAGGTAAGGTGGTCTGGTATTCCCATAAACATTTTCCAGCTTGTTTTGATCCACACAGTCAAAGACTTTAGCGCAGTCAATGAAGCTGAAGTAGATGTTTTTCTGGATTTCTCTTGCTTTTTCTATGATCCAACAGATGGTGGCAGTTTGATCCTTGGTTCGTCTGCCTTTTTTAAATCCAGCTTGTACATGTGGAAATTCTCAGTTCATGTACTGTGGAAGCCTAGCTTGAAGGATTTTGAGCATTAACCTTGCTAGTGTGTGATATAAGCACAATAGTACGGTAGTTGTAACATTCTTTGGCATTGCCCTTCTTTGAGATTGGAATGAAAACTGACCTTTTCCAATCCTGTGGCCATTCCTGAGTTTTCCAAATTTGCTGGCATACTGAGTGTAGCACTTTAACAACATCATCTTTGGGGATTTAAAACAGCTCAGCTGGAACTCCATCAGCTCTGCTAGCTTTGTTTGTAGTAATGCTTCCTAAGGTCCACTTGACTTCACACTCCAGGATGTCTAGTTCGAGTTGAATGACCACACCATTGTGGTTATCCAGGTCATAAAAATCTTTTTTGTACGGTTTTTCTGTGTATTCTTGCCACCTCTTCTTCATCTCTTCTGCTTGTCTAAGGTCCTTGCCGTTTCTGTCCTTTGTTGTGCCCACTGTTGCATGAAATGTTCCCTTGGTATCTCTTAATTTTCCTGAAGAGATCTCTAGTCTGAATGCGTGTATTAGTTACCTACTGCTGCATAATAAATTATCTCAAACTTAGTGGCTTAAAACAATAATGAACACATTATGTTTCAGAAGGTCTGTGGTCAGGAATGGCTCAGCTGGGTGGTAGCATGGGGCTTCTCATGAAAGACTAAAAATGCTCTATTTTGTAGACAAAGAGACTGCTGTACAAATATCCTATATTTCTAATTATTGTCTATTATTTATTAAAACATATTTTTGTGCAATGCAATAAATTTTATGGGAAAATGCTGCTTAGAGAGTTTTTAGCAGCAAAATAAGTACTGTGATCTTTAAACAATAGGCTAAAAGATGGTGAACATTAACTTAATTCCACAAAATACATAGCAAGGGAATAATAAAACAGGAGACATAAATTGCAAATCACTTTGTAAATTGAGAGATAGGATACCTGCGGAATTCCTGGGCCCTTGCCCTATGCTTGTTTCTACTGCCAACAATCTTGTCTTTTGCTTCATACCTGTGTTATTTCAACACTCTTCCAGATGGTATCTCTGCTTCTGATTGCTTTGGCTTCCAATTTACCTTATTCACAGCTTCTAAATAATCTTTTTATAAAAAACTGTAGCTTATTTTATTAACGTTTATTCTTTTAATAATTTATTTATGTGACTATGCCAGGTCTTAATTATGGCATCCAGGATCTTCAAATTTTATTCAGCATGCAGATCTTTTTTTTAATTTGAGGTACGTGAACTTTTAGTTGTGGTATGGAGGATCTAGTTCCCTGACCAGATCCAACCAGAGCCCACTGCATTGGGAGTGCAGAGTCAGAGCCACTGCACCACTAGGGACGTCTCCTACAATTATCTTTATCAAAGGTCTTCTCTTGTGTAAGATCCTATGATACTTTCCTTCTATTTACTATTTTAAATCCAAACTCCCCAATACACACGTTCAGGATCCATCCATTGATTCATTGATTCCTCTTAAAACTATCAGCCATCCCTAGCAAATGCCCTTTGCTCCAGCGCTGACAATAGCTTTGTCTCCATCTCAGCTTTCAAAACACAAGCATCTGATTTGTCCAGCACAGCTGCTAGTGAATAATGGGTACTCATTATGCATTTGCTGAATGAGCAGACCTTGAGAATAACTAGGTAACCTAAAACAAAATGATAACTTTCTCTTCTCTGTTCTTCTGAATCTGTGTTCAAAGTGCCTTCATAGTCGAGTCACGTGTACTGTCATAATACCTGTTGGCCCCTCTAAGCTCACCTCCAACCACTCTTCTGGTCATCCACCATGTTTCAGCTGAGTGGGCCTGCTTTCTATTTTCTGATACATTAAGCTCATTCCTCTCTCAGGCCTTTTCCTAAGTTGCTTCCTCTTCTTGGAACACTTGTCTCTGGTTTTTTTTTTTTTTTTTTTCATTCAGCTAGCTGCTTTTTGTCATTCAGATCTCAGTTTAAAATTATTTCCTCAGAGAGGACTTCCATGAACATTCACTTTAAAGTAACTCCCTCAATCCTTAACTATTGTGTCTCTTTTTAGTTCTATGCTGTGCAGTATCAGCTATTTCTCTTGTTCATTTATTTATGTGATTGTTTACAGTTGGCCTTTCTACAAAGATGTACGCTTCATGAGAACAAAGATGTCTTATTCACTAAGCACTTATATTGCGAATGGCTGTCCATCTGGCAGATGCTCAAAGATGATGTTAAATGAATGAATAAACAAATAATGTTTATTTTCAATCTCCCAGATAATGCTCTGATCCCAACAAACCTCAACAACTTCTCTTAATTATTTTCTACTATACCTCCTAAGACTCTGGTTAAAAGAAAATTAGCTCCTCCAAGAAGCTTCCCCTGAAGTACTCTTCATTCCTGATGTTGTACATTCACCTATACGTTTAGCCTGTATCATAATTTGATGTGGTCTTATGGGTAAATTGCTCTCCAGTGGTTCCATGCACATGTTTCTTCTCTGATCTATAGGTATCATCAGATCCCCAAGGGCATATGTCTGTTTTTGTTGTAGCTTTAAGTGTTCTGGTAGCACTTAGTGTGCTGTTTAGATATAGCTGCAATTCAAGTAGGCCTTCCCTGGTGGCTCAGATGGTAAAGAATCTGCATGCAATGCAGGAGACCTGGGTTCAGTCCCTGGGATGGGAAGATCTCCTGGAGAATGGGATGGCTACCCACTCCAGTATTCTTGCCTGGACAATTCCACAGACAGAGGAGTCTGGCAGGCTATAGTCCATGGGGTTGCAAAGAGCTGGACACAACTGAGTGACTAACACACACACATATGTATCATCAGATCCCCAAGAGCATCTGTGTGTTTTTGTGGTAGCTTTGTTTTGAGTGTTCTAGTAGCACTCAGTGTGCTGTTGTAGACATAGTAGCAGTTGAAGTTTACTAATAAGCACTTCCTCAAAATGGCCTAATACAGTTCTTTAGCCAAGTATTTAACCAGGATGGTGGCATCAAAGGATGTGCGCTTATCTTCTCCTGCAAGAATACCAAAATCACAACTAGCTGCTGAACAAGCATCAACAGGAGAATATTGGATCCCACCAAAAAAAGATATTCCGTGTCCAAGGGCAAAGGTGAAGCCCCCAAAAATGGTAGGAGGGGCGAAATTGTGTTTGGAAACAAACCTCATACACACCAGAGATGCTCAGAGGGCACAAACAAAACCCTTGTGTGCACAGGACCCAGGGACAGGAGCAGTGAGCCCCACGAGACTAAGTCACACCTGCCTTTGAGTGTTTGAGTATCTCCTGCAGAGGCACAGGTCAGCACTGGCCTGCCGCAGATACAGGGGCTCTGGCTACAGCAGACCTGAGAGGCATAGCGTGTGGCATAAGTCCTCTTGGAGGGGGTCGCCATTAGCCCCACTGAAGAGCTGCTGAGCAGACAACCCACAAAGTGGAGAACAATTATACCAAAGAAGTTGCCACAGTTTTGCAAAAGTTCTAGGGCCCACAACAGATTTCCCAACCTGGGGATCTAGCAAAGGGACTGAGAACCTCCAGGGAATTTGACTTTGAAGGGCAGTGGGATTTGACTACAGAACTTCCACAGGACTGGGGAAACAGACTCTTGGAGGGTACAAACAAAACCTTGAGCACACCAGGACCCAGGACAAAGGAGCAGTGACCCTACAAGAGACTGAGCCAGACTTGTCCGTGAGTGTCCAGGAGTCTCTGGCAGAGGCGGAGGTTGACTGTCAGGGACACTGAATACAACAGTCCTGGGAGCCTCAGTGTGCTGGCCTAAGTTCTTTTGAAGGAGGTCGCCATTACCTCCATTAACCCTACCACAGTTTGACCTCAGGCCAAACTACAGGGAGGGAAGACAGCTCCACCCATCAACAGAAAATTGGAACAATAATTTCCTGAGCATGGCCCCACCCACCAGAGCAAGACACAGTTTACCCCACAGCAAGTCCCTCCCATCAGGAAGCTTCCACAAGCCTCTTAACCTCATCCATCAGAGGGCAGAGAGAATGAAAACCAGTCACAGAAAATGAAACAAAATGACTGCATGGATCGCAGCCTGTCTAACCCAATATGAGCTATGCCATGCAAGGCCACCTAAGACAGACAGGTCATGGTGGAGAGTTCTGACAAAATGTCATCCACTGGAGAAGGGAATGGCAAATAATTTCAGCATTCTTGCCTTGAGAACCCCCTGAACAGTATGAAAAGACAAAGAGATATGACACTGAAAGATGAACTCCCCAAGTTGGTAGGTGCCCAATATGCTACTGTAGAAGAGCAGAGAAACAGTTCCAGGAGGAATGAAGAGGCTGAGCCAAAGCAGAAACAATGCTCAGGTGTGGATGTGTGTCTGGTGGTGAAAGTAAAGTCCGATGCTGTAAAGAACAATATAGCATAGGAACCTAGAAGATTAGGTCCATGAATCAAGGTAAACAGGAAGTGGTCAAATAGGAGATAGTAAGAGTGAACATCAACATTTTAGGAATCAGTGAACTAAAAGGACTCAAACGGGCAAATTTAATTCAGAAGACCATTATATCTACTACTGTGGGCAAGAATCCCTTAGAACAAACAGAGTAGCCTCATAGTCAACAGAAGAGCCCAAACTGCAATACTTGGGTGCAATCTTAAAAACAAAAGAATGATCTCTGTTCATTTCCAAGGCAAACCATTCAATATCACAGTAATCCAAGTCTGTGCCCCAATCACTAATGCTGAAGAAGCCGAAGTTGAACAGTTCTGTGAAGACTTACATGACCTTCTAGAACAAACAGCAAAAAAAGGTGCCCTTTTCATCATAGGGGACTGGAATGCAAAAGTAGGAAGTCAAGAGATAGCTGAAGTAACAGGTAAGCTTGGCCTTGGAGTACAAAATGAAGCAGGGCAAAGGCTAACAGAGTTTTGCCAAAAGAATGCACTGGTCATAGAAAACACACTCTTACAACAACACAAGAGAAGACACTACACGTGGACATCACCAGATGGTCAACACCAAAATCAGACTGATTATATTCTTTGCAGCCAAGATGGAGAAGCTCTATACAGCCAGCAAAAACAAGACTGGGAGCTGACTGTGGCTCTGATCATGAACTCCTTATTGCAAAATTCAGACTTAAATTGAAGAAAGTAGGGAAAACCACTAGACCATTCAGGTATGACCTAAACATATCCCTTATGATTATACAATGAAAGAGACAAATAGATTCAAGAAATTAGCTCTGATAGAGTGCTGGAGAACTATGAACAGAGGTTCGTGACATTATACAGGAGGCGGTGATCAAAACCATCCCCAAGAAAAAGAAATGCAAAAAGGCAAAATGGTTGTCTGAGGAGGGCTTACAAATAGCTGAGAAAAGAAGAGAAGGGAAAGCAAAGGAGAAAAGATATACCCATCTGAATGCAGAGTTCCAAAGAACAGCAAGGAGAGATAAGAAAGCCTTCCTCAATGATCAATGCAAAGAAATAGAGGCAAACAGTAAAATGGGAAAGACTAGAGATCTCAAGAAAATTAGAGACACTAAGGGACTATTTCATGTAAGGATGAGCACAATAAAGGACATAAATGGTATGGACCTAAAAGAAGCAGAAGATATTAAGAGGTGCCAAGAATACACAGAAGAACTATATAAAAAAGATCTTCATGACCCAGATAACCACGATGGTGTGATCACTGATCTAGAGTCACACATTCTGGAATGCAAAGTCAAGTGGGCCTGAGGAAGCATCACCACAAACAAAGCTAGTGGAGTGACGGAATTCCAGTTGAGCTATTTCACATCCTGAAAGATGATGCTGTTAAAGTGCTGCACTCAATATGCCAGCAAATTTGGAAAACTTAGCAGTGACCATGGGACTGAAAAAGGTCAGTTTTCATTTCAAACCCAAAGAGAGACAATGCCAAAAAATGTTCAAACTACCACACAATTGCACTCATTTCACATGTTAGCAAGGTAATGCTCAAAATTCTCCAATCTAGGCTTCAACAGTACATGAACTGAGAACTTCCACAGGTTCAAGTTGGATTTAGAAATGGCAGAGGAACCAGAGACAAACTGCCAACATCTGCTGGATCATAGAAAAAGCAAGAGAATCCAGAATGATATCCACTTCTGCTTCATTGACTGTGCTAAAGCCTTTGACTGTAAGGATCACTACAAACTGTGGAAAAATTCTTCAAGAGATGGGAATACCAGACCACCTTACCTCTCTCCTGAGAAACCTGTATACAGGTCCACAGCAACATACAACTGGGGACAGAACGTCGGAGTGGTTCTAAATTGCGAAAGGAGCATGTTAAGGCTGTATATTGTTTATTTAACTTCTATGCAAAGTACATCATGGGAGATGCTGGGCTGGATGAAGCACAAGCTGGAATCAAGATTGCTGGGAGAAATATCAATAGCCTCAGATATGCAGATGATATCACCCTTATGGCAGAAAGCAAAGAGGAACTAAAGATACTAAAGGTGGAAGAGGAGAGTGAAAAAGCTGGCTTAGAACTCAACATTCAAAAACTAAGATCATGGCATCCAGTCTCATCACTTCATGACAAACAGATGGGGTAACAGTGGAAATAGTGACAGACTTTATTTTCTTGGGCTCCAAGATCACTGCGGATGGTGACTGTGGCCATTAAATTAAAAGATACTTGCTCCTTGGAAGAAAAGCTATGATCAAACTAGACAACATATTAAAAAGCAGAGACATTACTTTGCCAACAAAGGTCTGTAGAGTCAAAACTATGGTTTTTCTAATAGTCATGTATGGATGTGAGAGCTGGACCATAAAGAAGGCTGACCACCAAAGAATTGATGCTTTCAAACTCTGAGAGTGCTTTGGACTATAAGAAGATCCAACCAGTCCATCCTAAAGGAGATCAGTCTGGGTGTTCATTGGAAGGACTGATGCTGAAGCTGAAACTCCCATACGGTGGCCACCTGATGTGAAGAGCTGACTCATTGGAAAAGACCCTGATGCTGGGAAAGATGGAAGGCAGAAGGAAAAGGGAGTGACAACGGACGAGATGATTGGATCATATCACTGACTCAATGGACATGAGTTTGAGCAAGTTCCAGAAGATGATAAAGGACAGGGAAGCCTGGCGTGCTGCAGTCCATGGGGTCACAAAGAGTCGGACATCACTGAGCAACTGAATAACAAGCCAAGTATTGCCAGTGGGTACAAAGAAACTACAAAGTGTGTGGGGGGGAAATCATTCAGAAGGTATGTAGTGAACAATTTACAGGGCTGGGAATAGCTCCTGCTCCCATCAGCTGCAGTGGGAAAACAATTCACAGGGTATCAGTAGGGTACTCTGAAGGGTTTGCCTTAGCAGTGGGAAAAATGTTAGACTAAATGTTACTCTGATCCTCTGAGAGTTAAAGGTAGGACCTGAAAGTATCAACCTGTTTCCAGTAGCTTAACTGCATTCCAGAAGAAAGTTCAGGAATATTCATAGAGACACAAAAATGTCTAGCATCAAACAATAAAATTCACAGTGTCTGGCAGCCAGTGAAAAATAACCAGCATGCAAGAAAAAACAAATGGGCAGGAAAATAAGCAACACATAATGAGGAATAAAATAAGTCAATTGAAATCAACTTAGAAATGACACAGATGATAGAATTAGTAGATAGGGATAGTAAAACATTTCCCATGTGACCTGGAAGCTACAGCAAATACTGAGTATATTAAGCAGAAGCATGGAAGATATAAACTGGTGAACTTGAATGCATACCAACAGAAATTATCTAAAATGAAACACAAAAAGAAAATTACAGGGGAATAAAAAAAAAGAATACAGCATAGTGGACTCTGTGATAACTTTAAGCAGTCTATTACTCATGTAGCTGGAGTCCCTATGATAGAGGAGAAAGAAGGAAAGATCAAAAAATATTTTAAGATAAAATGACCAAAATTTTTCAAAATTTGATTAAAAAAAAAATAAAGTCACCAGAACCAAGAAGCTCAAAGGACCACAGACACAAGAAACATGAAAAGAAAAAGAAAAATGACACAAGGCATCATAATCCAATTGCTCAAAAACAGTGGTAAAAAGGAAATCAGAAAAACAGCCAGAGAAATTTACACATGTTATGTACAGAAGAACAAAGATAACAGCAGCTTTGGCAACAATTAAGTGAAAAGATAATGAAGCAATACCTTTAAAAGGTACTGTTGAAAGAAAAAAAAATATCAATCTTGAATTCTGTATCCAGTGAACATATCTTTCAAGAGCAGTGTTGAAGTAGACTTTTTCAGACACACAAACGAAAGAATTAATCACCAGCAGACCTGCACTATAAGTAGTGTTAAAATACAACTTTTAAGGAAGAAAAAAAAATACCACATGGAAATTGGGATCAACATAAAGAGATGAAAAGCATTGTAGATATTAACTAAGAGGGCAAATATGAAAGATACTTAAAATGCTTGTCTAAAGTATCATGATCTTAATATTTTTTCTGATTTTTCCCAAACAGATACAATTTTTGTTCACATTTTCCTCCTGTTATGGTTTTCAATGGCAAAAACTTAGCTTGTTTATCTCTTTATTATATATTAGATGGTGGCATAAGGCCTTTTGCAAATAAGAGATAATGTACAACTTCCCAGTGGACTGAAATAGCTTATTTCCATGTTTTACTTGAAAGTTGCACAAGAGTCAAAATAAGATAAACATAAAGATAAAACAAGTAAGTGGATAGAAGTTATCTTGCCCCACAAAATAATGATATTCCTCATAAAACAATAATCTACTGAAAATACAATGTGTTTAGAAAAAAAAAAAAACCCAGAATGGATCTTTACTATTTCAGCCATAGTGTTAAAATCAGTTGAGAACTTGATTCTCTTTAAAACCCTCTCTCAGCTTCCCTAGTGGCTCAATGGTGAAGAATCCGCCTGCAACTCAGGAGACACAAATTTGATCCCTGGGTTGGGAAGATCCCCTGGAGAAGGAACTGGTGAACCACTCCAGTATTCTCGTCTGGGAAATCCCATGGACAGAGGAGCCTGGCAAGCTACAGTCCATGGGGTCCCAAAAGAGATGGACATGATTTAGTGACTAAATAAACAACAAACTCCTGAGACTGCAATTGAGCTAACATGAGAGGAATCTCTGAAAACAGGGAAGAAGTCTGCTGTTCCCCATTTTAACAGCAATAGAAATTAAAGACACATGCCTTGCAGAGGACCTTGATTAGATTCCTAGGGAGGGAGCAGAAACGGATGGGAAATAAACAAAAAATCAGAGAAAGACAGTGTTGGGGTTCCTAAGATCACTCCCAGGTTTGATGATTTTTTAGGAGGATACACAGAACTCAGCATATAGTTGAACTCACAGGTATGGTTTATTACACCAAAAGGATACAAAGTAAAACCAGCAAAGGAAAAAGGTGCATGAGATGAAGACTAGAGGAAACCAGGTGTAAGGTGTTAAGAATTCTTCCTCTTCTGGTGGGGTCACAAAAGACTCCACGAATTAACACATATGAAAACACGTGAAATGCTGTCTAGCAGGTATATTCACTGGTGACTCAGTCCTCAGGGTTTTGGTTGGAGCTGGCGATGTAGGTATCCTCTGCCTAGCATGTACCAAAATTCTAGACTCCCAGAAGGAAAGGAGATCAATATAAACCATTCTGTTGGCAGAGACTGTTTAGGTACAGTGAACTGCCCTTATCAGTTAGAGAATGGGGGAAACATTTCTAAAATCCAAGTTTCCAGATGCTAGCCAAGGGCTAACTTTACAAGCAAGTTTTTTTTTTTAAGGACAGTAGTCCTTTTCTGCATAGGGATATTTTTAAAATATTCTTACTTTTTAATTCAAGTATGTGACTTTAAGAACTTTTTTAGCAAACAGTATGAAATAGAGCAAAGTTATATACACTAAAATGTTCATCATAATATCGTTTACATTAGTTAAAAAAAAAAAAGAGGAAAGAAAACAAAGCAAGTGTCCAAAAACTGTGGAATGGTTCAGTAAATTATAGTACAGTATATAAATGAAAGTAATGAAGTAATGAGGAAATATTAAATAGCCATTAGATATTTTGAAGACTTTTAGTAACAAAAATGACTATCCTGGGGAATAAATCAGAATGAAAAAATTGTATATACAATAATAACGCAAAAATGGGAGAAATTTTTTTAAAAATGGGAGGAATACAGAATGAAAGCTAGAAGGAAATACACTAGAATGTAATCATAATGCATTTCTGGGGGATGGCTTATATAAAATAGTTTTTATTTTCTTCAACCTTTTTCTGTGCTGTCAATTTTTAGTTAATGAACACGTATTTACTTTTCTAATTAGAAACTAAGTTATAATAATAACATAATTGTGTTAAAAAGATTTTAGATATAATGGCCTATGGATTCAAAGCAACTTTAGCTAAACTATAAAATATTTAGTATGCACAGTGAATAATATGAATAGAATGTTAACAAGGGATCTTTTAGCATGGCAAATGACCATTTAAAGTGTATTTTTAAATCTGATGTGCTTCTTTGTTTAATTAGTTAACAAGAAAAGAAAAAACAGGTAAAGGGAAGGAAGATATAAACACTAAAAAAAGCACAATGACTAATTTTTATTGCAAGAAGAAATGGCTCACAAACTAGCAAAAATACAAAAATAAAAATGTTATTTGCAAAGGATAGAACAAGGATGAATTTTCTAAATAACACTGAATCCCAATTTACATACAATCTGTTAAGCATTACTAACATAAGTCACATAAATTTTCATAGTTTTAAGGAGGATTAGGTAATTACAAACTTCCAGAGAAGGTGATTTTTAACATATTTAGTTACAACTCGCCTCCATTTGTTTTAATGCATTTACTCTAGTCAGAGATACTACTCCATAGAAAGCTATTTTTATACTACCCAGCTTCTTCATCACTGCACTAAGAAAGGAGCACTAAGGAGGGAGAAAACAGACCACTATTGTATCCTCTTATCCCTGGAGAGATGAAATGGTTTGCAGCTCATTTTAAATCACAAAGCAATTCTTTTGTGTACGAATTGGCCCCAGGCGAGGAGGTTGTGCAACTCACTTTCCACATGACCTCCACTTGTGGCTGCTTCCCAATCATGTCAGAACATGAAAACCTTGAAGGCACTCCAGTGTGGGGCAGTGCTCTCTCTGCCTCTGAAGTGACTCCTGGGCCAAGTTAGAAAAACCAAATTCTGAAGAGCCACTGCAATGGAAAGCACACTCAGAAGGGGGGTAAAAAACTCAGAATCTTTCTGGTTAGGAAGGGAAATGTGGTTAACCTAAATTGGTCCTAGAGAGCAAATGGAGGCATCAAGAAGCACTTCTACTGCTTCAGTTCAACTATGCATTTTTGTTTCCATTATAAAAAAAGAACAGCTCTTTAAATGGTTTGGCTATATTCAGAAATGCAACTGCTTAAAAAAATTCTGAAGTGTTTGGGAAGGTAGCAGGGAAAGAGGGCAGATGACAAAGCATTGCTAGAATCTTCTGAGTAAAATTTACTAGATAATCAAAGTCAGCAACTGGTGCCTACTAACAGGTGGTTCATTGAAGACTTTGTTGCTACCTCTCTTCTCTTTCTCAGGAAGAAAGAGATTATATGGGACTTGGAGTCAAAAAACCCTGGGTGTGGATCACATCACTGTCAAACATGCGTTAACCATTTCCAGACACTATGCTTTCCTGGCATTTGTCATCTCTGAATTTTAGGCTTTTTCCTCTATAAAATGGGTATACCAACAAATGATACCATTTTCATAGGTGATTATGTAGAAAGTATAAGCAAACTGTAAAGCGCTAAGCATTTATTCTTGTTGTTGCTAGTAGGACAGCCTGAAATATAGAAAGTATTTAACAAATGTTCACAAAGTTATTAATAAACTGTGGCAACTATAGTGGACAAATGGTAAGAGTAAATAAGTCAAGAACCTTAAAATCAACAATAATATTTTCACTTAGAACTTAACAGATATTTAACTATAAAACATTAATATCTTATATGGAACTATTAGGTTGGTGTGAGTCTAATTGCAGTTTCGGACTATGAATTTTGAGTCATTAAAACTAGGTTCAAACACAGCTTTATTAATCAAAATAGGAACCATTACAATCAACACAATTTTGCCAACAAGAAATAAGTTTGTTCCTGTAGCATAAAAATCTGTGCTTTGGGATTCAATGAACTCTTGGAAAGCAATTTCTGCTTTCTGGTTGTGGAAGCGTTTTCCCTGCAAAAAGTTGTCGAGATACATGAAGAAGTGGTAGTTGGTTGACAAGAGGGCAGGTGAATGTGGCAGAGGAGGCAAAACTTTGTGGTCCAATTTGTTCAACTTTTGAAGTGTTGGATGTGTGATATGCAGTCAGGCGCTGTCGTGGAGAACTGGGCCCATTCTGTTGACCAATGCCAGCTGCAGGCACTGCAGTTTTTCGTGCATCTCATCGATTTGCTGAGCATACTTCTCAGATGTAATGGTGTTTCCAAGATTCAGAAAGCTGTAGTGGACAAATGGATCAGACAGGCAGCAGACCATCAAATAGTGACCATGAACTTTCTTTGGTGCAAGTTTGGCTTTGGGAGGTGCTTTGGAGCTTCTTCTCGGTCCAACCACTGAGCTGGTCATCACTGGTTGTCATATAAAATCCACTTTTCTTTGCACGTCACAATCCGATCAAGAAATGGTTCGTTGTTATTGTGTAAAATAAGAAAAGATGACACTTCAAAAGAACAATTTTTTTGATTTGCAGTCAGTTCATGAGCTCCCCACTTATGGAGCTTTTTCAGTTTTCCAATTTGCTTCAAATACCAAATGATCATAGAATGGCTTACGTAGAGTTCTTTGGCAACTTCTCGTAATAGTTGTAAGAGAATCAGCTTCAGTGACCACTCTCAGTTGGTTGTTGTCACCTTCCAAAGGCTGGCCACTGCGCTCCTCATCTTCAAAGCTCTTCTCTCCTTTGCAAAACTTCTTGAACCTCTAGCGCACTGTATGTTCATTAGCAGTTCCTGGACCAAATGTGGTGTTGATGCTGCAAATTATCTCTGCTGCTTTACAACCAAGCCATTTGGAATTCAAATTAGAAAACTGCTAGAATTTGCTTTTTGTCTAACATCATTTCCACAGTATAAAATAAATATAAAATAAGTAGCAAGTAAGAAGTCATTAGCAAAAACATATAAAGCAAGAAATGCGCATTAAAGTGATGTATAACATGAGTGAGTGAATGGAAGCTGCTCAGTCGTGTCTGACTCTTTGTGACCCCATGGACTATACAGCCCATGGAATTCTCCAGGTCAGAATACTGGAGTGGGTAGTTGTTCCCTACTCCAGGGGTTTTTCTCAACCCAGGAATCGAACCCAGGTTTCCTATATTGCAAGTGGATTCTTTACCAGCTGAGCTACCAGGGAAGACCAATATATAACATAATCACATTTATTTAAGAACGTATTCAATAACAAACAACAAATTTTGACAATGCAAAAACTACAATTAGTTTTGCACCAACCTAATAACACCTCCATCCATGGAATTTTCTAGGCAAGAGGACTGGAGTGGGTTGCCATTTCCTTCTCCAGGGGATCTTCCCAACTTGCGGATCGAACCTGGGTCTCCCACACTGCGGGCAGACGCTTTACCGTCTGAGCCACCAGGGAATCCCAATAAACACCTAAGAAATATCCCAGGGGAAAAACAATGCTTCAATTGCCAGAAGCATGCATGCGCACTCAGTCACGTCTGACTCTTTGTGACCCCATGGACTGCAGCCCTCCAGGATCCTCTGTCTATGGAATTTTCCAGGCAAGAATACTGGAGTGGGTTGCCACTTCCTTTTCTAAAACTGCCAGAAGAGGCCACTGCCATCATCATATACGGTGGGATCTCAGGTATGGCAGAGGCATGCTCGCAGATCAGGTTTCATTAAGGTACAGGATGAGAGGTTAGAGCTGAGCTCTTAAGTTCAAATCTCAACTAGCAAGTTGTATGACTATGGGCACATTAATCTTTTCTAAGCCTCAGTTTTCAAAGATGTAAAATGGGCAGAGCAGTAGTCTCTGCTAGCAGGATTACTGTGAAGACGTCAAGGAAGACACTCATGAATTACTTACCATAGTGTTATGTGCTTGTTGTTATTTAGTTGTTAAGTTGTGTCGGACACTATTCAACCCAGTGGACTGAAGCCTGCCAGGATTCTCTGTCCATGGGATTTCCCAAGCAAGATTGCTAGAGTGGGTTACTATTTCCTTCTCCAGGGGATCTTCCCAACCCAGGGCTCAAACCCAGGTCTCCTGCATTGGCAGGTGGATTCTTTACCACTGAGCCACCAGGGATGCCCATTATGTGCTTACCTACCGTCATCTTCATCATACTTTATATGAGTGGAACTAGACCAGGTCCTCCATTTTACAAACTGCTATTTACCCTCAGCCGTGGCAGAAAACTATGGTATGTTTTTGAAAAACACAGCAAATGGGGTCTACTGTGGTCATATATCCTGCCAGTCACCACATAGCACTATGCTATGTAGGTGAAGTTAAGATATGCCTGCCAGGAACTGTGTTCCCTGAACCAAATGTTAGCAGATGTTCAAGGTACAATTCTTCATATTTCACTAACCACTCTCAGAGCCATCCAGAATCCCTGGGTTATACTTTTAAATTTAAAATTTCATATCCAGGTTGCTCATGCCCTATGTTTCACTTCCAGTAAAATTTATCTTTCTTTTTTTTCAAATGGAAATGTCAAAAAGCTTAAGATGTGCATACATGCATATTTTTTCTAATTTGCAGTGAGTGGAATCTTGCTAATGCAGAAAGCTAAAGAAGTTAGAATAATGAAACACTAATAAAGGAGTCCCTTGTAATAGCATATAACATGTTAAATGATGGTGGTGGTCAATGAAGCAATTGCTTCCCATTAAATATCCTGCTGAAATGAAATAAGTGCATTTTAAGGAAATATAACATAACCCTTTTTGAGATGTCCTGCTAAATGAGTCAAAAAACCTTAATTCTAGATCTATAAAATTAATCAAAATAATCCAACTGTGCAATCACTCTATATCTTATCATAGAGAATCTAATAGCACAGTAAATTCTAGATCTTGGATATAAAAGACATTCCTCCCTTATGCCCCCAACAGTCACCTTCTTGGGATCACATCCACACTTTTGGGACACGGAAAGCCTCTTCTTCTGAGGAAAGGCTGGGTCCAGTCACCTCACCATGAGCCAAGAGCTGCTTCTCCAGCCTGTCTGCCTTATTGACAGTGCTACCTGCCAGCCAGAAGCATCCTGGTGTCTACTGGGCTGCTGCAGACGGAGCAGACTGTGAATCCAGCCAGAGGATAAGAGGTTGTTTTAATTGGCTAAATCTGCTATGTACTAAGCGTATGGCCATGAATTTGTAGCCAAAACACTAATCTAAACACAAAACAAGAATGACATTTTCGCTCAATTCTAGTTCTGCCATGAGGGTTTTTAATCTAACATTTTATAATGAGTACCAAATCCTTACCTTTGCTAAAGTAGAATTTTCATAGTATACTCCTTGTACCAAATCCATAAGAGCACTTGCCAAAAGTTCCACAACCTAAAAAACAAGAAAAAAAGAAAAAATCAGAAGAATTTTAAAAATGTATCCACATTGTTACCTCAGACTGCCTCAGGAGGCTCACTTGCAAGGGAGTATTGTGTTCGATAGGAAAAAAAAAAGGAGGGGTTATGCACAAAAATCCTGGCAAATGGCATTGTCCACCTGGATATTAGAGCTGTGATCCAACTTTCCAGTCATAATTCAAACAAAAAAAACTTACAAGCATAGCATTTAATGACTATATGTGAAAATCCAGTAATAGCCATATTGAACATAAGTTTAAATTTCAGATAATGAATAAAATCTTAACCCAACTTATTTTCTGAATGTTTGTTTCTGTCAGGTGGACACTTTTTTAATATCCCCGTTCTGGAAGCCATCACAATGCCAATTTTCATACTTAACATAGAAAGAAGAGCAAAAGCAAAAGAACAGTGAACCTTTCTAATGTGTTCATTCTGTTGCACTATAAATGTGCTGTGGATATACTTGGTATAGGGCCCTTGGGTCAAATGTACTACAACACTGAAAATTTTAATAGAACTGTAATAGTAAAATTGTATTCATCTAACCTATATTATTTTCAAGGCTTAGATTATTTAAAAAATCAAACAAAATCAAAAGCTTTGAACTTGTTCCAGAATGTAAAACAAGCAGAAAACAGTATATGTTCTCCTTGGAACTACTGTACAATTTAGAGTTGTTTGCATAAACCATCATAACTCAGGAGGACAAAATAATGGTATTTATTATAATGTTCAGTGCAGCCATTTCAAACAACAATTCTCAAGGCAACCCTATCTGTTTCTTACCAAGTCTTAGTATCTTGTATATTTAGCTCTCTATGTTATGAAGTCTTATATCAAATTCCCACTCTTGGTTTCCTAAAATTTAGCTTAGTTCTGATTGAATTAAAGGATTTTGTTTCAGCTTTTATCATTCTTGTAATTGAAGACATTATTAAGCCAAAGGATACAGACTCAAACAACAAGATATTTCAACCTCAGGTACCTTGGATTTAATAAACATTTTCTTAGGGGTAAATGACATTAATTTGTAGAAAGGTATGCTTTAAAATTTTAACACATAAGCATTTATCTCCAAATTTATATTTACATTCATCCTGCATAACACACACAAGGCAACTGATATGGAAATTTTGCTGATTAAAGGGATATTTTTTTCTAGCTCTGCAGATGGGTTAATTTGTAAGACCTATACAAAGTCTTTTTTTTTTTTAATCGCATTGCCCTTTAGGTAACCAAATACTTTAGAAATATTGTAGCAATATAAGCTGCAGAGGAACTACAAGGACAATGATCCTACAGTGTTACCAGATGTGTTGAGTTATTTAAGTGGGGAAAAGAGAAAAATGAATGGATTTTTTTCCCCCTGAAGGTATCAGATAAGCTCTGCTCTCAAATCCAGGAGGATAGAGTATCGCCAATAGGTCTATGAAAGACTGTAACTAAATGCACAGCATCAGATTGGATTACAGTTTACACAAGCAACATCCCAAGGTCCCTCTGATGGCTAGACACATAATACAGATCAATCAGTCACTAAGAAATGTTATGGTTTTGAAACAGTTTGAGGTCTGAGATCAGCACTGGTAAAGTGAAGAGGGATTTACGAAAAGAAACTCCAACAGTGGACCTGGTTTTGGATAACCAGAGCTGTGTTCCCTTACTTTCTGAAATTCCAGACCAGGGGAAGCAACAAAACATTTTATTTTCTGATTCTTTTTCTGTTAATGCAATTAGCAAATATACCTGTATTTACAAATTTATAATTTATAAGTGACCTATACTTTCAAATGACCATCCTTGCTTAAGCAGAATATAATATCTCCATTGCCAACAACAGCCATCAAAGAAAAAACTTTGGACTCCCTTGGGTTAACAAGTCCAGGAAGGTAGGAAAGTATAAAAAGCAGAAGAGCCTAAGGGAGCTGCTTGTGTCCCAGACAAAAGTGACTTATCCAGCACACACTTAAGTATCTTTCCACTGCTTGAAATGTTTACTTTTAAAATTATACCCCAAAGTGATGTGTACTTCTCTCCTTTAGAATCACAAATATTTCTAGGAAGATGATAGGGCTATCAGCCCATATATATGTTAATAAGAACATTTAATGATCTGATCTTTTTTGTTCATTACATGGCTTACTACTATAGGCATTCACCTGTTTAGATATTTACTGTACTTAAATTTAAGAAGGCACCTGCTGGGCTTCTCTGGTGGCTCAGTGGTAAAGAATCCACCTGCCAAAACAGGAGACATGGGTTCAATCCCTGACCTGGGAAGATCCCAAATGCCATGCAGCAACTAAGCCCATGTGCCACAACTGTTGAGCCTGTGCTCTAACCCAGGAGCCACAACTACTGAAGCCCATGCTCTGCAACAGGAGAAGCCACTGACCATGTAGCAGCAAAGACACAGCACAGCCATCAGTAAGTAGATAATTTTTTTAAAAGGCACTTGCTTAATGAGCTCTCCTCTCGACCCCCAACTCTTGCCTCAGATTCTTGAGGAATGATTTGTTTAGGCAACCTATCTAAAATTTACAGTAGCAAGGATAATGATGGCCAGAGAAGAACCTAGAGCCTAACTGCCACATTTTGGTGCTTTAGATAGAAGTGACCCTGAGACGGATTCAAGGACTACTGTTCCAAGACCTTGGGCAGGGGGCGATGGGGAGGCAAGCAAATACTTCCTATTAGAAAAAGATGGGCTAAAAAGAGCCCCGAAGTTAGCTACCCTCAGAAGTCCAACAGATTAGAGAGCTGTAATGAAATAAAGCAAAACACTATAAGGGAGAAGATCTAAATTTTACTGCAAGGTGTTAACTACCAATTTCATTGTGAGATTTGGGGCAAATCAATTATTTCTCTGAATCTTGGTTTTCCTCAACTATTAAATGGGAGGGGGGCGGTTGCAAAGCATAATTCCTTGAAGTTTCTTCCAGTTCTAAAATCCTGAGTTTAGAAATGCAAATCTTAGTATTTATAATGAAGAAATTAATTTGAAAACTGCTTTTTTGTAAACTGATGAGACATCTTTTGCTCATGATATTATTTTTAATCTGTTGTCTTCACATGGACCTTTCCCTCCAACTAAACTTTAATGATCACTTTCTTTGTGAAACTTTTTGTACCCAATCCCTCTTGGTTCTAATATCTGAAATTATAATGAAACTATTTCTATTTTTTAAACCACTTTAAGTCATTTCCATTTTTTAAACTATAATGACTGGCAGCCCACTCCACCAACTGGCAAAGAAGTCCTAGTTGGGTCAATTAAAGGTCACACTGCTAAATTCTGAGTCTTGAAGGGCCCTAATACTTGGAAATAACTCTTATATGTCGAATTCAGAACAATAACAGGTTTAAGTGCAAAGTTGCAACAAACAATAATGGCATAATTGACCATATTCCTTCCTTCTCTAATGAGTAACTATGTAGAGCGCTTAGAAGGGAATCTGGAACATAGTCTCAGGGAGTGTACAATGTAAGTTAGACAGATGAAAGGCACAGCATGGAAACTAAGATTAAAGTGTATCCAGATATTTGGGAAGAAAGTGGATTTTAATTCAACAACTGAACACATGAAAAGACTATTTTAACCAAAATCAGAGGTCTCTGTAACACTGACTTACAGTTTTTTAAATCATTGATTCAGATTATATGACTGTCATTATCAATAATATAAAGTTTATTTTATAATAAACTTTAGAGAGTTTATCACTGCCTACAGAGTAATCAAATAGGAAACATGTTTCTTCATCTCTACATTTCTAGAGGTTGTGAGACTAGCAGAATAGCTTACCTGTACAGGCAGAGGCAAAAATGCTTTTTGCACAAAAATGGTTTGTGTCATGTGTTTGAGTCTGACGCTACAGCAATGTCATACACTATCTCCTAATCTTCAAAGTAACACCTTAGATCTCAGTGAGCCGGAAGTCGTAACCATTCCCAGTGTCAGTGTTACGAGCTGGCTTCTCCTGCCACCTTGTTTTTGGCTACCAGAGAGAAGGCTGCATAGGAAATAAAGTGGACATCAAATTGCTGTTCTTGAGCAAAATGTTGATCTTTTCCCATTTTAATCACTATTCTTTCACCGAAGATTAAAGATTAGGTATTTTTTAATTTTTTATTTTATTTTTTTAGATGCAGCTGAACCTTAGCACAATTACAGATCTGATATAAGTGATCTCTGGAATGGCTTTGTTAAATGGTTAATTCATGGGACAAATTTTACCAGTTGCAGGGGAATATGTAATTGCTTCATTCTTTATCTTTTGGTAAGGGTAACCACAATTCAACAATTTTTTCAACTGAAAAACTAAAGTGTTGTGATTATTATGCCCTAAGCTATAATAAAATTATCATCTTAAAAATTAGAAATTGAGAGAAGTAGGAGGTGGCATCCTCACTCACTGCTATACAAAGATGTCGGTAATATATTCCTAAGGAAAAGAAACAGAAAAGCTGGTTACAAAATAGAACAACATGACAGGTATTCTTTTTTAAAAAATCAGCTCAATCAATGTTTATGTATGCTGAGAAAAGTCTGATACAACAAAATAATAATAATAATATAATCTGTAAGTGGTAAGATTCTAGATGTTTTTAATTATAATTTTTTCAATTTTTCCAATTTGCTTAAATTTATAATCACTTACTATATAATGTATTGCATATTCTCCCCCCTTTATATATCTTGCTTTTATATCAGATACAACAGAAAACCTGCTTCTAAGGTAGAGGGACAGGAGGAAGCACACCCTGTTTTAGTCTCAGAAAGGCTTCAAGCCTAGCTGTGTCCATAAACTGATTTATGGAATACAGCAACTGAAAGTCCCTGGATTAGCAAAAATAAGATCAGGAACTGGTGATAAGCATTCTGTGCAGACAACTTGTGCCCTTCTAAATAAATGTGATTCAGGAGTACTGTCAGTTAGCATTTGACAGATGGAACAGACTCAACAGAGTTGTAGATGTTTTACTAGTAAACCAGAGCACTTGGTTTGAGCAAAGGAGTGCCTATCCTAAATATAAAGTAAAATATAAAGTAAAACCAAATCTTTGGAAAAATGTTAATTATAAACTGATGTGGCTCAACTGAAACTTAAGCCATCATTAGCTATCTGAGTTTATGTAAGAAGGTGGTATAATTGTATTTTAATTCACTTTAAAAAGGTCGCTATGTACTTAATCTGCTTGGTATATTAAAACTGTGGAGACTATAATAGTCTTATAATCTATTTATAATCTTTATAATTTAAAAGATTTTATAATCTTTCAAAAACTTGCACTGGGAAGGTTAATGATTTTTTTTTTTTTTAACTACAGTGTGGAATGACAGGACAACAAATGAACACACAGCCCCTCAGCCTTTAGTACTCTTCGCAGCTGCTAGCAAAGGAAACAGTCATGTGTGTGCATGCATCTGCCGTGCTCATGGTATTAATTATGCACAAATTTATTGCACTCCTCCCCCAGCCCCTAGGAACAAATAGCAGAGTATGAAGCGGTAGCAAAGGTAAAACACCCTTGAGGGAGAATTAATTCTTGGGAGGGAAAAAAGATGGACTTGGTGCAAATACGTCCTTTTCAAAGAGCTTTGGCATTTGAAGGGATATTGTCAAGACTTTTTTTTAAGCCAGAGAAATTATATTGTCAGTGAAAACATTTTACAGAAAAATACTTTTATAGATAAAGGATGCCAAATAGCCTGCTAACAGTAATCAGAGCCATTAGCTTCACACTTCCATTCATCTCCATTCAAATGGAGCACAAAGTATTTGAGAGATGCTTTTAAAGATGGAAAGATTTACTTATACCACCAAGATAAAGTACAGGAGGACTGGTAAAGGATGAGCGCTCTCCCATAGAGGCCAGTAATATCTAACATTTGTAAAGCACTTCATCATTTACAAACTAGGTGTAAGCAAACTATCTGGTTCCAGGTGGATTCAGTCCTCAGTACCTGGCCAGAGCTTCCAGGCTGGCAGCCTCGGTGGAGAAGCAATCTCTGAAGAACATGGGGAGCAGCAGCAGTGGCCAAATAAAGGGTGAATCTGCTCACTCACCACCTGGGCACAAACAACCCAGATGAGCCCTAATCTGTATGCTGATTAGTATAAATGAGTGGCTTTAATAAGCCATTGATGAAGTCTATGAAAGAATGGTTCTCTCCACTCCTTCCTACCAGACAAGGACCAGGTTTAATGAAGACAATGATAAAAAGTCTGTTGTAGCAAACACACCACTAACTCACAGGAGTTCTGGAAGAAGCTTCTAACTCAGCTTTTTGAAGGGAGTCTTTTCAATGCTGCCAAATGTGTAAGGCCGTGCTTATTTGTGGGAGGGATGGCAATCTGTTCAAGTGAGCTGGAAGTTCTTTCTGGCTAAGGGGGAAGAGCAGAGAGAGAAATGGCACTACCAGTAGGACAGGTGCAGCAAAAACTAAGCAAATTGATAATCTTAATTTTTAATTTAGAACAGCTGATACATTGGTTTATAAACTCTAACTACTGGTAACATTTGTCAAAAGGGTTCATGAAAATTCAGTGAACTGCAGAAAAGTATAAAATCACAGCTGATAAAACAAATAGTCCACAAGTTTAGGAAAATGGCTTGCATATAAAGTTTGAAATTTAATATTACATTGGCTAGTGCACTCATTTCAAAAACATTTGTTGGTAGATTACTATGTACCTGGCACTGTATTAGTGAGAGAAGTGATAGCCATACAGAGATAAAGGCCATTTATTTGTCTTTGATCACCTAGAAGGATAATACACAGATGAGCTGCATGACCTTGGGCCAGTGCATCACTTCTTAGGGGCTCAGTTTGCTTATCTAGGTAAGAGGTAACTGTATCAACAGTAAGCCCCAAGATCAGAAATACCTAAATGTGCACCTATACCATGCACATTTGTAAGGAATGTCAATTACAATGTGCAATTGTACGTGCGTTAGTCACTCAGTTGTGTCCGACTCTTTGTGACCCCATGCACTGTAGCCCACCAGGCTCCTCTGTCCATGGGATTTTCTAGGCAGCAATACTGGAGCGTATTGCCATTCCCTTCTCCAGGGGATCTTCCTGACCCAGGGACTGAACCCAGGTCTCCTGCATTGCAGGAAGTTTCTTTACGGTCTGAGCCACCAGGGAGGCCTGTGCAACCGCAAGTTATAGCCAATTAGCCAAAAATGTGGATTTCTTTTATTAGCAATACAAAAGTAATCCAAAAGTTGCTTACTTTTTGCATGAGGGTATATGATTGGCTGTGTTTGTCATTGAGCAGTAACAAATATCATTCATTTAAACAATAATTCAGTTCAGTCACTCAGTCGTGTCTGACTCTGTGACCCCATGAATCACCGCACGCCAGGCCTCCCTGTCCATCACCAACTCCTGGAATTCACCCAAACTCATGTGCACTGAGTCAGTGATGCCATCCAGCCATCTCATCCTCTGTCAACCCCTTCTCCTCCTGCCCGCAATCCCTCCCAGCATCAGGGTCTTTTCCAACGAGTCAACTCTTCACATGAGGTGGCCAAAGTATTGGAGTTTCAGCCTCAGCATTAGTCCATCAGGAGACTGGTCTCCTCCAGGATGGACTGGTTGGATCTCCTTGCAGTCCAAGGGACTCTCAAAAGTCTTCTCCAGCACCACAGTTCAAAAGCATCAATTCTTTGGTGCTCAGCTTTCTTTATAGTCCAACTCTCACATCCATACATAACCACTGGAAAAACCATAGCCTTGACTAGACGGACCTTTGTTGGCAAAGTAATATCTCTGCTTTTTAATATGCTATCTAGGTTGGTCATAACTTTCCTTCCAAATAATTAGGTTCCTGAAAAAGTGGCAGGTAATTTAAAATGCTGACATCAAGATCAAACTTTTCAGAAGAAATAAAGAAAAAGGAGATGCTTTTGAATATTCATTGGAAGGACTGATGCTGAAGCTGAAGCTCCAATACTTTGTCCACCTATTGCAAAGAGCCGATTTATTAGAAAAGACGCTGATGCCAGGAAAGACTGAGGGCAGGAAGAGAAGGGAGTGATAGAGGATGAGATGGTTGGATAGCATCATCGACTCAATGGACATGAGTTTGAGCAAATTCCGGGAGATAGTGAGGCCAGGGAAGCCTGCAGCCCATGTGGTCGCAAAGAGTCAGACACGACTGAGCGACTAACAACAACAAGATACCTTGTTATGACTGGACTTTCTCTGAAGAAAATAATGTCTGCCATTTCAGTGATCTGCACACTTTCCCCCATGTGGCCAATAACATTTTGCTTTCACTGCTTCTTCATTTGAGGGCCCTTTCAGTGATGTTAAGTGGTGTTTTCCAAGTATGATTTTATTGAAAAGTTAATTCCACTTTTGAGAAGTTCACAGTGTGAATCTTCAGAGCACCAGAATCATAGTAGAGTATTTCATGCAACTGAGGATGCTGCTGGCTAGGACACTGCCCGGTAGTACTGGGTTTCAGAATTTTTAAATGGTAACCCAGAGTAAGAACTGTATTTTACATCATGACACAGTACATGTATACATGCATATGTATAAAAATGAATGAGAAGCTTTATAAAACAAAGGTTTCATTATTCCTATTTTCTTTTGTATTTCATAAAAAAGGTGTTAATAGTTACTTACTAAATCGATTTCACCACCCACCAATAAACAGGATGTGATCTGAGGTTTGAACCATTATCTCACATCATGGTGATATGTCATGCATAGCTCATAGCTTGTCATATATGACTCATATTTTGATATGTGGCTTGAACCATTATATCAATCATGCTGATAATGTCATGTATAGCTCATACCTTAGCCATCTTTTAGAAATTTTTTAAACTTTTTATTATTTATTTTTGGCTGTGTTGGGTTTTCTTTGCTGCATGGGCTTTCCTCTAGTTGCAGTGAGTGGGGGCTACTCTTCATTGTGGTGCACAGATTTCTCATTGCAGTGGCTTGTCTTGCTGTGGAGCATGGGCTCTAGGGCGCGCAGGCTTCAGTAGTTGCAGCTCTGGGGCACTACCGCACAGGTTCAACAGTTGTGGCACACAGGCTTAGCTGCTCAGCAGCATATGGGATCTTCCCGGCAGGGATTGAACCCATGTCTCCTGCATTGGCAGGAAGATTCTTTACCACCGAGCCACCAGGGAAGCCCCTTGGTTAGTCATGTTAATTGCAAAATCCCCAAATTTTTGATATACAGTTTAAACATTGTTATTCTGAAATATATTTGTAAAGGTGTTAATTTCTTTATCACTATATACCAAAAACAAGTAAATCAACTGAGTGTAAACAGAGGCAGGATAAAATAGAATCATTCTTGCGTACTGGAGAGTATATTCTGTTAGGGTACATATCAATCTTGTTGGTTTAGACTACTGATGTTGACTATTAGCTTTAATTGTATTAGATTCATGAAAACAAATTGGCTTAGACCACATTTGGCCAAAGAATTAAAAACTTCAGCATTTTTCTGGGATTCACATATACATCTTGCAAATTGCAGGGATACCAGGTCCTATTGGGTAACACAGTTCACCTTTCAGCATAATCAGTTCCTGTTCAAACTGGGCCATACTGAAAGGCAGATGTTTGTAATTTAGACACATCCCAAGGTCTGCACTTCAAAGGCAGTCACAGAAATAAAAGCATGGCTCATATGTGTTAAAAATCCATGAATCTTGTCTAAAACTGTAACTGTATTTCTTCCAAATACCTTCGCAGTTCTTCAAAATCTGTGATTCAATGAAACTCTAAAAATAATGGGCCCTACTAATACTGCATTCTAGAAAATTAAGACAATCCATTTTTCCCTCCTTTAAAAAAAATCAGGTAGTGAGAATTGAAACTAGCTGCATCGTTCCCTTAAATCAAATAATGAATACCCTTGGGTTAGAAATTCTCTAATTTATAAAGATACACAATTGACTTTTAAACTGATATCTGTATCTCAATGCTTAGCACATGAACAAAAATTTTTGTTGAATTATCAATACTGTTCTAATGTGTGAATTCACTGTATAAATCTTAACTATTTCAAAATAAATTTGCACAACTACCATTCTGTTCAATCACTGTTTTCATTTGTATACCACCTTATAGCTTAAACTACTTGAAAAAAATGAAGCTTCTCATCACAAATCAGCCATAAAGATGAGTTCATAAATTTGGGGTATGACTTTAGATTGCTGAAATATGCATGTCCAATCTCAAGATCTCTGATAGTTATAAAACATTTTGATTTTTCTATTACACCTCTGATTTTATTACAAATTTTTCTTGATTGCTTTTCTTTATATTGAATGTCTTTTTCAGAATCTGGTTGTATGTTGTAGCTTTTGACTTTTTCCCACAACACTCAGAACTGCAGAATATTGGAACTGGCAAGGAGGCAGGGATGGAAATAATGCTGCTTTTATAGATGAGGAAACTAAGAAAACAAGTTGCCTTTGCTTAGTAGGTGTTTCTCTAAAATGTTTTATAAAGCCTTATTGATATTTTTATTGAAATGTTTATTTAAAAACCACTAATTGTTTAAGATATTATAAATTCCAATATCTCTAACTGCAAAATTTCTGGCAAAAAAGCTATTGTGGTTCTTTGTTTGTTTGTTTTCTTCTTCAGTTAAGCATGAGGATTTCAAAGCTGGATTGCCTGGATTTAGACAGCAACTTTACCATTTATTAGCACTGTTATCGCAAGGAAATTAGCTCTTTCCTTTGTCTCAGGAGAGGTTATATAGTTAATATACAAAAATCACAACAGTGTCTGCTGCTGCTGCTAAGTCGCTTCAGTTGTGTCTGACTCTGTGCGACCCCATAGACGGCAGCCCACCAGGCTCCCCCGTCCCTGGAATTCTACCACATAGTAAATACTCAAAAGTATAAGCTGCTATTTTTTTAATACCTTGTAGTAATTTTAATAACTATTATATACTCTACATTATGAAGTTTCTAATTTCATTTCCAAAATGGTGTATTAAGACATTAGATAAACAATCTGGAGAAAAAGGTTTCACCTGGAATTCTGAGATAAAATGAGTTGTCCAATGTTAAATGACTATTTTTTTTTAAAAAGGTAGAGATAGGAAGTAGGTCTACATACTTCAACGTCAGGGCTATTTCCATGTCTCTTTGTAGCTTTATATGACATCACTAAGGAATATAAAATAGATAAATGCTATAAAGCTTAATACATTATGAAAACATAAGTAGTCCACAAGAGTGTAGCTGCTTAGCAATGAAGTAGTTAATCTGATATTCTAAATAGCAAAACTGTCCTTCAAAAACTAAAGATTAGACAGACACACACAGTATAGTTTGTGTTTACTGATATCTGACTTGAACAAAGAACAAAGACAATTAAGCCACATGAATAACAACAAATAACTCAATGTATTTTCCAAAATTCTTAAAAAGAAAGTTCCTTGGCACAACCATACTTTCCAACAACCCACTTTAATGTTTTCACAATTTACTATATCAGAAATGACCTCAGGGTCAGGCATTTGTCCGTTAATGACCAGTTGGGCTAATGGCCTTCAGCTTTGCCTTGGGCACACAAGTCCTCCAGTAGGTCATTAGCTGCCAGAAAAGGGCTCTTCCCAATCACTATTGCTAAATAAATAAAATTTGCTTCTGGGTTAAGGCCCTGTAAGCCAACTTGGGCTTAGAGTGAATTTTTTCGTTGAGTATTTACAACTCAGAAGAAAATGATGGAAATGCTAAAACCAAAGTTATATCACTATAATTAATGAAAAGTAGTCGCATGGATCCTTTTGGATGCTCTTAAATTTTCTTTTGCTTATGGTATCCAAATTCAGTATTAATATAGCAGGCACCAGATTACAACTGTAATACATTTAAAATTTTTATCTATAAGTAAATTTTTTGGAGCTCATACTACATTTTCCCAAAATATAAGGTTATAAATGATGGCTCGGTTTCCAGGGCAACCCACAAAAGCTTATTTAGTCCATAATATTAGAAATACCTTATACCTGTAACCAAAAAGTAGAAAACCACAATCTTCCAATACCTGCAACTAAACAAATAGAAAAACAAAACTAAATATGAAATATTCAAAAATGATCTTTAAATGTTAATATTTACAAGAAATTTGGTTCAATAAGAGAATGAGGATAGATACACTGGTTCTTTCCTATGCCTATTTCATTTCTATTATAATTTTCCTTTTATATACCAAGTTTTAATTCTTCAACTCCAAGTAAGCTTTGTTGGTTTATCTTTCCTCTTGAAAAAAGTAAAGAGAAGGCAAAAAGGTGATAACAATTTTTCTGAAATACCAGGTAAAAGGAAAATGAAAAACTGAAGGAAAACAATTAAAGAGGATGTGTATACATTCTGGAGACTACCTAAGGTGAAATGAACTGAGTAATGCATGGTGCTAAGTCACTTCAGTCGTGTCCAACTCTGCGACCCCATAGACGGCAGCCCACCAGGCTCCCCCGTCCCTGGGATTCTCCAGGCAAGAACACTGGAGTGGGTTGCCGTTTCCTTCTCCAGTGCATGAAAGTGAAAGGTGAAAGTGAAGTCACTCAGTCATGTCCACTCTTAGCGACCCCATGGACTGCAGCCTACCAGGCCCCTCTGTCCATAGGATTTTCCAGGCAAGAGTACTGGAGTGGGGTGCCATTGCGAAAGGGGCACCAAGAAAGGATGGGTGGAAAAGAGTCTTGTCATCAGTATTTTACTTGTGGAAATTACCGAATTAATTGTTTTCATCCTCTGTAGTTTGACACCCAGCATTAATATTCTTTTCTTCATATAACCCACTCACATGTAGATTTTCATGACTAGAATAAATATGCACAGAACCTAAGGGGGGTGTCGTACATCGTAATGATAAAGGAAACTATCTTCATATCACTTAGAGAAGTCAGAATGCTATTATAAAATCACAATTTCAAAATTCTCAGAATAATTTTCCAGTTTTTTTCTTATCATATGATGCTAACATAGCCAAGTATTAAACAGACACTATATTTATATTCTGAATCTGCTTCCTTGCATTTAAAATAAAAGTAATACATGTTTGAGATGTGTACTAGAAATAAGAAGACAAAATATTATGCTCTTTTAAAATTTATTATCTCATTAAAACCTTGAACTTTACCCTTCTGGTGCCACAAAAACAATGAAATGAAATGAAATGTCTTTTGGGGGTAGGCAAAATGGATACTTCTCTGAATTGTCTATGTCAGAAACCTGAAGACGAGAAAAAAGAGCAAGAGAAGCACTTCTTCCATATGCTTGGCATTTAAAGAGACTTATTTTTTTTAAAGCCTGTTTTCTACAAAAATACGCCCTCTGAAATGGGTAGAGTTGAACCATGGTTGGCCATGAGAGAGAAATATACTGACTATGGCAATCTTATTGTACACTCCAGCAATCTCAATTTTTGTAATTCCCTTTACCCACTTTCTAGAATTAATATTAATTAAATCTATTTTTTCCCCCACCAATTTCACTGGCGTAAGTTGCTCTTTCTCCAAAGTCAGAGAGAGGAAAGAAAAGGATTTTGCGGCTTGAGTTATTCAGTATTCTAATTTGGCCTTTCTATTGATTTTACTCAAGGGGCTTCCTGAGTCCAGAGTTTACAAAGTACTGGGAAGATAAACAGCTGATTCCTTCCTCTTCATCCTCAGCCACGTGACCCTGGTCTGTAAAGACACAAGGTCACAATAATCGCTATTTTAAATGAATATGACAAAGAAAAACTTAAATTTCATATGACATAGCATGTTTTTAGGTTTCACTTTTCAATATGCATTTGTAAGTAAAATTAATATAACAGATAAGAAAAACATCAAATAACCAATAGCAGCTGCTTTATTAAAATATATAGATGGTACAAAAGGAGATTTACATGCATAAATTGAGCATATTTATACAACTAAATTTCTTTCTTGTAAACAACATATTTATGCCTTTAGGAAAACAAAGTTAACATAAGGAAATACATCAGCTATGTAAGAAGTACATCTGTGCCACTGGTTATTTAGAAATATAAATCACTAATGCTTAATAGAATGGTTCCCAGGAGTGATATCACGATGATGTTCCAAGGTGCTTAGACAAGACCCAGGCTAACTCTCAGATGTGTAAGGATAGGTCTATTAAATGAAAATCACTACAAAGGTTAAAAATAATAATATGGTGAATTAACTTTTTTAAATACTAGGGTTATCACTGTATATATAAAATAAAACACTCTTTTTTTTTTTTTTAAGATGACAAGTAGTAATGTGCACTGTCTTATTTACACTGTGGCTTAATCCTAAAATACAAATCTAGTCCACAAATAAATACAGGGAACCAGGGAAAAACTGTAACGGTCAGCCAGATTTCTAAATTATAGTGCTTTTCCATGTCATGATTTTTTCCCAATTATCTAGCATGTCTTGTTGATAGCCTGATGCTCAAACATTGAAATTTTAGATTCTGGCATGACCCCATCATTTCAGCACTCAGTGATGTTTTACATGAACACAATATAGAGCAATTTATTTCAACGGAGTCAGAGAATTTATGGCTTAGAAAGAGGCATTCTGAGGTCTCTTAGTCCAGGGTCTTTATATAGTGAAGTACTAAAATAAAAAGTTGTCCTTAGGTTCCATAACTGAAAAATGAATGAAAATTCAAGCATTAATTTTTAAATTCACTACTGAATTCAAAATCTTGTTAATTCACACTTATGTGACTCTAGCTATAATAGTAAGACAATTACCAGAGGATTAATATACCAATTTCTATACTTAGAGATATTTAAAAATCTAAGTGTTACCTAAGGCAATTACCTTGAAGACCCCTAATATCTTCAGGGAAAAGCCAAAGGGAGAATAATTGACTTTGCTAATTTTACCCTTGGCAATTATAAAAGAGCTCTGAATTTCATATGACTGCAGAACACTTCATCTAATGGTCTGCCCCAGGAGAAGTTCAACATATAACACAGGAATTCAGACAAGAATTCAGTAGCAAAAGAAAGTGGGATGTTGGTAGAATGAGTAAGTTATAAAAAATTAAAAGTTGCTACAAATATGTTAACTTTAATTACCAAGTTAAATATATACTCTCAAAGAAAAAGCAGGCTATTACTGTGAAAAAACAGAATACTATATACAGCATTTCTGTGTTATGTTCTGCCCGTCCCCTTATTGCTGAGGTCTCTGTTTATGTTGCTAACGCTGACAAATTTTCTTTCTTATGAAAGAAAGTTAAAATGTCAAACAGACATCTAACTTTGCTAAGACATTATCATATGTAGAGATCTTATTTATCACCACCCTTTCCTCCCCTCGGACTCCCTCTTTTAATAGTAATATACTGAAGCTTCTGGGAACTCATTTAATAAAATTAGTCCTCTTCTGAGATAAAACTTTACTTTCCTTAAAAAAAGATTCCAAGAGGAATACCACCATGTATTTAAATGAAAGGAACCAGTTCTGAATATAGGAGATTTCTTTTATCAAAGGATTTTCTCTGAAAGAGCACTTTAGTTACCCATTACAATTTACTCAGTTTAAAACAATATTCACATGATTTGGAAATCATCCATTATGATTAAAATACGGCTACAGAAAGCCTTGATTTGTAGATCAATTATGGCCCCTGGACATGGTACTCAAGGTCTTTCACAAAAAGTGAGCCAGTGAAGCATCTTTTGAAAGTGACCTTGTAGAACCTTCAAATGACTCTTTGAAGAACAATGTGCAAAAGATCTGTTTTGGATGAACAGGGGGGATGCATACAATAAGGGCTTCAATTTAACACAGCTCTCAAATTCCGAAAAAGACATACCACGGCTTAAAAAGGAAAAGAAAAAACCTCCTCATCAGGCAAAGGATGATAAAATGCAAATCTAAAGGTGCAAACCTGTGCAGAGATCATGAAGGTACAGGACTTGATGGGAAGGGAATGCTTGACCATTCTTATTTCAAGGAGAAGCTTCAGGCTGAACTGTTGCTTGGATATGCTAAGCTTTTTTTTTTTTTTTTTGTAAATCAAGTAGTGCTACTGAAATCCGGTGCCTAATGGAGCAGATGGTGGAGGTCTTAGACTCTGGAACATTTATAGTGATGCTTCTGAATGCAAAGCACCAAGAATGGATTTCACAGGCTATGAATCTGATTTGATTTTGATGAGAACAGAGCCTCCATTTTCTCTGAACTTGAACCACACTGAAAGAAAGAATGTGTGAATGATACAAGCTAGCTAAGAAAAGGAACATTTTAAATATTATTTCCATAAAGTGAAGTGGCTAAAGCAAGTGATCACTTGCTTGTGTCATTATAGTATGTTAATAATACTCGTACGTAATACCACCATCTTAACCTTATATAAAAGGTTAATGAAAGTGAAAGTTGCTCACTCATGTCCAACTCTGTGACTCCATGGACAGCAGCCCACCAGGATCCTCTTTCCATGGGATTTTTCCAGGCAAGGATACTGGTGTGGTTTGCCATTTCCTTCTCCAGGGTATCTTCCTGACCCAGGGATCAAACCAGGGTCTCCTGCATTGCAGGTGTTCTTTGCCAACTGAACTACCAGGGAAGCCCAATCTTACATAAGACTCCACCAGGAGCCCTAGTGGTCCAGTAGTTACGAATCAGCCTTGCAGTACAAGGGACATCAGTTTGATCCTTGGTCCAGGGAGACCCCACATGCCGCAGAGCAGTTAAGCCCCTGTGCCACAGCTACTAGGCCAGAACTGGATACAGCCCGTGAGCTGCGGAAACTGAAGTCCTCACACCTAGAGCCTGTGCTCTGCAACAGGAGGAGCCACTGCAGGGAGAAGCCGGTGCACTGCAACAGAGAGCAGCCCCAGCTCGTCACAACTAGAGAAACCCACGTGCAGCAACAAAGAACCCCCACTGCCAAAAAATAAATAGATGAAACTTAAAAAAGAAAAAGACTTCATTAGAATAGCTTAAAGTGAGTTAAAACTGATGATCTGAGCAAACAGATATAAATTTGTCCCATGACATGTCTTCCTCTCAGGTATGCAGGTCTAAACCATGAGAGGTCAGTGTATGTAGTTAGTCACGTGCAGCTCCAGGCAGCCAGAAACCATACCGGATCCGCATTTTCTGAGGCTTCCTCCTTCTCCAAGATGCAAAGTTCAACAGAGACCATGGCAGGTATGGTGAAGAGGGAAAAGGCAGAGAGTGGCCCCCAAGTAAACTGAGATTATTTATAATTTCATTTTATATGGCCAATTAATTTCTTTCTTTAGCTTCCTATTCAGATGAACATAAACTACATACTAAAGGCACCATACTATGTTCTCCCTAAAACCAGCAGGTCTGTCTATGAAACTATACGTTAAAGAAAAAGTGTGAAGGGAAGGTAGGGCAGAATGCTATTTGTCTCCCAATATCTGTTCTCTGTATCTTCCAAATTTTTGGCTGGGCACATGGCAAAAGTTCGTATACAAAAGTTTGTATATCCTAGTTTCTCTGACAGCTAGGTGTGACTGTATCATTAAATTTTAGCCAACATAATGTACACAGAAGGATTTCAAATAACTTCTTTAAAGCGGTATGACACTATAAAATTTATCATCCAAACTGGGCCGTGTAAAAGGGAGTAATAAAATAAAACTTTGTACTTTTTGAAACTTTTGTAGAATTGCAATTAATGAAAACAAAGTTTCCATTGGAATTTTTCCCTACAGAAGGAAAGAAGGAATTGAACAAAATAAATGGTAAGAAATCAACTGCTCTACAAGATTAAAATGTGCCATTCTGTACTTGTGATTTGGATTATCTCACCTTGCAGGAAAACTCCTTTGGTGGTGGTGGTGGTGGTGGTGGTGTGTGTGTGTGTGTGTGTGTGTGTGTGTGTGTGTGTGTGTGTGTGTGTGTGTTAGTCACTCAGTTGTGTCTGACTCTTTGCAACCCCATGGACTGTAGCCTGCCATGCTCCTCTCTCCAGCCAAGAATACTGGAGTAGGTTGCCATTCCCTTCTCCAGAGAATGATCCCAACCCAAAGATCAAACTCAGGTCTCCTGCATTGCAGGCAGATTCTTTACCATCTGAGCCACCAGGGAAGCATCTGATGAAACTTGTACTAACTAATAATTGATTTTATTATATTGGGGGACTTGTTAACTAGTTCTATTCAAAAACTACTTTCAAAAAATATACAAATTTTCAAACAAAATAAAAATAACATATATTCATGAATATTAAAATAAAATAAAAAGAACTTTTTATATTGATTATATGAATACTAAAAAATAGTAGACTCACCATTCTTGGTACATATCCATATACTTTTTTTCTTAGCCCTATCTGTCTCTAATATAGTGTCACTTGGATTTTTCTGAAGGATGTGTTTTTAAAAACATGGCATTTAAAAATAAAACCTCCAACAATATTCTCACAGCTGTACTCTGTAATTAATTAATTTGAAATTATTGACATTTTAAAGGATTCTTATTGGTAGATGACAATACCATCATTGATGGTATTGGTAGATGACTGGAATATGATAATTAGTGGATTTAATTGAGAAAGATGCTCTTTCTACAGGTTCTGAGTTACTTGGTTAAGTTCAGAGCAAATTTGCTAAGTGGAAGAGATATTCAATTCTAATTTTCTTTTCATATTGAAAATTGTTAACTATTCCACCCCAGATATTTTCAAGGTACTGTATCTTTGCTTCCTTCAGAGTACCTTTCTTTGACAAATATTTTTATAAGACAAAACTTGTCAAATAAACTGACTATGATTCTTTTGAATGTTTTGCCAAAATTAGATGCAGCAAAATCTATATTTTCTCAATTTCATTTCATTCATATATGTATATAATTTATTCAAAATAGGAGCACCACCAAAAGATTCTTTCTGCAAGGTGAGATATTCCAAATCACAGGTACAGAACTGCATGTTTTAATCTTGTAATGTTTATTCTTTGCATTTGAGTTCTTATCATTTATTTTGTTCAATTCCTTCTTTCTTTCTGTAGGAAAAAGTTCCAGTGGAAACTTTGTTTTCATTAATTGAAATTCTACAAAAGTTTCATTGGGTACTTCATTTGTTGAACACTTGATTTCAGATTTTCAATTGATTTTGAACAAAATGTCAACAAAACTATGATGACCATTTACAACAAAGTTCAATACCATCCTTGGACATATAGATTTCTAAAATCTGACTAACGACAGGCAACAAAGAGAGAAGGCATACATTTCTTTGAAATATGTGGTGCTGAAGTATAGTTTTATACTCAATATCAGCTATATCCCCCAAATCTTACAGTCCTGAGATCTGACTATAAAGATATTTGTTAGTTTTGGTAACAATAGCTTTTATTTTAATTAGTAGAATGTTGGTACTTGTTTTGATGCAAATATGAACTATGAGTATGCCTCAATTAGCTCTAACTACTCTGTAAGTTTCTCAACATAGTTAAGATGGTCACTTTTATCACAACACTGTGGTGTGTTTTGCTTAAATTTATACTTGTTTTATTATTATGAACTAACAATTTTCTTTCATGTTCAACTTTTAAACTGAATTTCCAGTCTCACTCAAAATGGCTTTACCTTTGATAGACTATACTTCCAAAAGTTTTACCTTGATTTCATGAATGGACTGAAAAAGAAAACATTTTTAGAATTAACAAAAATGATTTAATTACTTGAAGTACCTGACAACACTCAACTGAAACTGGAATTATTTAACTATTTGCAAAAGTCTTCTATCACTGGAGTCAACAAACTTAAAGCTACTGCTTTTGGTCAAAAATGAATGAAATTAATTTAGAGCAATAGTAACTTATCTCAACAAAAATTAGGCATTACAGAGTTGTATGTATATATACTTTCTTCAGCCATATGTGTTAACCCTTCATGTTTAGGAAGTCTCCCTAAAGTAACTACTAATTTTAGTAGTAACTACTACTAATCTTGACAGTTTTTCAGCAGATTTGACTCTTCTCTTTTTCATGTGGTCAGTGACCCAACTATGGCCTCCACAGTGAACAGCAAACGTCAAGGAACATTTTATGCAAGTTATACTTTCCTTACTAAATTAACTTTTCCAAGAAATTGGGTGATACACCAAACAGCCAGCTGGGGCAGCAGTGTCAAATACTTCTATCACCTGAGACAGGAAGGAGCTTTAACTGTCTCTAGACATTCAGTGTACTTTGTATTAACAACTGTCCTATATTCTGTCCTTGATTGGGGTATCTGAAAGCGCTGGGGAAAGAGAAGAGTTATTGCTGATTTTCTTTCAGATTTAATAATACCTTAACATGAGAATTTCCCCTACAGTACATGGGTCTCACCTATTATTGGCCTATGTGAGACAAAAAAAAATCGAGGCAGAGGCTGGGAGTAGAAAGCAGGGCTCTACCAATCCATCCATGCTGGTTTATTCTAACGTAATTATAAGTAACCATTCTCTGTTAAAAATAAAAATCTAGGACAAATGCTAAGTCAGAGGGGATTCTGGGACAGCAGACTTACACTGAGGCTGTACTTGGGTGTCCAGGATGTGTATTTACTTGATCTTCAATGGAGGAGATCTGCCCTTTTCTGCCCTTCCTTCTTCCCTCCTATTGACTGGAGTGAAGACATAATGGCAACTATCTTGGGCCACAAAGTGGTAAGATAGGAATGGCAGAGCAGTAAGATAAGAGGAGCCTGGGTTCCTGACTTTAGAATCACCACACCAATCTTGGGCTGCCTAGTCCCAGATAGTAATAATATGTTTAAAAAAAGAGAGAGAGAGAGAAATAAATTCTTATCTTGTTTTGGTCACTGTTATTTTATAGTCACACCAAATCCTAACTGATAAATAAGGACTACATCTACAGTCTTTCTAGAAAGCAGCTTGACAATATGCATCGAGAATACTAAAACTAAACCCTCTGAACCACTTCTAGGCACTTACCTTAAAGAAATAATCTGAAATGAAGAGAAACTGATGTGTAAAAATGTTTAATGCAAATCTATTTATAAGAGTAGAGAATTAGAAGCAACTTAAATGTCCCCAAATAAGGAATCTGGTAAATAAACAACACTACATCAAAATAACTGACTACTGTGCAACCATTAGGAAGCTTATGAAAAATGTTAATGATATGGGAAAATGCTCATGTCATATAATCAATGGGAGAAAAAGGTAGGATTAAAGAAACTTTACATATGTTAAGTTTTCACTTATGCTACTCCCAAATCCACACATCCAAAGGTATGAATAAACAAATACAGACTGGAAGGAAATATATGAAAACAGTAACCTACAGTAATAATCTCTGGATAGTGAGATGATAGGTAATATTTATGACATCATCTTTATCCTGAGTATTTAACACTACCCTATAATTAACAAATAATTCCATTACCAGAAAAAAAAAAAAAACCCAACAACTGGAAATTAATTTCAAAACTCTTTCCTAGCATTTACCAGTTTTAACTGGTATTGATATTGCCATTATCATCATTATCCTTATCACAATTTTACTGAGCATCTATGTGTGTGGAGTTGGGGCAGCAGGGTGTCCAGACCTCCGTGTCTGCTGCAGTCAACAAAGAGCCACCCAAAGGCTGTTCAGATAAAAACAAACCCGGCCCAGTTTTACCTTGGTGTTCTGTAGCAGAGCGAGTCCATTGCAGGCATTTGCTAGAAGAAAGTCTCCACTTAGGATAGCTATTTTATTTCCAAATTGCATATCTTTCAGTGGCCCATCAGAAGATTGCAATTCATTTAAATTTACTATCCCACGATGTACTAGGAGAGCAGTATGGATAAGTTCTGTGATCTCTGCCAAACTTCTTTGACTAAAACACAAAGGTAAGATTTGTCTGAGTGTAAAGAATACCATCTTATCAGTATTGTCAGATTTGAACAACAAAATACTTCATAGATTAGTGTCTCTTTTTTCAGGTTATTCCTTTTTAATGAAGTCTTTTTTCTATTGAGATATTTGGGCTCCAAAATCACTGCAGATGGTGACTGCTGCCATGAAATTAAAAGACGCTTACTCCTTGGAAGGAAAGTTATGACCAACCTAGATAGCATATTCAAAGGCAGAGATATTACTTTGCCAACTAAGGTCCATCTAGTCAAGGCTATGGTTTTTCCACTAGTCATGTATGGATGTGAGAGTTGGACTGTGAAGAAGGCTGAGCGCCGAAGAATTGACGCTTTTGAACTGTGGTGTCGGAGAAGACTCTTGAGAGTCCCTTGGACTGCAAGGAGATCCAACCAGTCCATTCTGAAGGAGATCAACCCTGGGATTTCTTTGGCAGGAATGATGCTAAAGCTGAAACTCCAGTACTTTGGCCACCTCATGAGAAGAGTTGACTCATTGGAAAAAACTCTGATGCTGAGAGGGATTGGGGGCAGGAGGAGAAGGGGACGACCGAGGATGAGGTGGCTGGATGGCATCACCGACTCGATGGACGTGCGTCTGAGTGAACTCCGGGAGTTGGTGATGGACAGGGAGGCCTGGCGTGCTGCGATTCATGGGGTCGCAAAGAGCTGGACACGAGTGAGCAACTGAACCGAACTGAACATTATATTAGTTTCAGGTGTACAATATAATGATTCAGTATTTGTACACACAGCTGACTCTTGAACAGCACAGAACTATGTGAGTCCTTTCATGGGGATTTTTTCAATAAACACGTAGGTAGTACACAATCTGAGGTTGGCTGAACTGCAGATGTGGAACCACAGATACAGAGGACAGACTATGGGCCTTGGACATCCATGGATTTTGATATCTGAAGTGAGTCTGGGAACCAATCCTGTGGACACCAAGGGAGGACTGTATTGTGAAATGATCACTGCAGTAAGCCTAATTAAATCTGTCATCATACATAGTCACAGTTTTCTTCCCTGTGATGAGAACTTTTAAGATCTACTCTCTTAGCAATTTTCAAATACACAATACAGTATTATTGACCACAGTCACCATTTACACACTATATCCCCAGTACATCATATCTTCATGTTTTTATTTTTTTCTTGATAATATGTAACTGCTGCTGCTGCATCGCTTCAGTCATGTCTGACTCTGTGTGACCCCATAGACAGCAGCCCACCAGGCTCCCCTGTCCCTGGGATTCTCCAGGCAAGAACACTGGAGTGGGTTGCCATTTCCTTCTCCAATGCACAAAAGTGAAAAGTGAAAGTGAAGTCGCTCAGTCGTGTCCAACTCTTTGCGACCCTATGGACTACAGCCTACCAGGCTCCTCCATCCATGGGATTTTCCAGGCAAAGCTTGTTAACTTTTGACCACCTTCACCCATTTTTTTTCTCCCTCCCTTGGCTCATCCCCATCCTCCCCCCTCAACCTTTGGCAACCACCAATCCGTTTTATGAGTTCAGCTTTTGGTTTTGCTTTGTTTTTTATATTTCATAAATAAGTGAGGTCATATAGTATTTGTCTTTGACTTATTTCACTTAGCATTTTGAAGTTTTGTGAAATTTTGTTTTCTTTTTAAGGTTTCAAATGTACTTTATTTCTTCAATCATGCCATATTTTAATGGGTACACAGTGCTTTTACTTATTTGGCATCAACTATGAGTTCGTTTTGAGGCAATTCAGTATTATACCAGCTAGATAATTACTGATTTAGCTGGTACAATACTGCCAGTAGGGGACAGGGTCCCTAGTATTCTAATCTGTGCTGCTGCATATACGAATATAGCAACACAAAGTGACCCCACTAGTGTTACCATATTTGCGTTGGAAACCAGGTATACATTTCTGGTGTCTCTATCTTAGCTGAATGCATCAAACTCAGGGAAACATCATGAAGCTGAAGAGAGAACTATGGCAACTGCAGCTGAGGGTTTGGTGTAACTTTGTATCAGCACCCTTGCAAAGAGACTTGAATGAAGTTTTTATTAGAGACTTTTCCACTGAGTTATTTGGGAGCTGTAAGTGGATCCTGACACCTTCCTTCTCTCTACCGTTCCCTATTCTCTATCCCACGAGTCTCCAGGATTCCCCCGAGAGAAGATGACCAACAGCCACCCCCAACCGTTCCATTCAGATACTTTGTTTTCAGTATAACTTCAGGATTTCTAAGAATCCTTACTAGTATCTTATAAAATTCCAATTTAGGTGGAAATAGAATTTGTGCCAGTCATTAGGCCAAGCACTTTTACACATGATCACTTTTAATCTTAAATACAAGGCTGTGGGATTTACAGAGATGAACAGATGTGGTCCCTTCCTTCAAGGACTTTATCTTTCAGAATAAGAACCACGATATATACCTACAGTAGTAACTAAAATAAAGACGACCCTTGAGGAACTTATAGTATAGGACTGTATCAGATGGCATTTCAGATGTTTGTTTTCTTGTTTATACTTTTCTATAGTTTGTACATTTTCTAAAATGACAAAAGAATTACTTTATAATCATCAGAAAATCAACAATTACTAAAAATTTTAAACCTCAAAGCCACCCTATGAAGGTACTATTAATCTCTTATTTCACAACTGAGAAAATTGTTACATATAGTGTAATGACTTGCCCAAAGGCACACAGTAAGCAATACAGAGCTGGAAACACATTGAAATCTGTTACAAATGACCCCATGTGAACCATACTTCTTCATTTCCAGGCCCCTGTGTAGTCCCCTCCACACTAACTTTGGACTTCACCATATGACTTACTTTGGCCAAAAAGATATTAGCAGAAGTGACATAGGCAAGGCCTGGTAAGTGTTTATGCATTAAGGCTTGTCAATGAGGTCACATGAATGATCCCAGAATGGTAAGAAATAAAATGGTTGTTTCAAGTCACTAAAATTTAGGATAGTTTGCTACACAGCAATAGGTATCTGACACAGAAACTGTACATCTAGGAGTGGGTGTTGTGTCAACAAAAGCCTAAAACATATGCCAACGGCTTTGAGTCTAAATGTTTGGGGCTAGAGGTAAAGGCTGAATAAATGGCAAACTCTCAGCAGAATCTGGAAAGGCAGTGAGGAAACTTATTGGAGGACAGAGCAAGGACATATGGTATTATAAGGGAGTGAAACAACATGCAAAACTTGCCTGTGGTAACTTGAAAGATAGAAAATATATCTAAATAAAATCTTAAAAAGTAGGTTGTGAAAGTAGAGAGATCAGAAGAAACTATAACAAAGGCCCAAGGGACATGTAACAAAAGGATCTGACCTAAAGGTCAAATTTAAGGATTTGACCTAGAATAACAACCTTAGAAAAGGAGACAAATATATATGAAACAATCAAATAATAAAAGACTCTTCTCCAAAAACAATATACTACTAGTTTGACAACTATAAATTATATAAAGATGCAATAAAGTAAAGGAACCAAACAATTTGGCATCTACAAAGAAAAAGCATGTTTCTAATTTATTTCTTTGCTTAAAAAAAGTAAAAGAATATGTAAAAATGTTCCAGTGTACATAGTGTACCTGAATACAAATTGGAGAAGTAGGAAAAGAGGAACCAGTGAGTTAAACAGCTTCTGAAAAGAGTAAATTCATGGTTTAGATGAAAACCTCCCTACATCCCAAAGAAAATCACTGAGGATGGAGGCTTAAGGACTATTGAGAAGTTAACAGAAAACATTTTTTTTAAGGGAGCTAACATGTAAAACTGTCCTTTAAAAGAGTAACTAAAAGAAATGAATAAAAGTGTATTTTATTGGTACCCTGCAAATGTATTCTAGTTTACAAAAACGTCCACTGCTACACTTCACAAAAATTAGCACAATGAGATTATGAGCAAGTATAAACCTCAAGAAGGGTTAAGCACTGGATAAATCTCTCATGCAGTTCGGCTTATGAAAGAAAGCAACAACCAGGCAAGTCAAAGTTGTAGGTGTTTTGAATTACCCTAAGGATGAAAATGAATTACTGGGAGCTTTAAATAAAGACATCCATAATCATGAAGCTCCATTCATTAAACAAATGGCAATCTAAAAGCCTCATGGCCAGAAACAACAAAAACAGTGGTAATAATGAAAGTGAAAACCATAATTTGTACAGTACCCACCATTCACAAAGAACTTTTACTTACTTTATCTACTTGTGATTCTAATTACAGCATGTGTGGGGAGTTTAAATACCTAGTTGGAACATTCAGTTTATGAAAGACAAAGCTGGAACTCAGAGCCTCATGGTCATAGTGTCCAATGATGGTTTAAAATGTTTATTTACCTGATGAATAGTAAATGGGGGAGGGGGCAGAGTTACAACGCTACCAAGATTGATACATGCTCACCACAGACTTGTCCAATTTTCATCTTTCGTTCTAAGCACTACAGAAGCAAACTTTTCTGGGAGAAAGTATGACTAGACTTGACTCTCTGTTACAGTAGCTGGAGAAAGTAATCAAGTTGTTTAAAAAATCATTTGGTTATACCAAAATAAGTGATTTAGCTCAATCAGAGGGAGGTAACAATTCTCTCTCTGCCTATAACAGTTTGTGGGCAGGTCTTAAAACTCCCAGGTCGTTAGTCTTCTCATCTCTGAAAGGAGGGGAACTGGAGAAAGTCTCTTCTAGTTCTAAGATTCAGGGATTTCTGTCCTAAATTTAATATTCAGTCCTAAAATTCTAAGATTTGGAAATTTAAAAACCTACTTAGACTGGTAGTTTAATAGTTATGTGTGTGCCTTATTGCTTAGTCATGTCCAACTTTTTGGGACCCCATAGACTGTAGACCACCAGGCTCCTCTGCCCACGGAGATTTCCAGGCAAGAACAATGATGGAATGAGGTGCCATTTCCTACTCAAGGGGATCTTCCCAACCCAGGGATCAAACCCACATCTCTTGCATCTACTACATTGCCAGGCAGAGTCTTTAGCACTAGTGTCACCTGGGAGCCCAGTTAATACTGAAAAAGGACAAAATTATTGTGATGATTACTACCTACTTTCTAAAGAAACAGAAATGAACTGATTGGTCATCTTGAAATCTGTCCACTCTAGTACTGTGCTCACAACCTCTAAGATTTTATCATTAGAAAAACAACTTCAGGCCACATTATACAACTTTTAATTTAGTGCTACAGCATTGACAGTATGAAAGAATCTGGGACTTTTTCCTTTTCTTATTTTTCTTATTCCTAGTTTAGCCACTGAAAGTAATCTAGTAAACTTTCAGTGTACTGGATTTTTAAAAGTATCTTATATAAAAGTATTCATACAATTTTATGCACATATATTTTAGTACTCAGGTATTTTTTCATGCTAAATCTTGATTGGATAAAAGTCATAAGTGAATACTGCTTATGTTAAGTAATCAGAGTAAGGAAGTAATTACTACATTGAATGTAACCCTGAGGATTAACCAATATTTTTACAAGAACTTTCACCAAATTACTTTCTTTCAATTATATGTTAAACAACTTAATCTGCTTTGATTCATATTCTTCCAACATTTCTCCAAATTGCTTAGCATCCTAAGCTTTGGATATAAGAGGACAGACATTGCTAGTTACCTATTTCCTCTCTCCTTCCTCACTACTAACATACCTGTGGCTGTATTTGGAGAGACAAAGTACTCATTTAAAAAACTCACCTCCCCAAAATCCCTTGAGGCTAGAGGTGATCCTGTAGCACAGTTTGGCCAATGAATGTAAGTAGAAGGCCACTAGGTGAGTCTCTGAGAAATCTACTGAGTTTCTAATATAAGGGAATAGATTCAGAGGGCATGCGCCTTTGGCATTTTGAGCTTACCCCTTCCTCCTGTTTGGAATATGGCTCAGCTGCTTGGGGGCACCATAGCAACTTTAAGCATCTCAAGAGAGCCCGCAACCTAAGGATGGTAAAGCAAGAAGAAATGAGAAGCCTGGACCTCTGGTGATGTCTTAGGGCTATTCTAGCTCTGATGTACCTATCTTTACACTTCTTGATATCTGAGATAAATAAATACCACTTTCCTTTAAGCTACTGTTTGTTGGACTCAAACTCCTAAAAGATACAGTCAATAAAAACTACATCACAAAAATATGTTTATATTTCTGCACTCTGATTTTGTTTACCTAATATTATCTCTTGGAGATATTTTCATGTTATTTACAAATAAAATGTCCTTGCTCTGTTTAACATCTCTTCAGAGGTCCATTGTATAGATGTGCCATACTTTTGCTGCTATAGGGTGAATGAGAAATAAATTTTTGTTTAAGGAATTTTTAAGAATCAGTCCATGCACCACTTTTGGGAAGTCTTTCCTCACTTCCCCAAGGTTAACTCTTTCTGCACTTGAAAGCCTTTGAACATAACTCAGTCATTTGTTGTACTATGCTGTAATTATTACTTGAGCCATCTTTCTTCCTGCCACCTCTCTTTCTCCCAACACTATAAATGATACTATCCTATTTCCCTAGGCTGCCTATAAATATCTTTTAAATTAATAGTTCTTTACTTAGTAATCAATTTTATAAAGGTAGAGGGAACAGCCATCACTCTTGAGTTTCAAAAGATAAGGAATGATGTAAACTAAAAAGTCAGATTTACAGACTCAGAGTTGGAAGTGACCCTAGAGGTCAATTAAGCTTAATTAGTCCCTTCCAGGGATGAGTAATAAATTATACAGGAGTCAAGTCTGCTGATGAACAGTTTTATCAGAAATTGTTCCTAATATTAACTTGCATGCTAAGATGCTTTAGTCATATCCAACTCTTTGGGACCCTTTGGACTATAGCCCGCCAGGCTCCTCTGTCCATGGAATTCTCTAGGCAATAATACTGGAGTGGGTAGCCATTCCCTTCCCCAGGGGATCTTCCTGACCCAGGGCTCGAACCCAAGTCTCCTGCATTGCAGGCACATTTTTACCATCTGAGCCACAAAGCCAGTTTGGAAATAGTAACTTGAAATCTCTAAAAATGTTTTACACATTTAAGTTTGTGTTAAAGTAACAGAAGACTCGATAGTGTTTCATCACTCAGGCAAAGGAGATAAAAGACAATACAGTCTCCTTTCTTATTCTATTTTTTCATTTTTCTTCCTCTTCCTTGCTTTTCTTTTTGAGAGGTCTACGATATAGTAAATAAAAAATATCTCCCCTTAGAAATAACAGATGTTTACCCTTTGCCATTTTCAGCAATTTTAAGACGTATTTCTTGAAAAAACTTTATTTGTGGATTTTCAAATATAACAAAAGTTGAAAATGTAGCATAAAGAACCTCCGTGACCCTAATTTTGTTTTAGTTGCATCTTTCACTCTCCTTCCAGATTATTTTGAAGCAAATGTCAGGTTATCACGTCATTCCGTCCAAAGATACTTCAAATATCCTATTTTTAAAAATGCCTAACAGTGGAAGTGGCTCCCACTTACTAAATTACTTTGAGCCAATTAATTACGGTATGCTGAGCAACTTTGTATAAACTTGCAAGCATAATAATAGTTCGATTAACAGATTAATAAATAAAATAATGTAAAATTCACAAAAGCTCCCCTGAGGTAAGCACTATCTCTACAGCTTCCTTCAGAAGGAAGCTGGGTGGGCAGAGTAAGTAACTTGCTCAAGTCTACCTAGGAGGTAAACTGCAGACCTGGAGCTCAAGGCCAGGGCTCTCTGATTCCAAAGCCCCAAACACAAAATATACAAAATTCCAGGTTCTTCTGAAAGTTTAAAATGGTACGCAAGAGTCACTTATTTAAAGTCATATTGGAGCCCTAAAAGATTTTTAAGTTGGAAAACTGATTTTTACGTTCATGTGGGAAGAATTTGAAAATTACAAAGAAAATCTTGGAAGAGGCTGTCATTCTAGATTTTAAAACTTATGAAGTTATTGCAATTTTAAAAATAACATAAACACCATGAGAACAAACTAATAGATTAGTGGGACAAATTCCAGAAAGAGGTAACATTTCCAATTGTTAGAGAAAAGATGGAATATTCTTATATACAAAAAATGTTGGGGCAATTGGCTATCTATTAAGGGAAAGAATAATGAAGTTAGATCCCTATTATACTCCATGGATAAAAATATTAATATATTTAGATAAAGCTAATATATAAATGTGAAAAATAAGACTGTAATTTTAGGAAAACATTCTTATGACCTTGGGGTGAGAAAGCCTTGCAAAATAAAATAGAAGTCATAAGTTATGAAGAAAATAATGAATAAAAATGAGTGGCTAAAATATACAAAAATGTTTATATAATAAAATACAGGCTGAGGCAACACAGATTTGAAGTAACACATTTGCAGCACACACAACAGGCAAAAGATTACATTTAAAATACATGTGGAGCTTGTCCAAATTGGACAAGAAATTAATAGGAAAAAGATAAACAGCTTAAGAACAAAATGGGAAAGGATATAATGAAGTAATTCCAGAAGAAACACAAATGGCCAAAACCATATAAAATGATGCTTAACTAATAATTTGGAAATGGAGTATTATAAGAATAATGAGATAATATTTTTAGCTTTGCAAAAATGAAAATGATTAGAAATGAGGCAAGCAGGAAGATGAAGAAACCATGAGGTTATCACTTTGTTCCTTTGCTCACGACCCTCCAGTGGCTCCCCATCTCACTCCAGAATAAAACCAAAGTCCCAACAATGGATTCCAAGGACCAACACAATCTTCCCTTGAACCTTTACCTCTTACCTCTCTGACTTCATTTGCTATTCTTTTCCTCTTTGCTCACTCTTTTCTAGCTACATTAGCTTCCTTGGTGCTCCCTGAACATGGCAAGCTTGTTTCTACCATAGGGCTTTTGCACCTTCCTCTGTCTAGACTAATCTTCCCTTATATATTTGCAAGGTTTAGTCACTTGCTTTCTTCAGGTCCCTTCAAAGTGTACCTGAGCAGAAAGTCTTCAGGTGCTACTGTGCCAGGTTCCAAACTTCAACAGGACCAAAGTTCCTTTGCTACCCTATGAATCTCTTCATCTGGCTACTGGTTCTTATGCTTTAATTTTGTTGCTGTTCAGTTGCTAAGTCAGTCCGACTCTTTGCAACCCCATAACTGCAGCACACGTGGCTTCCCTATCCTTTACTATCTCCTGGAGTTTGCTCAAATTCATGTCCATCGAGTCAGTGATGCTATCTAACCAGCTCATCCTCTGCTGCCCCCTTCTCCTTTAGCCTTCAGTCCTTTCCAGCATCAGGGTCTTTTCCAATGAGATGGCTCTTCGCATCAGGTGCCAACGTATTGGAGTTTCAGCTTCAGCATCAGTCTTTCCAATGAATATTCAGGGTTGGTTTCCTTGAGGATTGATGCTTTAATATCCTCAGTAATAAACCATTCTTCAAATCCCTTCTTTGCCCTTCTCTCCACCATGGGGAGGCTCACCCCCTACACTCTGCATCTCCTGAGCTCCCATATAGCTGGGTTCCACTTAGATTGGGAGCTGACAGAAGGAAACTGGAGTCTGGGAGCAGAGAGAGAGATTTGTTTCTTCTCCATGTCTATGGATCTTAAACAGATGGTCTTTCCTTTACAACTTCAGCTGTGATTCTGAAAACACCATTTCCACCCTTGTTCCATCAGCCTCACAGACAGGAGAACCAAGAAGAACTATAATCTTGCAGCCTCCAGAAAAAAACCCACCATCACAGGAAGTTAAACTAAATGAAAAGGCACAGGATTATGTCCCAGATGAAGGAACAAGAAAAAAAAAAACCCACAAAGTGCACATGACCAGTAAGGCCTTCTCTGTCTACTCCATTTACAACAGCAACCCTCCATTCGAGTCAGCACTCCCTAGTTCTACTTCCTGTCTTTTTTTCCCCCTCCACAGCACTTACACTAGTTATTTCATCTGTATTTTGTTTCTCTCTCCAGGGCCCCACAGGAAGAAAGTTCCACAAGAGCAAAGAATGGAGAAAGTAGGGAGGAAACCCGATAAGAGCAACAGAATTCCTTACATGTACTTCAAAAATACCAAATTATCAAAATAGCAATAATAAAAAGAAACAATATATGCTTTAACACTAGATAAAAGGAACTTTCATGGTGATAACTTTTAACTGTCAACTCTGAATTTAAGGTCTTCCATGACTGCAGCAATCGAAACTGATCTTGCTTCATTCTATCATACGTGAATGAGAATTCTGATTTTAAAAATGGTGACTAAACCCAGAATCTCAAACCTGTAGGCTGTAGTAATGGTGACTTCCAAATAGAGATCAAGTCATAGGCTCAAGCGCTGAAATACTGACCAGGCCTTCTTCCAGCTCTGACCACACACACTGAGCAATCCTAAAAACGACTGGGAGCTCTGTATCTCTTTTAGGAAAGCTAACCTAAATGGCAATCCACTCCAATACTATTGCCTGGAAAATCCCATGGACAGAGGAGCCTGGTAGGCTACAGTCCATGGGGTCGCAAAGAGTTGGACACGACTGAGTGACGTTCTTGTAACCTGACAGTCTAAGTTAGAATACATAGAAAAGAGGCAGAAAGCAAACAGTCTTTGCATCTAGCCTCATTCAAATGATTAGATATCCAAGCAATGTCAGAATCTTTCTATACCATGAAAATAAGATCTCAAAGTGAGGGGTAGGAAAAGACAAAATCCTTAAGTAGTACTTCAATGAGAACCTTTAAAATAAACAAAAGTAAAGTTCTCTCATATTCAATATTGTAATTTTGAACTACTAATAGTTTTGCAGAAATGATTTTCAAATAATTCTAACTTAACACAAAGATTTATCCCTCTTGATTAGTTTCCGTAAGAGAAAGTTCAGTATTTTTAAAAATTTTAAATAAAATTACATATATTTAATGTGTACAACATGATGCTTTAATAAACATATAGTGAAATGATTCCTACAGCCAAGTTAATTAACATATCCATCTCCTCACAGTTACTTGAAAAAAAAGGGGGGGACAGTTCAGTATTGATGTGTTCTGTAATTAATTCCCTCCATTTCATGGGGTCGCAAAGAGCTGGACATGACTGAGAGACTGAACTGAAGTGAACTGATGATACCTGCCAACAATTTACAGGGAGGTGAGCTGCCTTCAGTGGTGGTACTCATACTTGAGAAAGCAGAGGATGCAGGGACTCAGCAGGAGTCATAATAGTTACTATAGAAATCAGTCAACCAAAACAAAATTTGTAATACAGTTTCTCTTTATGCATGAACATAATGAAGTTCTGCTTAGTGATCATCTAATACACCTGTGAAACTAATAAACCATAACCAAGCTAGGTAATTTACTGCTCTTCAGAACATTTTAAGAAACATTATTTTGAAAAACTAGACACAACTTGACACCGTCACATAATTACCTTGCAGGTTACCAAGATGCTTATTCTAAGGAGAGGCACAGCTAACCCGAGAGTATGTGGTTTCTGGAAAGGCTGCTGGGCTGGGCTGCTCTCTGCCAGAGAAGCCAAAGGCAAGCGTAGTGAGGCCTCCTTAGCTAGGTCCCTAAAAGTACTTTCGGGTTTGCGTATTACAAAAGGGGTTAAAAATACTTGAGACTACCAAAAAACCTAACAAGACATCTGGGTGCTGCGGCTGTCACTGTCAGGACGGTCCTTGGAGGGAATGCCCATATCAATTCGGTTTATCAGATGGACAGCTGATCAACATTAAACAGATTTGCTCTGGGCAGACTGAGCTGAGCTTCCTGACATGAATTCCAATGAGAGCCCTCTGCACTCTACCACTGAGCTCTGCCATTTTTTACTGCTGCAGCTCCCTGGACATATGGGAATCCCTAGTGATGAGCACATAAAGCTGCCTCTAACTCAAGTGACGGCTCATTTCCCCTGGTTGAAGGCAGACATTAATATCCTGAGGAGATCAGACCCGCCTCTCTGACCCCCATCTACTGAAGCAAAACCACTGTCCTATTTCTTCATTTAATAAGCTTTTAACGAAGAAAAGCAAAATCCCCTCTCTGACTGCAGCACAGTTCTACATGAAATGGTTATACAAATACATCTGATGATTCTGTGTCAAAGTTTCCAAAAAACCTGGCCCCCTCCTCGCTGGAGTGTAGATTCTGTCACTTGCCCCCCTACAGTGTCATTCTTTCTGCTGAAATACAGGAGTATGGTTCTCTGCTCTGATAATTATGAGCCATCGCTATATTATGGCAGGTGGAGGATTAAAGAACTGGTTACAAAGAGCAAGCTGGTGTTTCAATTTTCAATACAAACCTTTCTTCGAAGATTCATCATTGAGTTATGAAATTTCCTACAGGCTCAATCAGACTGGGAGAATTAACAGTTCAGTGAAACCCAGACAGTATACCAGAAAATGCTTGGAGCTATATTAGAATATGAGTAACCTAAAAATATTTAGTGAATTGGAGTCGGCATACATACTTTGGTTTTAGGAGTGGGATGGCAAACAAAGAAGATATGCAGATTTTTACCTGTGATTCTTGGAAATTGTTTAAAAATAAGGGGAATCAGAATCATTACTGAACTTTAGTGCTGGATCCACTGCCTACTGCCAGGACTCTGTGAGTTCTGAACTGTTCATGAAAGACTGCGGTTTGAGTTTTCTCTTCTTTTGAAAGCAAGTAGGGGTTAGGAGAAATGCGAAGGCTGCATGTTAAATGGGGCACAGGAAGCACTGTGGGAGGGAAATGTCATTCTGTAAAGACCTCTCCAACTGAATAACAGGAGGCAATGATGTCTGAAAAGGGAACCTTGGCAGGCTTCATTTAGACCATGAAATGTGTCTGAGGCTGGGAAAAGTGAAGGTAAGGTGAGCATAAAGTGGAAAAGATTTGTTTCGTATGAAAAAAGGTGTCAGGATATAGGCTATATAATGACATGCTTTAAATCTGATGACTTACACTGGCTATCTAATCAACCTAGGAATCTAGAGCCACAGATCCTAAATGTTACCCCAAATATTTTGTGTATGGTGGGTCCCCATATGTTTAAACCATAGACAGTAAAAACCATGGGGAGGTACTCAGTGTGCAGGTTAAGGAACAATTCATAACCGACTACAACCCAGATAGTTTGATTTTTTAAAACAAAATCTCATTTAATCTTCACCAAGCTTAGTTCTTAACTCCATTTTATAGATAAAGAAATAGATTTCTACTGGGGAAAGAAATGTCAGAGAGCCTCTCCAGGAAATACTACTCAAGAGAGGGAAAGACAGGAAGATTTAACATCAAATGGCATTTCCAAATATCACTTTAAACAATTAGATCCTTCCTACAAAATATTCTTGTTACCAAGCATAAAGCTATTTTCAGATCACATATATGGCTATAAAACTCTTAATATGGTCACTGAAGGCTACTTTATCTTCTTTTTTTAAAAACAGGTTTGTTGAGATTTAATTTATATATCATAAAATTCACCCATTTTTAACTGCACAATTCACTGAATTTTACTATTTACAGAGTTGTGAAACCATCACCACAAACAAGTTTTAGAACATTTCCATCACCCTAAAAAATAAACCTGATGCTCATTTAGAGTCATTCCTTATTCAGGTTCTTTGTTTTGATTTTTTGTTTTCAAATATTTGAAGTTTTAAATTAATTATAAAGAGCAACAATTATAAAATGGAAATGTCAATATACTTTTACTAAAAAATAATACAGTCTATGACAAAGAGTGAAATGTCCACATGATATACATGTTCTTCAAACCCAAATATAAGTGACAGATCTATCAGGTATCAGAAAGTAAAGTTTGCCTTTTAAAAAACTGACTATAAGGTATCTCAAAGGACATATGCAGAAAACGGTATCCATATACAACTTTCAAGCAAATTACTTTAAAAGGTAAATGTACACAGTTTGTTTATTCATCAAAAATTTCCAAAACAACAAACAAAAAACCCATATTACTTTATAATCATACCCCATATCCCAGGCAACCCTTCAGTTTCACATTTCTCCTTTAGTGTGTTTTTATTTACATCCAAAGAAACAACACATACAAAGTAGTGAAAAAGTCTGTGAATCATAATTTAGATGTGATAAAAAGCTATCTCCATTTCTTTTTTCAAATTACACTACTTTATTTAATTTTAGTATGGACTTACTGTGTGTTCACCAGAATGAAAATCCTTGACTACTGATTTCAAGTGAAACAGGCATGCCATCCAAATTTCTTTTTCATAGGAAAGTGGTACAGGAAGATTAAAAGATAGGATTATGGACTCTGTGGGAGAGGGAGAGGGTGGGATGATTTGGGAGAATGGCATTGAAACATGTATAATATCATATAAGAAATGAATAGCCAGTCCAGGTTTGATGCAGGATACAGGATGCTTGGGGCTGGTGCACTGGGATGACCTGGAGGGATGGTACGGTGAGGGAGGTGGGAGGAAGGTTCAGGATGGGGAACACATGTACACCCGTGGTGGATTCATGTTGATGTATGGCAGAACCAATACAATATTGTAAAATAAAAAAAAATAAAAATTTTTTTAAAAGATAGGATTAAAACTCACCTTTAAACTTTCACGATAGTTAAATGGACTACTTACAAAAATAAATCATACAAGTCAGATGAAAGCATACTTTTATGAAGTGAAGTGAAGTGAAGTCACTCAGTCATGTCCGACTCTTTGCGACCCCACGGACTGTAGCCTATCAGGCTCCTCCGTCCATGGGATTTTCCAGGCAAGAGTGCTGGAGTGGGTTGCCATTTCCTTCTCCAGGGGATCTTCCCGACCCAGGAATCGAACCCGGGTCACCCGCATTGCAGGCAGACGCTTTACTGTCTGAGCCACAGTAAAAAAAATCCCAACAATATAAAAATATATTGAGCTACACTGTTCAGTGTGGTAGATGCTAACCACATGCAACTATTAAGGACTTCAAACATCACTGGTCTGAATTTGGATGTGCTTAAGCATTAAAAACTTAGTAAAAAAAATTCTCAGTAACAAATGCTTTATATTGATGATATTAAAATGATAATATTTTAGCTATGTTAGCTGAAATAAAATATATTATTGACAATAATTTTACTCATTTGTTTTCTTTTACATTTTTAGTGTGGTTACCAGCAAATTTAAAATCATATTCCTACGAAGTCCTACCAGGTTCATCATCCCTTCATCCTACTTCCTTCTCCAGGAGGTATCTGTCTTGCAGTTTGGCACATTTTCTTTCAGACTTTTTTTTTTTTTTTTTTTTACATGTAAACATGTTTACAGAGACTTCTAAGACCACATTACTTTTGGCTGCACCTTCCTCACCCACCTCTAGTTATCTTTGCCTTTCCCAGTGTCTAACCATGACTTCTCACCCTGGCCTTCTGGACCCACAGTGCTTACCTCTACTCCTGGAAAGACAAGTAACATGCTTATTTAAATAAGCACACATTTTAAGAACATAGTTTTTAAACAGACAACTAACAAAATATACTTTCAAAGGATGGCCAAGTGTGCACACAGTTCTGCCAATCTTGTATCTGTGATGTGCGAGGCACTGTGCCTGGTGCTGCCCTTACCCCATAAACACACTGGAGTACTTACTATTCCCAAGGAGCTTAAAGCCAGCAGGGACAAAAAAACAAAACCCAAAACAACAAAACCACTGTATATTAATGCGTACAAATGAGACCTAGAAAAATGATACTGATGAACCTATTTGCAGGGCAGGAATAGAGACGCAGCCATAGAGAAAAGACCTGTGGACACAGTGAGGGAAGGAGAGGGTGGAATAAACTGAGAGCAGCGTGGAAACATACACATTGCTCTATGGAAAACAGACAGCCAGTGGGAATTTGCTGTATGATGTGGGGAGCTCAAACCTGGTGCTCTGTGACAACCTAGAGGGATGGGACGGGGTGGGAGTTGGGAGGAAGGTTCAAGAGGAAGGGGACATTTGTCTATCAATGGCTGATTCATGTTGCTGTATGAAACCAACACAATACTGTAAAGCAAGTATCCTCCAATTAAAACTAAATTGCAAAAAATCCCAACAAAGCTAGAAACAGAGATATTTGAACAAGCCCCCTGTTCACCTCAGAAAAATACATTAACTTTATGAAGGGATATAACTATATATTCCAAATAGTAAACATTTTATTCATGCTTTCAACTGAAATACAAGGCAGCATCTTAAAAAGTCTGGATTTAGATAATTAAATGGAAGGAATTCCCTGGTGGCCCAGTGGTTAGAACTCATTGCTTTCAAAGACATGGGCCCAAGTTTGATCCTTAGTCAAGGAACTAAGATTCTGCAAGCCACCTGGGGCAGCCAAAAATTAAAAAAGAATTAAACAGTGACTCTGAAGCTCATCTAATACACTTCCAACCCATAGACAGGCAGTTCTATTTCAAAGACATTTTTGTAGGCAAGCAATTGAGAGTATGGCTGCCTGTATTATTGTGCTTATTCTGAGCAAACTCTGCAGTGTCTAACTTTCCAAGTAATCTGATCTTTTCCTCTTCTTATGGGCTTTATCTTGCCATTCATGTTTTTACACATTTTCACATTTAATCATCTTGGCACTCTGTTACCATTTTTATCTTCCCCACCCAGTAATCTAGTTAGTTCTTATGTCCACAGCACAATTTTCTCAAAGGATACCATCTTCCTTTCACCACTCTGCATTCTAAGATATTCTTTCAATCAAGTCCAATCATTTAAAGAGTAATCTAAGCCTACAGTAATCATTTAAAAAATACTGATCCTTCTTTTCTTTATAAATGTGTAAGTTTTAAAAATAAGAAGGCTATAAAGAAGAGTAAGATAAACCTGAAATAACTGAGTATAAGTCACCAACTTCCCTTATTAAAAAGCTTCCTGATAGTTGATGATACCAAATGGTTCACAAGCTAATTGGGAAGTCAATGCTCAACAAAATGTAGTAAGAAATGAGAAAGAGTTATTTAATAGACACTCACTCAATTCAGATTATATTTACTTCCACTACAATAAACTATGTTAACCTTAATATAAATATAACAACATGAAATAGCTCACTCCTGAGTTAATTTATGGGAGAAAAGCTTTAAGAGCAATACCTTGACTATCTGTAACTCAAGTCAGAATAGGTGAAAATTGAGAAAACTGTTAATCTGGGTTATCTGATTATCACCATTGTCAGTAAAATTATTAATAGAGTACCTACTTGCCAAACCCCAGAAATGTAAATTATAAAAGTGTTTTTTTTTGTTGTTCTATCCATGAGCGTGTATCAAAGTATGAGTACACATGTATTCTTTCTCTTAACGTTGTTTAAGACATGGTCTGTGCCCTGAAGACTCACAGTTTAGTTGCATATAGACTACAATGACAAAAAAATTAACAAAAAAACTATATAGCATATGGTAAGTGTAAAATGAATGCCACAGTGTGTACTTGCTATAAGGATACACAATTATAATCATTGAAGATACGGGGGGAGAATGGGAAGGCTTCATGGAAGAGGTAACAGGAGAGCTGGGCTTTTCTTGATCAGTGAGAACAAGGATGTTGCTGCTCATCCCCTACTGTGCTCTGCATGGCTGCCACAGCCCCACCGTGCCACGTGTGGCTGCCACAGCACTGCTGGGGGTTATCTGTATGAGGTGGGGGGTGAGGGGCGAAGAATGGCTCTCCAGTTGGCTTGCTGATACTACTGATGCTGCTGGCCCCAACAGGTTTCACTCCCCTGCCAGACAATAATCAAAGTCGACTGCTGCCATGGAATAGTTCGAGAACGGCTGCAGACAGAAAGAGGAATATGGGTGAAGCACAGGTTTAGGACAAAGGCTTGGGTATCTTTTCTCAGGGCTTGAGAGGAAAAGAAATGAGAACAATACAAGAAAGGAGGAAAAAGATTCAGGAACATCCTCCATCCTCCGGTCATAGCCCCAAATGACCTGGATAAAGTAAGGAGAACAGAATTAACTCAGATTAAAAGCAAATAAATGAATAAGCTAACTTAGCCCTTTGTCTTCAACTTCATTCTAAAGAGAAGAATGCAGTGAAGATTTTATCAGAGGAGGTGATACGAAAACACCCTAGCTTGCCCTTTTAGCAAGCCCTCCTGAAAGATAAAAATGTACCCACAGTTCAGCCTCCCTGGGTCTTAGGTTTAGGCATTAATTTAGATAGTTCCTAATTGAACTGCCTTCAGACATAAAGGTCTTGCCCTTCTCCATAGGAAAGGACTAATAAGCTAGGAGACCCAAGAGAGGGTACTGAGAGAGGGTTGCCTTGGTGCCCACAGAGAGAAAAGGGTATGAAGCTGGGTTATTCCTCAGGGGGGCTAAAGGTGAGTGGCTGTCACTCTGAATCTCTGCTAATACACAGAGTTTGACTTCTCTGTATTTCTAAAAAAACCTTATTATTCCACTCATATTATTAATGCCATATCTTGAGTAATTTTGTGGTACTACCTTTTGTTGGATATTTATGTTATCAATTATGAACATTTCTTTATATAATATCTGATTTACATTCTAAATCAAGACATAGAAAACCTACTCAGCAATATCTGTATATAGTTTTTATTGTTTGATAACATACTAAAAGTCAAAAGAAAATTAAACTTAGCTCATTACAAAACACATTTAAAATTTAAGTTCATTTAAAAAAATAAGCATGGTTTAATATTCCATTTCTTTCTTCTCTAAAGCACAATTTTGATAGGATCTAAGGGTAAAAAGTGACTGAGACACAGCACATGCCTTGAAGTGTTTGCAATCCGACTCTTAAAGACAAAAGCAGACCATGTCAACAAAGCATGGCCAATACACTGGTTATTATGAATAGGAGTTTGGAGGAAGAAAGATCTGGTTTAAATCTCAGATCTGCCACTTATGGCTGTATGATCTTGGCTAAACTATTTATGTCTCCAGCCTTTACTGTCCTCATCTATCACTGTTGTTAGGTCGCTAAGTCATGCCCAACTCTTCTGCAACTCCATGGACTATATAGCCTGATAGGCTCCTCTGTCCATGGGATTTTCCAGGCAAGAATAGTGGAGTGGGTTACCATTTCTTTCTCCAAGGCATCTTCCTGACCCAGGGATTGAACCTACGTCTCCTGCCTTCACAGGCAGATTCTTTACCACTGAGCCACCAGGGAAGCCCAATCTATCACTACTGACCCTTTAAGACTGTTGTGAGACAGGTGTAAAGTGTTTTCAACACAATGCCTGGCACATGGTCTGTACCCAGTATATGATGGTTATTACTCTCACTTATTAATGCTATTCGGAGAAGGCAATGGCACCCCACTCCAGTACCCTTGCCTGGAAAATCCCATGGGTGGAGGAGCCTGGAAGGCTGCAGTCCATGGGGTTGCTGAGGGTCAGACACGACTGAGCAATTTCACTTTCACTTTTCACTTTCATGCATTGGAGAAGAAAATGGCAACCCACTCCAGCATTCTTGCCTGGAGAATCCCAGGGACAGGGGAGCCTGGTGGGCTGCCATCTATGGGGTCACACAGAGTTGGACATGACTGAAGTGACTTAGCAGCAGCATTAATGCTATTCCCACTAATATCTGTATAGGCTTATGCCCAGTGTGCTATGAGAGTCCAGAAAAAAGGTATTTAGCTTAGCCTGGTGGTCAGGGAAGGTTTCCTGGAGAAGATGAGAGCTAAGCTGTATATTAAGGAATACTTTCTTTATAGCTTGGTTGGTAAAGAATCTGCCTGCAATGCAGGAGACTTGGGTTCAAGTCCCAGGTAGGGAAGATCCTCTGGAGAAGGAAATGGCAACCCATTCCCCTCACCTGCAGAATCCCATGGATAGAGGAGCGTGGAAGGCTACAGTCCATGGGATTGTAAGAATCGGACATGACTTAGCGACTAAACCACTACCACCAAGAAAAAGTCAGATGAAGAAAAGTAGGAATGGCATTCCATACTGAGGTAACAGCACAGGGTATAAAGGGTGCTGCAAATATTTGGTATTTGCTGGCAGGTCTTGCACAAGAACAGTCATCACTCAGTACCCCCTGCCAGGGTTCAGCCCCGGTGGATCCAGGGTAATTCAAAGCGGGGACGGAGTCAGCATCCTAGGAATTAATTGCTTAATTAAAGATATAGAGGAAGATTAGAAAGAAATAGCGTAGTAGGAAAATTAGTGGAGAAAAAGAGGCTGAATAACTTGGTTTACGTGGGATACCAATAAAGCTTTGAGACAAGAAGCTTGCACCACCTACGTAGGCCACCGGCACCCACTTGAATATTGGAGGGTGACCCGCCTTGGGCTCCCTCTCGCATGGAACTTAAATGCCAGGGCAAAATTAGCAGGCTTGGCAAGCACCCACGCTCCAGATGGGAATTCAGCCAGAAAAACGGAGAACAAGAAAGAACGACACGGGGGAATCAGTCTTTCCAGAAACTGATCTGATTTCTTTATTTTTAGGTTTGCTTATATACCTTTTGTTACACATAGAGACAAATGGAAATTTTAAAGTCACGCAGGGGTCAGTAGTCCTGACCTTTATCAAAATCAGGTGTTTCATATAAAAGTATATATAAAGGTCTTAGGGGTTTTACATGATCTTCTGGCCATGAGGCCTGCTGATATTTTATGATCCTTTCTTTCTGATAACAAAAAAACTTATTTTCCAGGGGTGATTTTTCTTAAACTAGGCACCACCCTCCAAAGGTACCAGATAAAGTTGCATTCCTATAGGGTGAGGGTGTAGTGGGTTACAACTAAGAAAGGAATTTACTTAGCCTAAGGTTAACATGATTAATCTAAAGGTTAACACTTATTTCTCCTATATGCTAGTTATATATTCATTAACATGTATAAGGGCAGGGGATTTAGCAGCAAACATTGGCCCAATAAATGAAAAAACCCTTCACCAATATAATTCCTAATCAACCCACTATAGTAATAATTTCTAACTTCCTAAAAGAATCTGCCTTTAGTAAGTCTAAAACATCTTGTGCCTGTCAAGGGTGGGAGGCTGTAAACAATCACATGTGGCCGGATGAACCTGTACAGGCAGGCTAGGTAACCTTCAGAGGAGTTCTTAAGTCGAAACACTCTTGTCACACCCAGGAATTTTTATTAATTGGAGCTGTAGGTTAACTCCTTCTTCGAGAGAGGTGATGGGGGAGAGCCCCCGTAAAGTCAGAGGTGTAGGTGAGAGCATAAAACAGTAAAGTAGGCAGACTCTGGTTTTGGGGGTAGATGCTCGGGAACAGGGGGTTTCCTGAGGCTTGATCCCACCTTTGCGTATGCCGAAGCCTTCCTCCTCATGACCTCTGCCATGGGCACAGTTCCTCACGCTGGCTCCCAGCAACCCCCTTCCCTCGATATCCCATATCATAGCTGCTTTCTTCTTCATATAGTTTACCATTTATCTTCCCCAGAAATACCCAGCCTATCCCTGACAGCTATGTTGGTGTTGTCCTTTAAGAATAATTCAGCCTTACAATGAAAGGCAGACCAGGCCTCTCTAGAACATTATGAGAATCTTCTCTTTCTTTTGTGACATGAGAAAGGGTAAACTGCTGAGGTAATACAGCTGAGTTGAAGAGTGTGGGCTCTGGAGTTAGACTGCCTGGGTTCAAATACTGGTCCCATCAGTGTCACTTTGGGCAAGTTGCTTCACCTCTGTGTGCTTCAGTCATTTTTATCTGTTAAAAGTGGATGAAAATAATCTCAGAATTGCTGGGAGGATTCAGTGAGCTAACACATGTAAGAAAATTTGAACAGGGTCTGGCTACTAATAAGGATTAGCTAATATCACCTAACAAAATTAAGATTCCATGTTTCATGGACAGGACATCCTTGAGAAAGTAGAGAATGCACTAGATTAGAAATGTTATCTGTGATGGGCAGAAGGGAGAATAAAAAGAAGTACAATATTTATTGAACACCTACTAGGTCCGATTGTCCCTATTTTTATACATGGGTACACTGGGGCTCAGAAAGATCAAAAAACGTGCCCAGACAAATGGGCAAAACCACAATTCAAAACCATGGGTAGATGAACATAGAGTTATGCTCTTCCAAACACCTGCTTCTCTTCACCAAAATGGTAAAAATGGGCCTCCATTTTCTTAGCTTGAAAATTATGATATCAAACTTCACATTGCTAAGAAGAAACCTGAGAGCTGCCTAAGTTTTTACATGATTTTTTGGGCTTACTCCAGGAAATACAAACATTTTTCATGGTATGATTTCATGTGCTATGCTGAGGCTTCCATTTCATAAATATCATGAACTACAGGATATAAATCAAGCATACATTTGCTTGTCTGAAGTTCAGAGCATATTACAATTACACAATGGGTAACAAAAATACTATTCTTTAGAATCCCAACTTTACACTTTCAGACATAAACTGACTAGACCTACATTTGTTTTATAACAAGAGGTAGGCCCAATTCTAGCCTTTAATTTCCTCCCCCCCCTACAAACTTAAGTATTGTATAAAGTGTTTGGTGGGATTTTAATACACCTGAGATTGCTATTTCATAGTAATCTGGTTTCTCAGGTACCTTTTTTTTTTTTTCCTACCAAAGAATATAAATTTCTTATAACAAAATGAGAATAAAGTCAGGAAAAAATAAAGTTAAAGAAAACCATGGGAAAAGTGAATAATATGAGACTGTCTGGCTACAAAGCATTAACTTCTTGAGTTGAACTCAGAAGTATACACTACGGTCTTATGGGTCTTACACAAATCTAGGAGCTTTCCATATTGTCACTTCTTTGTCAATGAAGATGCTTTTTTAAGTGGGGAGGAAAATCAATCTCTCTTTCTCTCTCTCATACACACACACACACACGGGATTTGTCACATGTTGGTCCTATACTGATAAAAGAGCACCAATCCTCAGGGGAAACTTCAAATACTCAAAGACAAGAAGCTGTGAAGGGGGGTTGAGGGGCAGAGAAGAGCAGACAATCCTGTATGGAGATATTTTATATACATACATACAATTTTTTAACCTAAATTATATAATTTTTCTTTAATTACAGTTTCCTATATAACCATCAGTGGGTTCTAGCAATGCAAGCCGTATTTATTAGAAGCAGCATGTCAAATAGGAGTTGACAATTACAGTCTCTATCAATACATATTATGCCAGACGGTAATGAGCCATCCACAAAGGGCTAGCCATCCAAAATAATCATGTCGCTTTCCAGAGAAATGTCGAAGAGGTTATGGTTTATTACACAGTGCTCATTAGATATACAGTGGCAGCATTAGCAATTTTTCCTTCATTTGCGTCTCATTTAAAGATCTGCCCCCACAAGCACAGTCAAATTAGTACACAAGGTTAAAACCATTACGCCCAGAAAAAAATTAAGTTGCATTTTATTTTACAGTAATGGTGGATCAAAGGTCCTCAGAATCTATTATTTGCAAAACCATTATCTAACATAGAATATTAACAAAAGGGAAAAGAAAAGCAATGCCCTGCCAGAATGGCTTTGACAGGAACAAAGACAGACTGTTTGAAATAAGTAAACACCACATTACTTAATTAAATATCCTTAAAAAAAAAACTATTTCAAAAATAATACTAAGGTTGTGACATCAACTGACAAAAGTCACAAGACTAAAGTTAATGATGAAGCACCAACCTATACTTTGAAATGCTTTGTTAGCATCAACTTATTTTTAAACATTTAAAAAATTGCCTTTGTGCACAATTTGATTATAAATCCACTTATTGCTATAAAGTATTTATTTTCTTAAGATAACCTAGGTTCTCATCTTTGGGGCAAATGCACATTTATAGATATTAAATTGGAAATCTGGACAAACTATTAAAATCAGAAAGATCTGGTCAAGAAAGCCAATTTTGGAGTAGGTAATAAGAACTAAACTGTGCTTAGTTGCATCTGACTCTTTGCTACCCCATGGACTGTAGCTTGCCAGGCTCCTCTGTCTGTGGGAATTCTCCAGGCAAGAATACTGGAGTGGGGTTGCATGCTCTCCTCCAGGGGAGTTTCCCAACCCAGGGATTGAACCCAGTTTTCCACATTGCAAGCGAATTCTTTACCATCTGAGCCTCCAGGGAAGCCCATGAATACTGGAGTGGGTAGCCTATCCCTTCGCCAAGGGATCTTCCTGAACCAGGAATTGAACCGGGGTCTCCTGCATTGCAGGCAGATTCTTTACCAGCTGAGCTACTATGGAAGCACTAAAAACTAAAATAGGTACTACCAAATAAAAAATAGTTAGTGGATTTTGTCAAATCATCAGATAGCTGATTAACAGTACCTGAATTAGGGACAGTAAACAGTTGTAGCAAAGAGATCTTTTGAAGAGATTTCTAAAGTCCTGCTTGGTTGTATACCTTGCCCATATTTTATTATTAACAGACTGTAATTGTAGTGGATATTCAAAGGTCTCTTGCTTTCATTTGGTGGACATTTATTTAGTGTTTGCCAAATGTCAAACCATGTAATAAGCTTTAAGAATTCATCCAAAAATGGGGGAAAGGAGCAGAAAACTTAGAGCTGTGTCCTTAAGAAGCTCATGGCCAGAGCAGTGAAGGATTCAGACATGAACTAAATGATTTCAATCATAGGCGACAACTGCTATCAAAAAAATAAACACACAGGGGTCAGGGGAGCCCAAATCTTAATGGTGGAAGGCAAGGGCTTTCAAAGAAAGTAACACCTAGAGTGGGACAGAAAGGAGAATTCTACCCTGCAGAGAAGGGGAGGGAGAAATACACTGAGAACGTGGAGAAGTGGAGAGCGAGGGGGCTGGAGTGGGATCATTTATCTCAGAGAATCAGAAAACACAGTTTTAAGGAACCTCTTAAAAACTGATCCAAATTAGAGGAAAGTATCCCGACATTGGAAGGATGGACTTTACGAAATAAAGTCAGCAAGAAAGGTCTAGGAAGGTCAAATGACCTTTTTTTTTTTTTTTAAAAAAAAAAGGAAAACAGTTTTTGGTTAGGTCTAGGTATGATTAATCTAATTTCAGAGTGAATAAATGTTCCATTTAATGCTAACTGTGAGACCAACTGAATGACTTCTATCTTGCCATGACCAAATTTTGAATTTCACTGGTTATTCTAATTGTTCTTTACCCCTAAAAATGAGAGAAGTCCTTGTCTCTTTTCCCTTAAACTGATAAAAGTATGAACCATAATATACTATAGTCTAACGTGTGCCTGATCTCAAAATACATGTAAAACATAGCACACTTTTAGAGAACAGAGAATAGAACTATTTAATTCTTTTGTTATGGTACCCAGTACAGGTATAATTAGGTACCCACAAAAGTTCGCTTTCTTTTTTTAACGGAAATGCCATTATGTCCTAATACAGCCTCTATACATAGCTACGGTCAATGATACAGTGAATTCCTTATGAGATTGTGCATCATGAGAGAATATTTCATTTCTTCCAGAGTATAACAGGTATCCTTTTTTTTGAGTATTGTGATGTTTCTAAACGAGGTCCTATATATCCATGCTGTTTTAATGAAGTAGTATTTGACCTTCCAAGACATTCATCTCTTGAACAGATATAAGTAAAGATTCCAAAGATTAAAAAAAAACTATATGTAAAACATCTGTAACTGTGTACATATTGTGTACATATAGCTTTGTGTAAATGGTTGCAGCATCATTCCTGACTTTGAATTTTGCTTGGCTCAACTTTTTTTCTATCAAGAAAAGCCCTAGCTAATGAACATCAGAAGTTACAAGAGATAAGCAGTATGAGATGGTAACTGTAATACAAGAAGTCATATTGTTAAACTACAGAAAAAGAAAAAGCAATGAGGCCCCACATTGATTATTTATTGGTCTAAGTTCACATCATTACTATGCGTAATTATGAACCGCAAGGGAAAAAACAAAAATAAGACTGTTGAAGGTGGATAGAGAGAAGAGCATGGGTGGCCCACTTCATGAGAGCATCCAGAGGCCCTGCAGGAACAGCTGTTTTGTCAATCAATGTCTTTCCTTCCCACCATTCTAAGGACTATAATTTATTCATTTGATCTCATCTCTATCTTATTCTATAGAATTATAAATGTTTTAGGTATGTTCAATAGCAGATAAAAACCACAACCAGTAGATGTCGGGAAAACATGAGACAAAAGTGTAACGAGATAAAGTATGATACATTGAGAAAGAAAAGCACAAAATGGAAGGGAGGCAGGAACCCATAGCAATAAGCTAACAGTCTGAATTACTGACTTTAATGGAGCACCCAGAAACAGAGCCTTTTCCTGTGTGTAACAAATGTGCCATTTTATCTCAAAATGTTAATGGCTGAACTGCATCACCAAACCAAAGACAGTACCTTGATTAAAATCTTGCCTGATCTCCCAGTTTTAGGAAAGAAAGAAATTCTGTTTTAGAAACCCTCATGGCTTTGGGTTATATCTCCAAGTCCTATTCTATGAGTACAAATAAAAGCTTCCGAGTCACCATTTATAATAACAGAGGGGCTCACATTTTACTATTCGAAAGTGGCACTAAATTAGAAATGATCACCATCTGTATAGCAAAAATATCTGAGCACTTAATTGCTTGATAACACACTCTAAGACAGTAGCTCCCTGTCTGGATTTCCTAGATCTTTAAGGATTCTTCACAGGAGGTGAAAAATTCTTCAGAGAAATGAGCTTTTTTCCCCTTTCCAAAATGTCTAAGGAAACTCATTCATTCACCCCTAGACAAAGGTACATCTGTTAATAAAAACACCAATATCCTTTAGTGCTGTATTTATTAAAAAGATGTGACAGTAATAGTTACATTTTGGTCACTGGGCACCCAGACTGTCAGTTACAAGTGCATCTGATAAAACAGAAAATCAAGTAATCATCATATTCCATATAAAGTGTGCTTGGTAAACAGACTCCTTTACAGAAGGTCAGAGGAACAGCAAAACGAGTCTTGCGTGCTGAAGAGGCTGAGAGGTTATCATCACCAAGCCTACAGCTGGCTAACTTCCCTCTACTTTTCCTTGGCCATCTGCTTTCCCCGAGGTATCCTAAAAGACAGCGGCTGTCCACTTCAACGACACATCCAACAGGAGGCCAGAAGAGGTCAGTGGAGAGCAGTGCTAGGCACCCCATTCTCGCACCCAGACGTCTGGACTCTGATGCTTTTCAGGCCTCTGTTTACTCAAGAGGAAGAAACCAAAAGAAAACCCCAAAAAAACCACACACACCGAAAACCCAGAATAAATCATTATACTCAATTTTTTATTCTGTCACAATCAGAGATGACTTTAAGCCTATTGCAATGTATAACTTAGAAAAAAGAGATTTGAAATAGAAAACATTTTCCTATGACAATGTTCCAGCTTCTAAATTAATTTTAAACAAAGAGTGCAAAAATTAAACATGTTGTTTTGAATGTTTTAAATATTTAAATATAAAAATTTCCCCTCTTTTACCTCCAGGGAAGTATAAACTAAATAAAAAGCTCTTCCTTCATCAAGAACTGAAGAATTACAAGAAAAAAGGTACAGACTTTTAAATACCAGTTCCTGTGTCTTTACTTCTCTCTCTTAGGAAGCTCCTTCACTGAAGGCCCACCTAAACCGTACAGAACCTAAAAGTGAGCTCCAGTCCGTCACAGAGGAGCTACTTTCCCGTCAAAATGGAAGCCATGGTCTGGGGCATATTTATCCAATATAAACTTGCAGTAGTGTACTAGGCACAGAGAGAACCACAACCACCTAAGACTATGTGGTACCCTGACTTTAAGGGCTTTATGAATCTAAGAGTGAAACCAAGAAAATTAGAAAATGCTAAGGAAAGACCTAAAATAGGTGGATTATAGAAAGGTCCAAGTTACCTTGCCTACCCTTCTAACTATTCTTGAGGAAGATTAACTTCTAGTCAAAGTGGTATAGACAATATAAAGCAACATGTGCATGAAGTAGCTTTGAAAAATAGCAAGTTGTCTATTAAACACTGTAGATATATATCTTAAAAAGCCAGCTTTTATAAAATCAAAAGTCATGAATTAAATTCTAATAGTTTAGTACCATTCCATTTAAATTCTCTGACAACTGATTTTTCAGCTTATTGTTTTTGTTGAGCTACACTGGCCTGTACAAAGAAATAAAAAGAAAATTTCTATTTCTAAAGTTCTGAATTGAATGGTATAAAATGAAATACAGAGATGTATTTTAAGTGCAAAGTATCCTTCCACTGTTGCCAGAAAACTACTAACAAAGGGGAGTTAAGTAATTTCACAGCCGTATTTTCTCACTCTCCTTCACTGAGAACACAGTCGTTTGCATGGCATAATAAGCTGTAAATTATAAACATTTTTACATAGCCTGCTGCAAAGAAAAGTCTGCCAGCTACTATATTGGATAGGGTTCAAGTGATTAACTACAGCTTTGGAAAGAAGGGGTGGAAACTTGTTTTGCGTCTCAGTTTGTTGGTTCTCTTATGCATACTCTAAAAATCTGTTACATCATTATTTGCAATGAATATGTAAGTTATTCATTGTAATTATAGTAGAGAACTAGAAGCTTCATATTACTGCAAGATGTAAATTATCCATGGACAACAGCAAATTTTGTAGGTGCATTATTATCCAAGTACTTCCTTGAAACAGTGTCTCCAATGAGTATGAATGTAATGGGTTTTAATACCAAAATTTATAGCATTGAGCATTTCAGGACTTTGTCTACAGGGGAAGCCCATTAGACAGCACGTCTATTGGGGGCAGGTCTAATTTTAAAAATGGTTTCTGTATCAAAGAGAATATACAGGAATCTATATTCCCAACAGATGAAAGAATAAAGGAGATGTGCAATGAAAGAGGTATAGTCTGCAAACCTAAACGTTTTTATTTTTAAATTGTATAGAACATTACTATGATCCACATTCAACCTCTAAACAAAAGAATTTTGTCTGAATAAATCAACAATAATTCATGGAGCACTTGAGTGCCCACTATGGTGCTTAGATTTTAGAGGCTAAAGAAAAAAGTCTATAATCTGGTTTCTAAGCACTATGTAATACAGTACCACTAAATATAAAGATTTGTGCTCAGAGGTGACGATGTCAAGATGAAAAACCAAGTACAGTTGGCCCCCTGTATCTTTGGGTTTCGCATCCATGGATTCTACCAACTGTGGAGCTGGCTATATCTGCAAATGAGAAACCTGTGGATGCAAAGAGCTGAATGTACTCATTGTACTGTATCATTTCATATAAAGGACTTGAGCATCTGTGGATTTTGGTATCCATGGGAGCTCCTGGAATCAACCCCCTGTGGATACCAAGGAGCAACAGTATATATGGGGCACTCTAATCCAGAGGCTGCCTACAATAATGGAAAGAGCATGAATTCCATGGTTAAATGGGGTTTGAATCCCAATTCCTTCATCTGTTTACACTATCAATTTTGTTAGGTTATTAAGTTTCTCTAAGCCTATTTCCCCCCAAAAGTGATTTTTTGTTAACCAGTACTGCTAGGATTAAATGAGTTAACATTTATGAAGCACAGGGAGGAGTACCAGACATACAGAAAATTTAATATGTGTTAACTATTTAAGGACTATTTCTCTATATTTATCACAGTCAGCTTTGCACATAGCAGGCACTCAACAAATGTTGAGTTTGAGTGACTGAACAAATGTAGTAGGATAAGTGCATGTGTGCTAAGTTGCTTCAGTCGTGTCCAGCTCTTTGCAACACTATGATTGTAGCCAACCAGGCTCCCCTGTCCATGGGATTTCCCAGGCAAGGACACTGGAGAGGGTTGCCATTCCCTTCTCCAGGGGATCTTCCTGACCCAGGCATCGCACCCATGTCTTTTATGTCTCTTGCATTGGCAAGTGGGTTCCTGACCACTAGCACGACCTGGGAAGCCCAGATAGGTATACAAATTACTACAGTATTTGAAAAAAAAAGGGGGAGGCCTCAGAGGTACAAAATGTAATAAAAGGCTCAGTGATGGGAGAGGTGCTGAATTGGAAGATGGCTAAAACACAAGGCGGTGACTTCAAGAACTGAGGAAACATACATAAATCCGTCATTACAAAAAAATATGTTGGGGCTTCCTTGGCGGTCCAGTGGTTAAGACTCATGCTTCCAATTCAGGGGGTGCAGATTAGATCCCTGGTTAGGGGGCTAAGATTCCATATGCTGCATGGTGCAGCCAATAAATAAATAATTTTTAAAAACCCCAACCATGTGTTAAGTGTACTAAAAATTCACAGAATATTCCCTCCATGTTCTGGCTCTAATTGAGCCAGAGCTTTTCCTGGGGTACTGAAATCCCCATATCTTTGTGAGTAGATACAGTTAACCTCCTACAAGCCACAGACTGAGGAGCTGAGAGGTGAGACTGGTGCTCTGTTTCGGGACCCTCTTGAGAAACCACTGGTCTACTTTTTACCACTGCTTCTGACCGTCACTCTGTGCTCACTGGAGTCCTCACCATTTCACTTAGTTTGGTTCTCTTGATTGACATCAGTCACATGAACTATCCACACTGTAGTTTCTCAATCTATTCAATTCAAATGCTGTCAACCCCACTCTGAGGAAAAACTAGAACTTACCATTTAGAACTCTACTTCTGAAATCAATCCACATATCCTACCTTCTATCTACACTCTCCAAACTTCTCAGTTCTCTCATTCACTATTACTTTTCCCTCTAAAATATGAATCTTCATGACCTCCAACATTTGATCACTACTTTTAACCTAATTTTGGACTCCGTCAGCCTTCCTTCCTGAGTGAGCCTAAATAGTTTTACTAGCTAGACAAAGAAAAAATCATAATCATGCTTTTATCTCTATCATTTCTACTTTAAGGCAGGTAGAGATTACCTGTTGCTGCTAAGGAATTCAGATTTAATTCTGTAGGTAATAGGATACCACTGAAAAATTAAGGATACTTTATTCCACTTAAAAACTTGAACAGAATAGAAGGGAATGGGACAATCTTAACAACAGAAAATGCACACTCAGTATGCCAGTAACTTTAGAGAAGAATTATAGGGTTTGAGATAACCAACCTGAGAATTTTTGCCTCTATTACCAGCAAAGACCCTGATGCTGAGAAAGACTGAGGACAAGAAGAGAAGGGGGCAACAGAGGATGAGATGGTTGGGTGGTATCACTGACTCAATGGACATGAATTTGAGCAAACTCCAGGAGATAGTGAAGGCTAGGTAAGCCTGGTGTACTATAATTCATGGGGTCGCAAAGAGTCAGACATGACTTAGCAACTGAACAACCACCACCATCACCACCCAGCTACCAGTCCAAGAGCAAGAAGAAGAGAATAGTGAAGGAGGATTTCCTTGGGCACTAAGCTACCTATAGACTCCAGTTTCTCCAAGGATCTTATTATTTGTCACTCAGTTGTATCCAACTCTTTGTGACCCCTTGGACTATAGCCATCAGGCTCCTCTGTCCATGGAATTCTCCAGGCAAGAATACTGGAGTGGGCTACCATTTCCTTCTTCAGGGGATCTTCCTGACCCAGGGATCACACCTGCATCTCCACATTCCAGGCAGACTCTTTACCAACTGAGCCACCAGGGAAGCCCCCCAAGGATCTTAGGTGAAAGATATTCATGATTGTCTTTAATTAAACAAAGGGTTGCAAGCGGACATGGGCAGATTGTGGACCCAATAGTGAATATGGTTACAGCTCTGAAAGTTAAGTTCCAGAAACAGAGTTCTAGAAATGAAGTTCCATCAATGGAGTCAGAAGGCTAATAGATGCATAAATTGTTTCTTTACCTTGTCATTGAAGGTCAAAGACTATTTCTGAATAATATTCCTATTTCCCTCAATGCTCAGCCCTCTGACTTGCAGAGAAGAGGTGGTCAGGATAGACCACAGTCTACTTGAACTTAGCTGGATATGTGCCTGTGAAGCTCTCTGATTTAAGTCCATTTTATCTTTATCTATCTTACAGATGAGTAATCACACAGCATGATTAGCGACTTGCCTAAGATCAAATAACTAATCAGTTACAGATTTGAGACAAGAACCTTTATCCATGTCTCTTTTACATCACACTGTTTACCAATGGGGGTGCTTTGAGTTTGGGTTCAAAGGATAAGCATTAAGTCATGAAGCTATTAAGCAAACTCTGTCATTAAACATTTTAAATTCTTCTGATAGAACTAACATTTTACTACAGTAAATGTCAAGAATTGAGCACCATTTAAATTTAGATTAGACACTGGATAATGCCTTTGCCTATGGCTTCTTACTAGTTAATGTATAGCCCTTCTTTAAGACAGAGTTTAATTTTTTTACTATTGACAAAACAATTTATGCAGCTTGTTTTTTGTTGTGATGTAGTCAAGCAGGCTAATCTATCTCAAGATATTTATATACAATTAACTCTCAGCAGAGTAGATTAGTAGCTGAGCCCACCTACTTTTTGTGGTTAATTATACTTGTTTTGTAAGAGGCTGTTCCTATTTTGTGCTTTTCCAACAGCTCTGGTGAAGTAAAGACTTCTGATGTACTGTACATGGAACATAAAGAGCCTTCCCCTTTCTTACTCAACATATAATTGCTGCATTTGTGCATGCTGTGTAAGTTGAAAATAACAATAAAAAGTTAATGAAGAAAATAAGTACTGGTTGTAATGAATTAGTAATATTACTAGATTTGTATCTGGAGTTTATTTTTATTGCTGTAAATGGAACACAATCAATAGTAATATGTAATCAAACTGCACATGCTTTCATCTCTTGAGAAATCTCTGAAAAGGAGCTGAGATATCTTTAAGAAATTATCTTCAAAAGCTTACTCTAAATTCAGTTATTCAGCATAATCATTTTAAATCACTGTCAATAAGCATTCCTCATTTTCTAATTTCTTGTAATACAAAAAGGTACATTTCTTAAATAGGTTGTTAATGTTTTATAATATGAAATATAATTTCCTTTTAATTTTCAAGTTAATTTAAATTAGATTTTCTTTATATGAAAAAAGAAATACTAAAAATAAAGTTCCCTTTGATTATTCCCCTATACCTGTTCTCAAACTTTTCCCCATCACCACTTCCTCCAAACACAGTTACCATCAAGTGAGTAAGGTTTCCTCAAAGTCTTTTTTTCTATACATTTACATATGTCATTTGAAAAAATAATAACAATAGTTTTTAAAAATGCTATACAATATTAATTATTGCACTTTAATATAATTAAGCACTAAGTAAATATAATAATATGTTTCTACTTAAGCCTCATTTCTTAAGGTGTTTTTTGATTTGGTCAATCCCAAGGGAAATATCGAAGAAGGCGATGGCATCCCACTCCAGTACTCTTGCCTGGAAAATCCCATGGACAGAGGAGCCTGGTAGGCTACAGTCCATGGGGTCACGAAGAGTCGGACACGACTGAGCGACCTCACTTTCAGTTTTCATTTTCATGCATTGGAGAAGGAAATGGCAACCCACTCCAGTGTTTTTGCCTGGAGAATCCCAGGGACGGCGGAACCTGGTGGGCTGTCGTCTATGGGGTCGCACAGAGTCGGACACGACTGAAGCGACTTAGCAGCAGCAGCAAGGGAAATATGGTTTGTTAATTTTGTTTCTGTTGTTGTTCAGTTGCTTAGTCCTGTCTGACTCTTTGCAACCCCATGGACTGCAGCATGCCAGATCCCCTATTCTTCACCATCTCCCGAAGTGTGCTCAAACTCATGTCCATTGGGTCAGTGATGCCATCCAACCATCTCATCCTCTACTGTCCCTTACTCCTCTGCCTTCAATCTTTTCCAGTATTGCTGTCTTTTCCAATGAGTCATCTCTTCGCATTAGGTGGCCAAAATACTGGAGCTTCAGTTTCAGTATCAGTCCTTCCAATGAATATTCAGGGTTCATTTCCTTTAGGATTGACTGTTTTGATCTTCTTGCTGTCCAAGGGACTCTCAGAAGTCTTCTCCAGCATCACAGTTCAAAGGCATCAATTCTTCATTGTTCAGCTCTCATATCTGTACATGACTACTGGAAAAACCATAGGTTTGATTATATGGACCTCTGTCCACAAAGCAATGTCTCTGTTTTTTAATATGCTGTCTAGGTTGGTCAATGTTTTTCTTCCAAGGAGGAAGCATCTTTTAATTTCATGGCTGTAGTTATCGCCCACAGTGATTTCAGAGCCCAAGAAAATAAAGTCTGTCATTGTTCCCATTGTTTCCCCATCTATTTGCCATCAAGTGATGGGACCGGATGCCATGATCTTAGTTTTTCTTGAATGTTGAGTTTTAAGCTGGCCTTTTCACTCTCCTTCACCTTCATTAAGAGATTGTTTAGTTTCTCTTCACTTTCTACCTTAAGGGTGGTGTCATCTGCACATCTGAGATTATTGATATTTCGCCTGGCAATCTTGATTCCAGCTTGTGCTTCATCCAGCCTGGCATTTTGCATGATGTACTCTGCATATAAGCTAAATAAAGTAAGTTAAATAAGCAGGGTGACAATATACAGCCTTGATGTACTCCTTTCCCAATTATAAACCAGTTTGTTGTTCCATGTCCAGTTCTAACTGTTGCTTCTTGACCTGCATACAGGTTTCACAGGAGGCAGTAAGGTGGTCTGGTATTCCCATCTCTTGAAGAATTTTCCATAGTTAGTTGTGATCTACACAGTCAAAGGCTTTAGTGCAGTCAATGAAGCAGAAATAGATGTTTTTCTGGAATTCTCTAGCTTTTTCTATGATCCAATGGATGTTGGCAATTTGATCTCTGGTACCTCTGTCTTTTCTAAAACCAGCTGTACATCTGGAAGTTATCAGGTAACATACTGTTGAAGCCTAGCGTGAAAGGTTTTGAGCATTATTTTCCTAGCATGTGAAATTGTGCAATAGTTTGAGCATTCTTTGGCATTGGCCTTCTTTGGGATTGGAATGAAAACTGACCTTTTCCAGTCCTGAGGCCACTGCTGACTCTTCCAAATTTTCTGGCATATTAAACGCAGCACTTGAACAGCATCATCTTTTAGGATGTGAAATAGCTCAGCTGGAATTCCATCACCTCCACTAGCTTTGTTGGTAGTGATTTTCCTAAGGCCCTCTTGACTTCTCACTCCAGGATATGTGCCTCAAGGTGACTGATCACACCAACATGGTTATCCGGGTCATTAAGATATTTTTTGTATATTTCTTCCATGTATTTTTGTTACCTCTTAATATCTTCTGCTGGTGCATATCATTTCTGTCTTTTTTTAGTGCCTATCTTTGCATGAAATGTTGCCTTGGTATCTCTAATTTTCTTGAAGAGATCTCTAGTTTTTCCCATTCTATTGTTTTCCTCTATTTCTTTGCAACGTTTCCTCTATTTGTTTGCATTTGAACCAGAGATCCAATTGCCAACATCCGCTGGATCATCAAAAAAGCAAGAGAGTTCCAGAAAAAAAACATCTACTTCTGCTTTATTGACTATACCAAAGCCTTTGACTGTGTGGACCACAATAAACTCTGGAAAATTCTTAAAGGAATGGGAATACCAGACCACCTGATCTGCTTCCTGAGATATCTGTATGCAGGTCAAGAAGCAACAGTTAGAACTGGACAAGGAACAACAGACTGGTTCTAAATTGGGAAGGGAGTTCGTCAAGGCTGTATATTATCACCCTGCTTATTTAACTTATATGCAGACTACACCATGCGAAATGCCAGGCTGGATAAAGTACAAGCTGGAATCAAGATTGCTGGGAGAAATATCAATAACCTCAGATACGCAGATGACACCACCCTTATGACAGAAAGCGAAGAAGAACTAAAGAACCTTTTGATGAAAGTGGAAGAGGAGACTGAAAAAGTTGACTTAAAACTCAACATTTAGAAAATTAAGATCATGGCATCTGGTCCCAAATAGATGGGGAAACAATTGAAATAGTGACAGACTTTACTTTTGGGGGCTCCAAAATCACTGCAGATGGTGACTGCAGCCATGAAATTAAAAGATGCTTGCTCCTTGGAAGAAAAGTTATGGCCAACCTAGACAGCATATTAAAAAGCAGAGACATTACTTTGCCAACAAAGATCCATCAAGTCAAAGCTATGGTTTTTCCAGCAGTCATATATGGATGTGAGAGTTGGACTATAAAGAATGCTGAGCGCTAAAGAATGGATGTTTTTGAACTGTGGTGTTGGAGAAGACTCTTGAGAGTCCCTTGGACTATAAGGAAATCAAACCAGTCCATCCTAAAGGAAATCAGTCCTGAAGATTCACTGGAAGGACTGATGCTGAAGCTGAAACTCCAATAGTTTGGCCACCAGACGCAAAGAACTGACTCATTTGAAATGACCCTGTTGCTGGGAAAGATTGAAGGTGGGAGAAGGGGACGAGAGAGGATGAGATGGTTGGATGGCATCACCGACTCGATGGACCTGAGTTTGAGTAAGCTCCGGGAGTTGGTGATGGACAGGGAAGCCTTGTGTGCTCCAGTTCATGGGGTCACAAAGAGTCAGACATGACTGAAGTGAACTGAACTTTGCATTGTTCACTTAAAAAGGCTTTATTATCTCTCCTTGCTATTGTCTGGAACTCTGCATTCAATTGGATATATCTTTTCTCCTCTGCTTCTCACTTCTCTATTTTTTCTCAGCTATCTGAGAGAAAAAAAAAGCCATTTTGCTTTTTTGCATTTCTTTTTCTTGGGGATGGTTTTGATTATCCACTCCTATATAACGTTACGAACCTCTGTCCAGAGTTCTTCAGGCACTCTGTCTAATTTTGTTTGGCATTTTTAAATGCCAAATACTAATATGCAGTGTGAAGGTAAGAACTGATAGTCACAGCCTATTGTGAGTATAATCAGAAGTCATCAGAAGCTAATTAGGACTACATTAAAATGATAAATTATGCACCATAATATTTGCAGCTGAAATCAAGTCCCTAAATTTAAAGATTTATTTCAAAAGAAAAAAAATCATCTTGTTTCTTCACAGCTTTTCATGTTCTCCACTTACCTTCAAAAATTAAGATTTCAAAGAGGCCTCCAAATATTTTACTACCAGTTCTTCTAATAGTACCCCAAGCCTGACCAATTTTCACTTGGAGGAGAAAGTAATGTTTAGATTAATAATTTGATTATAAGCTATTTTCTAGATTTAACTTATATTTATAAGGCCTTTTATCCGATCAGTTCTTTAAGCCCAATAATCACCTTAGATGTTTAACCTTAATCATTAATTTAACTTTAATCAATTGAATAATATACTGAGTTGAAAAAGAATTAGCACAGTTACCAAAACGTTGATAGTGTCCATGTTAACATGGATGGCAAACCTAAGAAAGTTAATTAAAAGATGTCATTTTGCATCACTCCTGCTTTCTTTATTTAAAAAACATCTAGAGTCCATGCATTTTCATAGGATATTTTATCCTGTCAAAGAGGGGAAAAGATAAAAGTTTAAATCAGTTTAAAGTCCTTCATTTTAATAGTAGGATAGAATTTCTAAGCTAATTACCTGCAATCAACAAAAATTTTCACTGCTTTTTAAGAAGTACATAAGTAAAACCTGTATAAATGAAAAATAATTCAGACCACTGAACAGGACACAGAATAAACAAAGTCTCTCATCCCATTTCCCCTACAGCTGCCACTCCCCAGAGGTGACCACTATTAACAGTTCTTTTTGTCTCCTTCCTTCTGAGATATTTTTCATGCAAATAAAAATCCACTGCCCACCCACTCAAGCCCCAGTGGGACCAAACTATTATAGAATACATTTCGGAGTCTTGCTTTTCTTACATGTTCTTTGAGCTCTTCCCAGATCGACACATACAGATTTCCTTAATTCTTTTAAATGATCGTTTGATATTCCTTTGCATCAATAACATAACATGTCCCCTCCTGATGGACACATTGGTTGTTTCCTTTTTTGTTGCTGTTCCTGCAAAGTATACTACAAAGAACATTCTTCTACATATATGTTTGGGCACTTATGTTAATACATTAGTACACAATTTTGCTAAATCAATGGGTAGCTGGATTAAAATAAAATTTACAGCTATTACCAAATTGCTCTCTAAGCAAGTATACTAATTAACATCCCTACGAACAAAGCATTCAGGTGCCTTTTTCCTCACAAAGAAATGTTGGCTATCAAACTTTTTAACCTTTGCCAACCTGACAGAGAGAAACTATGATTTTAATTTGTCCTCTATGATGAGGTCCAGCCTTTCTTCTGTTTACTAACCATCTACGAGTTTTCTTCACTGAACATCCTGTTCATGTTTTTCATCCATGACTGCATAGATTTCTTCCTGGTTTACAGGATCCTCAACTGACTGAAGTGACTCAGCAGCAGCAGCAGCAGCAACTGATTTGTTTATTAAAACTTAGCCCTCTGTCATGTACGTTGCAAATATTTTTGTAACTTTGGCACTTAGCTTTTGACTTTATGGGACATTTCTTTCCATTGAAGAATTCTTTTTTAATGAAGTCAAATCTTTTTATTTATGGGTCCAGAGTGTTGAAACATTTTAGGAAGCTCTTCCTTGCTTCCAGATTAAATAATAATAATCACAAAGATAACAATAGTTACCAGGATTATTCCACTCTAAGCAAACAGTCAACTGACTGGCGTCTATGTACTAGGAACTGCTGAATATTGGGCTCCTATGAAGAAAAGAGATCATTTGAACTATGTTTAATGGCACACAGAGCACAACTGCCTTTTACCACACTACAAATAGGTACATAAAAAGATCAATCCATAATTTTATTCCCATTTATCAGCTCACCTGCCACTCAGAAGCCAAATAAGTAATATGATAAAAGTACTTGTTTCACAAACAGAATTAGAATGATTGACAAATGTATCATGATTGGAATGATTGACAAATGTATTGACCCACATGTATCCTGGCCAACAGACCATCTAAAGGACAAAAATAACAGCAATTACTTTGTTGCTGTTGTTTAGTTGCTAAGTCATGTCTGACTCTTTGCAGCCCCATGGATTGTAGCTCATCAGGCTCCTTTGTCCATGGGATTTCCCAAGCAAGAATACTGGAGCGGGTAGCCATTCCTCCTTCAGGGGATCTTCCCCACCCAGGGATCAAACCTGTATCTTGTTCATGGCAGGCAGATTCTTAGTTACTGCTGAGCCACCTCAACACCTCAACAATCAGCAGTTTGTTGGGAAGCCCAACAATCACTTTACTCCTGATTCATTCGATACTTTTTCATTCTTATAGGTTCTACTTATCACTGAATTTATCTCTAGCAAATAGATTAGAGACAGAGAAAGGTGGGCAAGAAGAAGGTGGTACCATGTTTATAATATATCAGGACACTGCAGGTCTTTAATTAAATTCAGTGGCTATGCCTCAAAATGACAGGTATGCATTACAGTTCCAGACAGACAGGCTGCTCTGCTATGATTCTGATGGCTGCAGGAACACTCTCACCGCAATGGTCTCAGCAGCAGTTCATTCTCCTCCCTCTGCTGCCCAGAGGGAATTAAGTTCAGAAGAGTCTACAACCTATTAGTAAAAGTCAAGCCGTATAGATACCAGAATGAAGTTGCAGATAACAGAGATGAGTAATCAAAATATAATTTTTAAAAAAGGAAAGGAATAGGTGGAAATATTGAGGAAACAAAATGAACTTTTGATGGGACTTTTAAGATTGCAAAGTAGATATTGGGCAATACTTTAAAAAAATTGTCAGCTTTTTTGTGTGTGTTTTTGTTGATACTTCATTAACACTTTTCATTCTTTAAATAAAACTATATATTGATTTACATGATAACTAAGCTAAAAATTAAGACTATTCCATGAAGAGTACTTTAGTGTCTGATTACAGCTCACGTTCTAAATTATACGTTGCAAAGGACATAATAAGATATAGTGATTGTAAGTTCAGTTCAGTTCAGTCGCTCAGTAGTGTCCGACTTTCTGTAACCCCCATGGACTGCAGCACGCCAGGCTTCCCTGTCCATCACCACTTCCCAGAGCCTACTCAAACTCATGTCCATCACATCAGTGATGCCATCCAACCATCTCATCCTCTGTCGTCCCCTTCTCTCCCCGCCTTCAATCTTTCCCAGGATCAGGGTATTTTCCAATGAGTTGGTTCTTGACATCAGGTGGCCAAAGTTAGGTACAGTCCACGTTAAACACTCTAAAAAGCACATACTGTAAAATGTGTTTCAAAGGTTTGTTTTGGTGTAGAACAGTTATGTATATTGAAGATTCAGTCATTCAGACAAAGATTTAAATGAATACTATGTCCAACACACTGGTGAGATGAAAATATGCACAAAGCCAAGGGCCTACCCTGAAGGAGTGAGAAATCTGATAAAGGACATAAAGCAGCATGACAGGGCTCTGAAATAACAATAAGAAATAACACTTGTTAAGTTCAGTTTACACACACTGTTCTAAGTGTTTTATTCAAATTACCTTCTTTGATCCACTCAACAAACCTATGAGGCACAGAGAGGTAACCTAACTTGTCTGGGGTCACACAGCAAATAAGTGACAGAATAAGGAATTAAATTGAGGCCACCAGCATGATGTATTTCTTCCCCTACTTGATCACTTAGTGCAGGATCTCAGAAAGTTACTTCACCTTTTGGATTTTGTTTTCTTATTGGTGACTCTGTTATTTCTGCCTCACAGAGTTTCCATTAGCACTCAAAATTAGGTAGCCTAACATAACATACGGAGAAGGCAATGGTGACCCACTCCAGTACTCTTGCCTGGAAAATCCCATGGACGGAGGAGCCTGGTAGGCTACAGTCCATGGGGTCACTGAGTCAGACAGGGGAGCCTGGTGGGCTGCCGTCTGTGGGGTTGCGCAGAGTCGAACATGACTGAAGTGACTAAACAGCAGCAGCAGCAGCAATATAACATAAGGTGTATCAGACTGTTTCGCAGTATTCCACAAGATGTACTGCTGACAGAGGTTTAAGGGTTTTATAGTCAAAGAACCAGGAAATAACATCTCTTCTTAAAGATTCATGATGGATGCCATATATACCTAAAAATTCTTGAGATTTCTGAAATGAAGAAATCTTTTAAACTCTGTTTAACCTGCAAAACCAAATTTATTTGACCACAGGACCTTTTGTCTCACTGACTACCTAATAAAACCTTCATTCTAAATGAAGCACAAATTGGGAAATGCTGGTAGAAAAGGGCATGAGATCAAAGGACCCAATAGGTCTAAACCCAACTCAGCCAACTGCTAACCTGCTGCTTTGGGTAAAGACTCTGTAATCTCTCCAGGTCTCAGTTTTTCCTCTCAGCAACCACTTAGACTATTTCAATAACTCCTTGGCTGGTCCTCTTTACCTCTTGTACCTCAACTCTCTGGGTTATCTTCTCAACTGATTACATTCTAGAGCACAGATATATTAATATGACCCCCTCACTTAAAGACCTTTATAATGTCTATAAACAAAAAAAAAACATGTACAGAATGCTTACTGTGCTATGCATTACTCTATCCACTCATTTAATTCTTAAAACCATTCTCTGAAAGGTGAGAGCTGAAATCTGAGGCACAGCTAGTAAGTGAGGTACCCTGCTTCCAGATTCCAAGGCTAGTCTATGCCTCTTGGATGGCTCCCCACTGTTTCTCCAGGATAGAGCTCTGATCCCTTAGAACCTTCACAATCCAACTTCAACCTTTCTTTTCTAGACCATCTCCTCATCAGTGGTCTGCAATATGTTAGTTTGCTGGGGCTATGAGGGATAACCCTGTTCTGTGCCCCTCTCCTTGACTTGAAAATGACCACCTTCGTGTTCATAGGGTGTTCTGCCTATATATGCACATTTGTGCTCAAATTTCTCCCTTTTTAAAATAAGGTCATTGAATTATGGCTCATTCTAATGACCTCAATTTAACTGGATTATCTCAATAAAGACCCCATCTCCAAACAAGGGCATATTGTGAGGAGTGAGGGGTTAGGCTTTAATGTATGAATTTGGGGGCGGGGACAGAATTCAACCCATAACACTTACATGCATAATGCCCCAGTCTCTGTTATGTAAATCCATGCAGTCACATAACAAGTTATGTACCAAGTGCCCATAACTGTGTCAGCATGGTGCAGGACCTGCTAAATACTTCCAGACCACCTGTTTTGGTGAGTGTGTTCCTCACTTTCTTTACCTTGAACACAGCCACCTTTTACCAAACCCCTTGCCTACCTGCTTTTCTCTGATAACCTCCTAGTTACCTTAAGAATCCATTTATAAGTTCCCTCTTTGTAAAAGTTCATATGATCTCTTTTACTGAAATTTTCTCCTTTCCTCCTCCCAACCATAATTCCTCCACAGAATGCTACTTATACTTTACTTGCAGCATCTATAGCATTGTATTATAGTTGTCTGTAAACTTGTATGTGCCCTAGTTTGATGCTAATAAGGTCACTGAGGGTAAATATACTCACTATTCGCTTCTATCGTCCCGCACCTGCCTAGAACATCACATAGTGACTGCTTAATAAGAATCCATTTAATGAGTGATCAAAGCAGGTGTTCAATTTAACAAGATCCCCCCCAAAAAATTGAAGGAGAACTATCTAGAGACAGGGAGACCTGATAGACAGCTACTGCTAAAATCTAAACATGAAGTAATAGAGGCCTGGAATAGGAGAGAGGAAAGTGGACTGAAAGAAAAAACGACCTGGAGAAACCTGTGAGTCAGTGGTTTACTGGGCACGAAAGGTGAAAGACTGGGAGTAATCAAGAACCACCAAATTCACAGGGTGACAGAAAGCAGAAAAATATTAATTACTATGGCACTATTGGTGGCCCAGATGATAGACTCTGCCTGCAATGCAGGAGAACTGGGATTGACCCTTGGGTCAGAAAGATCCCCTGGAGAAGGATCTGGCAATCCACTTCAGTATTCTTGCCTTGCGAATCCCGTGGACAGACGACCACGGCAGGCTACAGTCCATGGGGTGGCAAAGGGTCTAACATGACTGAGCGACTAATAGACACATGGCCCTATTATTAACAGATAAACCCTAAAGTTTAAGTGGTTGAACAAATAGGTTTTTCCTCTCATACATCAAGACTATATGGATGTTCCTGATGGACAGGTGGCTCTCCTTCGAGGGGTGTAGGCACCTTTCATCTTGAATAGGTATCTACCAAGATCATCTGCTTAAGGTGTACTGCAAATGTGTGATTTTTATGGTCAGTTCAGTTAGTTCAGTCACTCAGTCGTGTCTGACTCTTTGTGACCCCATGAATCACAGCACGCCAGGCCTCCCTGTCCATCATCCATCGAGGCAGTGATGCCATCTATCCTCTTCCCCCTGCCCCCAATCCCTCCCAGCATCAGAGTCTTTTCCGATGAAAAGTAAACAGTAAATTTCACTTATATTCTATTGGCTAGATCTGATTTATATAGCCCAGCCAACTGCACAGGAAGGCTGAGAAATGTAGTCTAGCTGAATACTCAGGAAGAAAAGAAAATGTTTGGCAAACTTGTTTCAGTCTCTTCTAACATAGATAACAAGAGGTGGTAGGAAATTTCAGGGAATAAAGATAGAGTGAAAATTTGTGGTCTGTTTATAATCACTAGTTGGATGAGAAATATTTGAGTTGGTTCTTCCTAAAGCAACTGAGAAAACTGAGTCATTATTCAAAAAATTCACATGCATTTCTTTAAATGTAATAATCATGTTACATTAGGGAAGTCTATACTTTGTAATACTATGTATTATATATTATAGTTATCTATCTTCTATATACAAAAATATCCTATCACTAATAGAGTAAGCTGTAAATTTATTTTCTCAGTTGTAGTTAGGGATGCTTGCAAATTTAAAAACACTCTCTTTGCCTGATCACCTTTGTAACCAATTTTTAAAGTCAGGGTTGGTGGAATAAACCTAAAGACCATGGTCTTGCTAGCAAAAGTTCATGGTAGGTGTTTATAGTGCATTTTTCTAAATGTGACTCACTTACCTATTTTTCAAAATGTTATTACATTTTAGTCAAAATTTTGCCTCTTCTGGCCATTATGTGATAAGTTCATGAGACATATCCACAAGATATATCCAGCAGTTATAGCCTTAGGCCAAAAAAAAAAAAAAAAAGAGGTCACCTAACTCCTTTTGTTCCCTTAGGTAATTTACTCAGGTCCCATTAACTGACATCAAAGTCAAGTTTATCAGAGAAAATCACCAACAATGTAAATCCCAGTAGTTTGGAAGTGAATTAAAAAGCTCCCAAATCAGCACTTTCCTCAAAAGTTAAATAATTCACTGTGACATTATAGATACAAGCCTCCAGCAAAAGTTACACTTGAACAATTAAGGAAGTAGGAGCCAAACAAATGACTTTAGGGATAGAGAAACAAATGAATGGTTTCTCGTAGTACTATGCCAAATTACATTTTCACATTAACAAGTATGTAGAACACCCAAGCATCACCAGTGACTTACTAGATAAAGTCTAATACAGAAAAACAGCCTGGAACCATATACCATTTCCTAAATGTAACTGTGGATTCTATACACGTGGGTGTGAAACCCATTTATACCATTTGGGGAATTTTTACATTTGTAATGTACTACCTACCTACTCTTTTGCAAAGTTCTTTTATAATATTCATATTACAACAACCATCAACGAAATACATTATGTTCCTATGAAGAATCAGAAGGCAATGCAGCTGTTTCTTAGAGGCTAGATAAGAGATTGGAAACACGTCACAACATACTGCACTGTACATACAGGTAACAGCATCTGCATAGTAGAAAGAAATACCCTTTAGATTTAAATTCCAACTCTCTCATTTTATACCTAGAGAATTTTAGACCAGTTTTAATATCAGTGTTTGTTTCTTTTTCTATAAAATGGGAATGACTCATTTATGCAGTAAATATTTAATTAACACTTATTAGGTCTCAAAGACTTCCAAGTGTTATTTTAAGATTAGTGATAGTAAACCAGCTGATATTCATTAGAGATATGTTGTTGTTGTTGAGTCACCCAGTCAAGTCCAACTCTTCATGACCCCATGGACTGCACACGCTAGGCCTCCCTGTCCCTCACCATCTCCCAGAGTTTGCCCAAGTTCATGTCCATTGCATCGATGATGCCATCCAGCCATGTCATCCTCTGTCGCCCTCTTCTTCTGTCTTCAATCTTTCCCAGCATCAGGGTCTTTCCCAGTGAGTAGGCTGTACACATCAGGTGACCAAAGTATTGGAGATTCAGCTTCCAATGAAGCATCAGTCCTTCCAATGAATATTCAGGGTTGATTTCCTTTAGGATTGACTGGTTTGATCTACTTGCTGTCCAAAAGTGAAAGTTGGTCAGTCATGTCCGACTCTTTGCGACCCCACGGACTATACAGTCCATGGAATTCTCCAGGCCAGAATACTGGAAATGGGTAGCCTTTCCCTTCTTGAAGTGGGTAGCCTTTCCCTTCTCTAGGGGATCTTCCCAACCCAGAGATCGAACCCAGGTCTCCCGCATTGCAGGCAGATTCTTTATCGGCTGAGGCACAAGGGAAGCTCAAGGATACTAGATTGGGTAGCCTACCTCTTCTCCAGCAGATCTTCCCATCCCAGGAATCGAACTGGGGTTTCCTGCATTACAGGTGGACTGCTGTCCAAGGGACTCTCAAAAGTCTTCTCCAACACCACAGTTCAAAAGCATCAATTCTTTGGCACTCTGCCTTCTTTACATATTCAGCTCACAACTGTATGTGACTACTGAGAAGACCACAGCCTTGACTACACAGACCTTCATCGGCAAAGTATTGCCTATGCTTTTCATCACACTGTCTAGGTTTGTCATAGCTTTCCTGCCAAGAAGCAATCAAGGCTGCAGTCACCATCCACAGCGATCCTGGAGACCAGGAAAATAAAGTCTGTCACTGCTTCCACTTTTTCCTCTTCTATTTGCCAAGAAGTGACGGGACTCGATGTCATGATCTTCTTTTTTTGAATGCAGAGTTTTAAGCCAGCTTTTTCACTCTGCTCTTTCACTTTCATCAAGAGGCTTTTTAGTTCCTCTTTGCTTTCTGCCATAAGGGTAATGTCATCTGCACATTCCAGGTTAATGATATTTCTCCCTGAAATTGTGATTCCAGTCTGGGATTCACCCAGGCCAGCATTTCTCATCATGTACTCTGCATAGAAGTTAAATAAGCAGGGTGATGATATACAGCCTTGATGTACTCCTTTCCCAATTGTGAACCAGTCCATTGTTCCATGTCCAGTTCTAACTGTTGCTTCTTGACCTGCATACAGGTTTCACAGGGGGCAGAAAAACTTTCCAGCTTGTTGTGACTTACACAGTCAAAGGCTTTAGCATAGACAATGAAGCAGAAGTAGATGTTTTTCTGGAATTCCCTTGCTTTCTCTATGGTCCAATGGATGTTGGCAATTTGATCTCTGGTTCCTCTGCCTTTTCTAAATCCAGTTTGTACATCTGGAAGTTCTCAGTTCATGTACTGTTGAAGCTTCACTTGAAGGATTTTAAGTACTACCTTGCTAGCATGTGAAATGGGCACAATTGTGTGACAGTGATGAGGACTGATTTTTAAAGTAAATCAATAAGACGTATTAACCATAAGTCTAAGCTTCGAGAAATAGTTCTTTTTGTGAGGAAAATTTCCTTGTCACCATGTTTTTGGGTGCTTTAATTTCATGTACCAAAGTCCACCTGCAGACTGTTACTTCTATAGAGGTTTTCAACACAGTGCGGAGTACACTTCTAAGATTAAGTAAAGTTATTGCTGATATATTATTACTAATAAACATTTTTAAAATCACATTCAAAAAATCACAACTGAAATTTTAAAGTTTGTTTTATATGTATCAAAATAACTAATATGTACTCATAAATTTATTTTTTAACCTAAACATGAGATGTAAAGTTTCTTATTCCAGTTACTTTAATAAAAACCTCTTCACCATAAAAATAAACAAAATAAAGTTAATGATACAGCACTGAAGTAGACATCTCCTAAAATGGTAGTTGCATTATTATATATACAGCTAAGTTATCCTACTGAGTAGGTTTAAAAACCATGAATCCTGGACTAAATGATACAGAGTTCTCTACAGAAATAAAATGGAATCACGATGGGGCAGAAGGGTAGTATTCAATAAAAAAATTTAGATGCTTAAGGTAGAAAGGAAAGTATTAGACAAAAACACAAGGGAAAATTTACCAGAGTTCCATACAAAGTAGCTAAGACTATTAGATTTGTTAAGAACAATAAAAACCCATTTTTAACCTTACAAAATATTTTAACCTATCTCTGAATCAGAGAATGACGAAGAACTAAACAGTGATTTCTACTGACCACTGAATGAAAACACAATTTAGAGAGCCATTTCAAAATTTCTTCTTACCATGAATAGATCCCACTGACCATGTCATAGTTTTGACACGAAGCATTCACACTGTTGGGCCCAGCTGCCTTAGAAATAAGTAACACCACCAAGCCCCTCAACTGGAGGTTATTCTGGCTGTCGTGTACAAGACCCCTGCCAACAAGGAAAGAAAGAAAATCACAAAATAAGTTGGATCAAGTAAGAGAACTGCTGCAAATACGCCCACGCTTCCAAAATCAGACAATGGGACCCGCTGAAAAGAAATAGGATTGTGGAAGAAAGAGTTAACAGGAGGAAGCAGTACCTGCAGGAAACATCTACAGAAACCCTCAGCTAGTTTTGAAAGTGATAATCTCAAAACTGTGAGGCCTACTGATTTGGCTTCCACCTCTTTCTGGGTTTTCCCATGCAATCTTTACCATGTGGTCTGATAACGAGAGGAACCCACAGTGTTAAACTGTTTTGTGGTAGTTGACTGCAGGTGAAATATAAATTGTATGGTTCCGATGAAGCTGTGTTATGTGATGATGATGCTGGTAAGGGGAAGGGTACAAAATGATTTCTGTCTTCACAGGTCGAAAATTTGAGAAGTAAAATGGAAATGAATGTCATGGGCAAATATTTTACCGTTTCTTATTTTTTATGCAAAAGAATAATCATTCTAGGCAACATTAAGCTTTAACATAGAATATATTTTTTTGCTATGAATATTCAATATTTATATCTTCTACTATAACTAAGGTCAGAAATACTTTCCTAGATTACATTTTTGTTTGTTTAAGTATCACAAAAGGTTGTCATATAAGAACTAAAGGGCAACATTAGAAAAAGAAAAAAAGACAGAAAATTATGGGTAACATATTATAATGGGCTCAGGCAGTAAAGAATCCTCCTGCAATGTGCAAGACCTGGATTCTATTTCTGGGTTGGGAAGATTCCCTGGAGGAGGACACAGCAACCCACTCTAGTATTCTTGCCTGGAAAATCCCCATGGACAGAGAAGCCTGGCAGGCTATAGTCCATGGAGTTACAAACATGACTGAAAGACTAAGCACAACATATTATAATAAATTAACACTTAGAACAATCTTCATGAGCACTAATCAAATAGGTTATACTAAAAAGTATACATAAATAACATACAAACAAAATTCTTGAATGTGGTAAATATAGCAAAAACTTTTTATTAATTTTTATTGGAGTTTAGTTGATTCACAATTTAACTAACACAGTTGTGTTAGTTAAGCTGTACATCAAAGTGAATCTGTTATACACACACACACACACACACACATTCTTTTTTAGATTCTAATCCCATATAGGTAATTACAGAATATTGAGGAGAATTCCCTGTGCTATCCAGCAGGTTGTTATTAGTTTTCTATTTTATATATGTAGTGTATATATGTCAATCCCAATCTCCCAGTTTATCCCTCCTCCCCTTCCCCCTTTGGTAACCATAAGTTTGTCTTCTACATCTGTGACCTTATTTCTAAAAACAGGAAAATTTGTATTCTAATACTTCACTGACTTATTAAGACTTCCTTGGGTGACTTCTGAACAAAGAATTAATTTAAATTAAGTTTATATAGTCAAAATTAATGAGTTAGCCCATTACTTAAGAAAATTTTCACCCCTCATGCTTCCAAGTAAATTTTTAAAAGGGTCCCTTACTCTTTCATTAGTTTCGAAATAAGACATCTTCAGGCTTACTGCAAAATAACAGTTACAGTTCTTTCTTCACTTATATTTTCTCCTTAATCTAGTAAGTGGTCTTCAGTAGGTTAGAGGGGTTAATGATTTTTACAAAGAAGTTTTAATTTCCTAGAAAAAGGAAGTTAATTTAAGGTAATTAAGCTATACTATAGTAGAAACAAATAATCAACAGAAATATCCAAATCTCTTTATTATAATGTAACAATCTACTTAAATCCTACAGACCTGAACTGTAGGGAGGCTGGGAAGCATAGTATTTTGGAAGAAATTGTAAAATGGAGTGCTTTCCAAGTTTTTTGCTTTGAATTACAGATTTTAACTTATGCTGATGTGTGTGGGTGCTCACTTATGTCCGACTCTTTGCAACCCTATGGACTGTGGTCCGCCAGGTTTCTGTCAATGGTATTTTCCAGGCAATAATACTGGAGTCGGTTGCCAATTCCTCCTCCAGAGCATCTTTCCGACCAGGGATTGAACCTATGTCTCCTGCATTGGCAGTTGGATTCTTTACCACTGAGCCACCTGGGAAGCCCAACTTATGCTACTAGATCCTTATACATGTTTTACCTGAGGTGTATATTAATAATATTAAAGACAAGCTGTGAATTGGCGCCTAGTTATAGAAAGGGAAAAGAGGAACGTGAGGCTGTGTGTGTGTGTCTGTGTATGTGGGAGGTTGAGCCTGTTTAGGAATGAAAAGCTATGGTCTAGTCAAAGCTATGGTTCTTCCAGTGGTCGTGTATGGATGTGAGAGTTGGACCATAAAGAAAGCTGAGTGCTGAAGAATTGATGCTTTTGAACTGTGGTGCTGGAGAAGATTCTTGAGAGTCCCTTGGACTTCAATGAGATCAAACCAGCTAATCCTAAAGGAAATCAGTCCTGAATATTCATTGGAAGGACTGATGCTGAAGCTGAAGTTCCAATACTTTGGCCAACTTGATGCGAAGAACTGATTCATTTGAAAAGACCCTGATGCCGGGAAAGACTCAAGGCAGGAGGAGAAAGGGACAACAGAGGATGAGATGGTTGGATGGCATCAACGACTCAATGGACATGAGTTTGAGCAAGCTCCTAGAGTTGGTGATGGACAGGGAGGCCTGGTGTGCTGCAGTCCATGGGGTCACAAAGAGTAGGACACGACTGAGCAACTGAACTGAGGAATGAAAGATATGAGGGTAACACTTAACAACTTGAAACTTGAAAATTTAAGTTGTGAGTTTTGAGACATCGGGCCAAGTCAGGCTGAAGAAATAGTCCTGGCAACAGTTTTGATAACACTTTCCATAAACTTCTCAGAAAAGTTTCACAGAGGACACATACATCATCATCATCAAAATACAATAGCAGCAGCAACAACAACAAATCCTAACATAGAACCTCACAATATATGCCAGGAACTGTCCTAAGTATTTTACTATATATTAATCAAATTAATTCACAACAACTCTATGAAGAAGGCACCACAATAGATTTTAGAGATGAAGAGAATGAGGCACAGAGAGAGATCAAGCAACTTGCCCAAGATACCACAGATAGTAAGCCTTAGAACCCTGATAGGGCCAGGATCTGAATCCAGGCCACCTGGCTCTTGAGTCTATATACATGTTTATCCATTATGCTATAGCAACTCTCCATCTGCTTCACTTCATTCATATACCAACTATTTATTGAGTCGGTAGAATAGGGACTGCTTTAGAACCAGGTCTGAAAAACCCTTCTGCCATTTATTAGTTGTATGACTCAGACTATCACTTATTCTGTAAAATGAGGTTAAACGACATCTGTTTCCTGTGGTCACTGTGTGGAAGAGACAACAGGAGTAAAGCATACACCACTCACGTGAGGTGGTAAGGCTGTCAGAAAACTACATTCTCTCGCCTCATTACTTTTTTGCCATGTATTTTTAATTCTTATATCTTTACAACCTTATGGACTACAGCCTGCCAGGCCCCTCTGTCTATGGAATTCTCCAGGGAAGAATACTAGAGTAGGTAGCCATTCCCTTCTCCAGGGGATCTTCCTGACCCAGGGATTGAACCGGAGTCTCCTGCACTGCAGGCAGATTCTTCACCGTTTGAGCCACCGATAATTTCCTATACTGTTTCTTCTTCTACTCCCCCAAAATAACAAAGTTAAGGAATCCTTCCTTCTATGAGCCTGAAACATCATATATGGCTGAAACACATTCCACTTTCAGAAAGCACTACTGAAAAGGTCAGGAAAAGAAACTCTAGTGGGCCAGTTGACAGAAATCAAGAGAGCAGTCAGAAAAGCATGCCTTCTAAGCATCAGTTTTCATACGAGACAATAGTTGACAATCCAAAGAACAGATTAACAGTTTGAGTAAATTAAATGTTTTCAAAACACCACTTCTTTTTTTTTTCTTTTCCATTGTGATTTTTTTATTTTATTTTATTTTTTTTTAGTTTTTTATTTTTTTAATTTTAAAATCTTTAATTCTTACATGCGTTCCCAAACATGAACCCCCCTCCCACCTCCCTCCCCATAACATCTCTCTGGGTCATCCCCATGCACCAGCCCCAAGCATGCTGTATCCTGCGTCAGACATAGACTGGCGATTTAATTCTTACATGATAGTATACATGTTAGAATGCCATTCTCCCAAATCATCCCACCCTCTCCCTCTCCCTCTGAGTCCAAAAGTCCGTTATACACATCTGAAAACACCACTTCTTTGAGTTCACTTCATTAACAGCCTTAAAAAAAAAAAAAAAGTAATAAGATAATTTGATAATGTCCACTACTCAAACCTTAGCTCACAACAAAAATAAGAAATTTAGCTCCTGAGCATAAAAAAGTCCCTGCTGCTAAGTCACTTCAGTCGTGTCCAACTCTGTGCAACCCCAGAGACGGCAGCCCACCAGGCTCCCCAGGCCCTGGGATTCTCCAGGCAAGAACACTGGAGTGGGTTGCCATTTCCTTCTCCAAAAAAAGTCCCTAGGATTCTAAATTAGCAGAGATAATGTTTCATATAATCCAGGTCATATTTTCACCTGGAACACTAGAATTTATTCTGAGTGCCTCTCTAGGAGAAATACCAACAAACTGGAGCATATCCAGAAGATCATGAAATCACTTACTGCCATACACTTGGCTGACCAAAAAAAAAAAAAAAAAAAAGAATGCTAGCTTGGAGAATAGTAAAGATGGTGTTCTCAAATTTACGCAGCCAAAAACGTAGTAAATGCTTACTATTAAGTCAGGCACAGTGCTAGACAGACAGTGGAGGACATAATGACATACACTGGTGTGTTGTGGTCTCCCTTCGTGTGGATTATATAATTTGGATTTAAAATAATAATAAAATGTGGCATGAGCTACTTCGGGATATGAACAAGGGCAACCAACAGAAGTGGGGTGAAGGAGTGGTAAAAGAGACCTCCCTGAGGCCTAAAGGGGGAGAGGGAAGGAGTCACAGGATCTGAAGCAAGGAGGGGAAGTGAAAAGAGTGTTTTAGAGACAACACGTGTGAAGGTTTAAAGGAGAGAGAGAAGGACACAACTGTCTCCAGAACTAACAGGACAGGAACACAGTGTGTGTGAAGGGGAGGGTTGGGAGAATTAAAACTAGAGGAGTACATGATGACTGTCTGCTCATCTGAAAGGGTACCATATGGATAGAAGACAGACTTGGTAAGTATTACTTTAGAGACTGACACTAATAGATAGAAAATATAGCTGGTGAATTTGGGCTTCACATGAAGAAATTAAAGAACAGAGGAGCCTCTATTGACGCTGAGTCCCTTGTGAATTAAGATGTTCAAGAAGCTTCACAGCCTCTGATACAACACATCAAAGGGAAGCCTGGATTATTTGACATCTGGGTTTTTTTCCCCTTACTCTGTGATTCTCTATGATTTCACTTTACTACATGTAATTATCTAATACTCTTCCCTGGGGTTCAAAATAGTAAAGAATCTGCCTGTAATGCGGGAGACCTGGGTTGGATCCCTGGGTTGGGAAGATTCCCTGGAGGAGGGCATGGTAACCCACTCCAGTATTCTTGCCTGGAGAATTCCTATGGACAGAGGAATCTGGAGGGCTACAGTCCATGGGGTTGCAAAGAGACAGACATGACTGGGTAACTAAGTAGTTAACTTTTTTTTAACTACAATATGTATAGCAAGTATAAAATTTGGGAGAAATCGTTAACATCATCAAAGTGTCATAAATGAAAGCAATATTTAGTCCCTTGTAATCTATATCACTAAAATTCTACAGAATTGTTTTCCTTTTGCTAATATATATATACATATATTTAAACCCTTCATCATTCATTAAACTAATATAGACCAAATATCTTCCATACATTAAGCACTGTGCTTGGCACAGATGCCATGGTGAGCAAAACCACGCAAAGAGCTTGTGAAGCTTACAAGCTGATGCTAGAGACCAGTAATAATGAAAGAATCACAAATAAATGTAAAATTACAATGCTAATAATGCCACAGAGTAAAAAGAGATGATACTCTCAGAGCTTACAACTGGGAACTAGCCTAGCCAGTAAAGTCAGAGGCTTCCTAAGGAAATGATGATTTAGTTGACATCCAAAGGAAGAAAGATGTAAAAGAGGGGTGTGGGAAGAGAAGAGGTAAGAGGAGTGTCTTCAGAGCATAAGAATGAGCACATGCAAAGCTGAGAACACTGTACACATGAGGCTAGAAGTAAACAGGGACTCGACCACACAGGTCAAACAGGCTGTGATTAGACACTAGCTCTTTATCCAAAGAGCAATGTGAAACCACTGCAGTAACTTAAGCATCTGGTCATGTAATCAGATATTTAAAAAATATATACAAAAAATGTCTTCCCTCATCAGTGTGGAAAAGTGACTTATGGGTGTGCTGGCGGTGGGGGAACAAAGTGGATATGAAGAGATCAGTTGGGACACTTTTGCGGTAGTCAATGAGAAATATGGAGGTAGTAGCTTGGTGGACAAACTGGAGATGCACCAAATCTAAAACAGTATTTCAATCAGTTTAAACATATGTCAGATATTATGTAGTCCTGGGAAATTAGCTACTATAGACATATCACTAATTTTAAATAACATCACTCTGAAAAGTCTATAAGTTGAATTTTGGGGGGAGGAATTTGGCCTTCAAAATTCTGCTCTAGATCAACAATTAACACTAATATCCTAATAGCTTTACAATTTCATGGAAATAAGGATTTTACAGGTGAACTCTGTGCAACACAATTGTAAGGCCTTCTCACATCGTTGTTTCTGTGGTTAATTGCAGTTCCTACTGCATCATCCTATCTTTCCAGAACTATTAACTATTTTAAGTCCTCAAATGACAGCTATGGAACCTTTCCATACTCTCTCAAATTCCACTGTTTCAACACATATATATACTATGAGGAATACAAAGAAATGAGGTCTAATAAAAGAGCTATTAATGATGTGTTTCAAAAATGGTTAAACTGGAAAAAAAAGGTGGTTAAATTGAATAATATAAGAACAGATAACAGAGACAGTAGAGTATCAATACGCTATCCGTAAACAAAGGAAGAAAGAAAACGGCTTCTTGTTAGAGGTGCCCCTCCCAGTGGAGACAGACTTCAGACTGAGCCTTAAAGATAGTCAAATTTTCCTGAGCTGGGAATGGAGGGAGGAAAGGCATGGAGCTATTGGAATGGAAAGAATGGTACTTTGGGAGAAAGGAATAGGTTTGAGTGATGGGAATCAGGTTCAGGACCTGTGGGGCTAATCATCTAGGCAAAGTGGGAAGGTGAACAAGCCCAGGAGACCGCCTAAAGAGCGAGGGGCCTTGATAGGTTTAGAATCAGGACTTTATTCTGCAGGCAATTTGAAGGCATGGATGGTTTGTCAGCAAGGGACTAATGTGTTTAGGGCTAAAGACTAAAACTGCTACTTGGGGCCTAGTATTGTCACTCTGCCAATAGTGTGTTGTTGGGTGCAGGGGAAAGGAGAGGGAAGATTAGTTAGGAGTAGCTTCTTCCAATATTCCAGGTGGGAGATAATGAGGGCCTAAATTAGGGCACTGGCAGCGGGAATGGGAAAGAAAACCTGAATGATGGCAGCAGCATGGAGGTGGGTCAGGTTAGCCTGGCCAACCGACTGCATGAGCGAGATGTCAGGAAGGGACCAGGAAGCAAATATAAGGGCTGAATTTAAGATTCAAACTTGTCTGCTGGAGGTGATGATGCTAGCATTAGCAAGGACTGGAAAGAAAAGGAGTGTTAATGGGGAATTAATGAGTTCAGTTTTGGACATGTTAACTTTGAATGCAAGAAGGACTTCCAGATGGAGATGCCCAGCAGGCACCTGGAAATGCTGTGGATATAGATTTGGGAAGCATCTTCATAGAGGTGATAGCTAAAGCAGTAGGAATTGATGGATGCATTTTGGGAGTTGGGGGTTGCGTAGAAAGAAGAAGAAAAGGGAAGGGGAAAGGGGAAAGGAAGGCATGAGAAGAGAAAAGGAATTTTAGAGAATTCATATATTGTAGGGAATTTTAGAGAATTCACTCCATATACTGTAGGGAACTGAGGAAGGATGAGTGTGACCCACAGGAAGGAACACAGCATGTCCACAAATAAAAGGGTCTCCACAGACACCCGGAAAGAAAAGTGAACACAAACGCACAGTGGAAGCAGAGAACGGTGGCTGTGCGGTGTACAGAACCTGGGGTGAAGCAGCTGCCTCTTCCATGGGCTTTTTATTATAAACATTTAGCCTGGCACTTAATACACTGAATAATAAAAATGGCATTGAATGACACAACTACAACATACTATAAACATACTATAATGCCAGGCACATGCTAATTTATATATGTCATTCTTATTCTCACAAAAACATGTAAGAGAACTAGTAATATCATTTTATAGATGAGGCAAATTAGCGAGCAGGCTTAGAAAAGCTAAACAATTACTAGTCAAATAGTAATTTAAGTGCCAAGATTTAGATATAATTTTCAGTCTTGCTATTTAATGATTGTATTCGTTCTAAGGTACTCCTCACAAGGCTGTGAGAATCTTAAGGGCCCTCAGGCTTAGTCATCTTTGGATGCTCTGCACCCAGCAGAGTAACTGATACAAAATAAGTCTCAAAAAATGCAAGATGAGAGAGCAAATAACTTCCAAGAAGCAGAGCAGCAGACACCATCTTACCATCTTACCCAAACAGACCTATTACTAGTCCCAACCTTATTCATCTCTCCTATTATCCATTTGCTACATTGAACCAGGGGGCTTCCCAGGTGGTGCTAGTAGTAAAGAACCTGCTTGCCAATGCAGGAGACATAAGAGACATGGGTTCGATCCCTGGGTTAAGAAGATTCCCTGGAGGAGGGCATGGCAACCCAGTCCAGTATTCTTGCCTGGAGAATCCCACGGACACAGGAGCCATAGGGTCACAAAGATTTGGACACAACTGAAGAAACTTAGCACACGCACACACACTGAACCTTGAGTTCAGTGTCCTGAGTCCCTCTTCCTAAATCATAGTGGATTCTTTAACAGTGATAGCCACACTGGAGAAAAGGACCAGTGTACTACAAAATGACATGCTGAGAGTTTAATGTGATGTTGAAAAGTTATTGTATATAAGAACCATGCCGTATCAAAGGACCTATCTCTTAAGCTTTAAGCAGACAGAACTCACTATACTGGAGTGTTTAAGTGCTTTGTCTCGTCATTTAGGAGAACTTACTGAATTCACTACTGCAGCAGTGCCTGTGAGAGGCTACACTCACTTTGAACAGAAGGTAGGGGTAGTTCCAGATGGTGAGCTAAGGTAGGATGGCAAAACCGGAGGAGAGAAAACCTAAGATTTATGTTCAAGAGTTCAGAAGTCTAACTTATGCCAGTGACTCAAATCACAGTCTTTTGGGAAACTGATAATCAAATATTAAGGAAACAACTTATCAACTATAAGGGATCATCACCCTTGAGTTAGTTTGTGCATGCATGTTCAGTCGCTAGGTCATGCTCGACTCTTTTTCAACCCCATGGTAGCCTACCAGGGTCTTCTGTCCATGGGATTTCCTGGGCAAGAATACTGGAGTAAGTTGCCATTTCCTTTTCCAGGGGATCTCCCTGACCCAGGGATCAAACCTACGTCTCCTGCTTGGCAGGCAGATTATTTACTGCTGAGCTACTGGGAAAGTCCTGTGTTAGCTCAAAGCTTCTTAAAGTAAAACTGAATGGGAAAAATCAGAACTTCCTAGATCCCCACAGTGGAAAAACTCCTTCCAGTGCTAAAATCTAGAGGTATGAGTTTGTTTCATTATTTGACTACCTCACTTTAATATATCTGGTTCTAATAAATCAATCCAGAAAATGTAAGCATAAAAGATGGGTGTCAAATCTAATATACATGAGGGAGATTGGTTAAAAAGGTTTCTAATAATACTTGTGACTGTGATCCCTAGTCAAAAAAAATTTAAGTTTATATAGACAACTGAAGCAAAAGGACTAGAAGATGTACTTTTTTTTTTGCCAAAGAAGCACAGGAATACCCTGATCTTCTCTATTATTATTATTTTTTATGTTGACTATAGCCTGCTAAATTGCCTTTGTGACCTGATGAGTTTTAACCCCCAGTTTTTTGAAAAAGTGTTTTAAGTCATGTATAATATGTGGTATATTAAGCTAAAAGAACTAGAAGTAAATGTAAAATTAAATAGGAATAGAATTACCATTATTGAAAAATAAAATCTGTGCAAACACTAGAACAAATTTAGTGTTGCAACAAAGCACTAAACAAATTTTAATGATATGGGAAAATACTTAAAATGTTAAAGAAAAGATAAAGTTATAAAACTATAATTACAATATGATCCCAAATATGTTTCAATGTATGCATATATATATATATATATATAAAATAAACAAGGCCATGAACTAAGAATAAACATGATAAAACATCAACATTTTATTTTAATTCAAGTATAGTTGATTACAGTGTTACAATGCTGTGTTAGTTTCTGGCAGATAGCATATATATATATTATTTTTCATATTCTTTTCCATTATCGTTTGCTATAGGATATTAAACATAGTTCCCTGTGCTATACAGTAGGACTTTGTTGTTTATCTATTTTATATACAGTAGTTTGTATCTGCTAATTCCAAACTCCTAATTTATCCTTCTCCAACCCCTTTCCCGTTTGGTAACCATGTTTGTTTTCTAAAACAGTAACGTTTAAAATCTGAGTGTCATTCTATTGGTATTCAATACACAGAATGTCCACGTATTTTTTAGTGTATTTAAAATATTTTGTTTAAAAAATGAAGAGAAATAATAGGAAGAAAATGCCTCTAAATGGTAACAAGTGTTAATCAATGGATTTTCAGATTAAGGGTGATTTACATATTTTCCAAATTGCATTAGAGTACAGATCTCTTTGTAAGTCTGGAGAAAAAGATAACTATTTTTAAAATATCAAAATATTAAAAAGGCAAATGGCTTACTATATTATAGCTATATTTCTCACTTGAAGAAAAAATTTAACTCACCTTTGATGAACCCCAAAGTTCTATCTAGATGTCTTTTGGGTTCTTATACCTCACTTTTAATTTCTCTAAGGTTTAGATATAAGGCCAAAGTTTAAATGGTATCAAAGTGATGTTAAATATATATATATATAAAATATATATATGATTAGTAATTCAGTGACAGTAATAGTACTAAGTTGTAAAAGAAAAACATTAGCACTCATGAAAATTATCTTAAAGCACTCTAATTTGAAGGAGACTAAAAATTGTCTGCATGTCACAGATTTTTATATAAAATTAGCAGACAAGCTGGAGGTTAATATCCATTGACAAAATGACCCAAATTGTATTATTCCTGCCATATCTATCCTGAGACTAAAATGCTTTAGACTTGAAACAACATTAGGGCCTGAGGTGACCAGTCTTTAGAATCTGGGAGGTATAGCAGCCACTGACATGGCTCGAGGGCCACAGGCACATCCCACCCGCATTAAATCCCCAAGGGACAGCAGAGCCAAGGAACTGCCTCAACAAAGCTCTCACAAAGCAGCAATTAGGTTTGATGGGCATGTGGCAGAAGACAGGCAACGGAAAGAAAGAGAGAAGAGAAAGTAGAACAGGTATTGGGCATAGGAGCTGTTGAACAAAGGGGAAATCAAACAGAGCTTTTTAGAAATAGTTAACAAATGAACACCAGAAGTTTAACAAAATATGATTGAAATAAAAAACAAGTAAAATAATGCTAATAATCAAGTTTGCAGCAAGATATAAGCTGGGCGCCTTAGAATTAAACTATCACTAGGGGGAGAAACGGAGAAGGCAATGGCACCCCACTCCAGTACTCTTGCCTGGAAAATCCCATGGATGGAGGAGCCTGGTAGGCTGCAGTCCATGGGGTCGCTAAGAGTCGGACATGACTGAGCGACTTCACTTTCACTTTTCACTTTCATGCACTGGAGAAGGAAATGGTAATCCACTCCAGTGTTCTTGCCTGGAGAATCTCAGGGACGGGGGAGCCTGGTGGGCTGCCATCTATGGGATCACACAGAGTCGGACACGACTGAAGTGACTTAGCAGGGGGAGAAAAAAATCAACAAAGATTTCTGAACTCAAATGATAACTGAAGATTTATTTTAAAATACTAATGTAGTAAAACAGGTCGTTAAAAAATATTTCAGTCAAACTGAAAACTCCATTAAAATGATCTCACACAAGTTTTACACACAGACCCCTTTTGTTCATGTTAGAAAAATATCAATTTAGTGTTGAAGCAAAGGGGTAGAAAAACCAAGTGCTGGAATATAGGCATCATTACACTATTCCAACACATGAGACTCACACCACCACTCAAGCAGTGACACTGGCTAAAAGCTGACCTGCTGTGAATCACACCTCCCTATCGGAGTCCGCCTGTGTAGGGAATAAGGCAACCAAATGTGAATGAGAGCTCCCTTAGTGCTCAGTGCTTTTCTCAACTTCAAGTCCTGATTTCAGCACACTCTGACACTCAAATTCAAGGGAACTGCTGTCAGACTAAGCCTCTATAATTTGGGGGCGGCGGTTACTTGGGTAGAAGTACATTTTTATCAAAAAGAATATCTCAATGTAAGTAATAAGTATTTGTTTAGTACTTGGTGGGTCAGTCCTACTAGCTAATGAAGGTGGTTCAGTTGTGCAAAATTTAGAATATTTGCCTTAGGACAAGTTGGAAAAGACAAAATGAGAAGTTCATTCAATTGGCTTTACACAACATACTATTAAGAGGCTAAAGCCAAATGTAGAAGCTACGACAGGAGATGGATGAATCCAGTAAAAATAAGCAAATTGAAAAAAATTATAATACTTTATAGGTAATACATCAAAGGCAAACTGAAGTGGGAATGGGATGGGGACAGAAACTATCACGGGTTTTAGCTGGAGAAATCACTCTTTGAAAAACTGAACAGAAAAAAAAATCAAAACCTAAAACTGTACTATAGCAATATGATGGTTGAGCAATCAAGTGCAAATCTTTTTTTGGTTTTGCGTTTTGTTTTTTTAATTAATTTTTTATTGATGGATAATTGCTTTACAGAATTTTGTTGTTTTCTGTCAGGAAAAACTCATTTATTTTTCCAAAATCAACACTGAAATCAAGGTACAGGAGACCAAAACATGGGAGAATTAGACGTGACAGGTGCAGGACATACACTGCTTGTGTTCATCTTCCACAGAAAAACTCTCACCATCAAAGATTCCATGTTTGGTTTCCCAAGTTAAAATCTATTAGCTCTCAAAATTCCAAATATTGCTACCCAAATAACAATAAGGCCTTATAAATATTTAAAATAGCCACCATCAGAGGTAGTAAAGGACAATCATTACCATAACAGTGGCATCTCTCAAATTATAGGTTTCAATAGGGAAACATGGTTCGATTTCTTCAAGTTTCATTTACGTGGTATTAATTAATAGACAGCACCTACTGAACCAAGAGAGAGAGACACTTGGAATAAATTACACACACGTTACTCTAGCCAATTTAATCCTCAGAGAACATAACACTTGCTCCACTCTAGCAGGTCAAAAGGTTTTGGGAAGACATCTCTCATTTACCAGACGGCCAGCAAGTGACCGAGAGACAGGCTATCTCATCCACCCTGGTATATCCTCAAGCCTTCATGGTGTCAGCTCATCTAACCTGCCAACTATCCTGGGAGGTGGAAGTTTTCCTCATTTTATTGATGAAGATATTAAGGCTCACAGAGCAAGTTTATTTTTTACACATCAGTGATTAACACTGATAAACTACATATTTGTATTCATTTATTTATTGTCTTCCTTGACTAGAACACAAGCATATTATAGCACATTTACTTGTCCACAGTTGTATCTCCAGTGCTTAGAATCCTGCCTGCACATAGACATTCAATAAATACTTGTGGATAAATTAATAAGGTAATCTGCCCAAAATTATATAGCCAATAAATGAAGGACCTGGGGTTCAATTCCAATGTCTGCTTCCAAAGCCAGCCTACACAAACAATGATCACAGCAATAACACACAGAGTAAAAATGGGCAATAGCTTGAATTAGAGCTCAGAAAGGACCTTACAGGTAAAAGACGTGAAAAAAATTTTAAAGTTGATTTCTCGTAAGCACTTCCCTGAAACCTCTCTTGATTACTGGCTGGTGCACTTATAGCTAGACAAGAATTTGGGTGCTGCCTTCTCCTTACATGCAAGTTCAACAAGACTCCCAAGTAGAACAGAGCAGAGGATGTGCGGTCCATTAAACAGAGCCATGGGAAGCCTTGAATAGCCCCCATTCACAGGAGGCTGAGAAAAGTTGGCACTGCAGTGAAAATACAGTCCAGGTTAAAAACCACAACTAAAAAACAACAACAACAAAAACCCACACGGACTGCAGGAGTAGCCAGGGTCTATACCACAGCCAAGGAGTCTTACACTGAAATGAGGATCTGCACAGGCCCGCTTGTGGCATGTGGCTCTGTGCCCTTCTGGTGGCCTACGACAGTCAATCTAAAATACTCCACAAAATTATAACTTGTAGGGAAGGAGGAGATCATAGTTTTCATCATTCTTTATTGAATACCTTGGTTCCTTTCCTTGAAATTGGGCAAAATATACATTCCTCGATTGAAATGTTCCACTGAAGGACTCCTTAGTTAAAAAAATAATTTATATACATTCTATGTTTTAATTTCTAGGAATATGTTAAATAAGACAGGAAATTTGTATCTCAAGACTTTTTGTTCCCATTTTAATTTAATTCATACTACAATAATTCATTTTTAAAAGGTAAAAGAAACTAAACACTGCTCATTGATACACGAGGGACCCAATCTTGCAACTTTGTCCTACAAAGGAAAAAGCGATAGGCTCAATGTTAATATCTGTTACAAAAACTATCCTTACACTTTAAATATATAAAAATGTATATTTATATGTATGTATTTATTTTCTTATTTCCTCACTTAAACCTCATACAAGGCTGTAAGGTACTATTCTTGATCCTGATTTTATGGATGAAGAAACTGAGACACAAAGAAGTTAGTAAGTAACAAGTAGGGCTGTAAGTAAGTGGTAGGGGCCATGGTCACAAATACAAATTTTGTTTTAATGATGGCTTTAAAAAAGATACTGATGCTGAAAAAATACTGAATTGAGCAAAGAGAGAGAAGCTAGGGTAGATATGAAATTAAAGGGGCAAAAAATGTTTTTTACTACATTAAAATTAAAAATAACCTTGATGAAAGTAATGGGACAAAAGAAATTACTCTTCTTATGGTGCAAATACAGTTCCAAACCCTATGGATTTGAGGACAATGACAAAAGAGTGAAAACTCTGTCTCTGAGCACATGTGTCAAAAATCTAACAAATTTCAAAGACATATAACAGACACTTTGGTCCCCAAATGTGGTGATGATTTCCCTTGGTATAAAGTTCTAGTGTGGTTATGTTAATAAGAACTGGATTATCTGTATCACCTGATACCAAAAGTTTCCCCCTTTCTCTAAAAGTAGCCAGATAAATGCTAAATTTTGAGACCAGGTGAAGCCTGTGGCCAATGTATTTCAGGACTGTTTTGTTCATGCACAGGTAAAAACCAGAAACTTATCAATAGGCTATTTAGGCCTATCAAAATGTTGGACTGTTTGGATGCGTTTCTCACCTTCAAATATCGTATATTTAAATCAAGGCCTGGTGAATGGTTCTAACTGCTGCATATTATTCAAGAGCTAAAAAGTACTTCAACCTAGACATAGAAAGCAGAGACATTACTTTGCCAACAAAAGTCCAGCTAGTCAAAGCTATGGTTTTTCCAGTAGTCATGTATGAATGTGAGAATTGGACTAAAAAGAAAGCTGAGTGCCGAAGAACTGATGCTTCTGAACTGTGGTGTTGGAGAAGACTCTTGAGATTCCCTTGGACCATAAGGAGATCAAACCAGTCAATCCTAAAGGAAATCAATCCTGAATATTCATTGGAAGGACTGATGCTGAAGCTGAAACACCAATACTTTCACCACTTGATGTGAAGAACTGGCTCACTGGAAAAGACCCTGATGCTGGGAAAGACTGAAGGCAGGAGGAGAAGGGGAAGACCGAGGATGAGATGGTTGGATGGCATCACCGACACGATGGAGATGAGTTTGAGTAAGCTCCGGGAATTGGTGATGGACAGGGAAGCCTAGTGTGCTCCAGTCCATGGGGTCGCAAAGAGTCAGACGTGACTGAGCAACTGAACTGAACTGAAAAATACTTCACAATATGTTGTTGCTGTTGGTTAGTCATTAAGTCATGTCTAACTCTTTTTGAGCCCATAGACTGTATCCCACGAGGCTCCTTTGTTCATGGGATTTCCCAAGCAAGAATACTAGAGTGGGATGCCATTTCCTTTTCCTGGGAATATTTCTGACCCAGGGATCGAACCTGAATCTCCTACATTGGTGGGCAGATTCTTTATCACTCAAGTCACCTGGGAAGTCCCACTTTACAATATATTAATTGAAGCACTAACAAACCTGGGCCTCATTCAATCTGGTCTCAAAATGTGATATACGGTGCAAGCTTTTGCCTAGATAAAAAATGATAGCTAAAAATTCATAATCATTTAAGTGCATCTAAAAGGTCTAATGTTCTTCTTCTTTCCAAAAAAGGTATTTTTCTCTAGGTCTGCATTCTTTCAAAGTGTTCTTTAGTTAACTGTAGTGAAATGCAGTAATTTCCTACCAAACTGCATTAATAGAGTCATTTATTAATTTACATTTCTGAAGTAATCTTTCAGATGATAGAAAAATGTTTTCATATTTTTAGGAGATTTTTAGGAGAATGGGTTAATAAGCTAAGACTATTTGGTAAAGAAACTTGAGAATCACAGAAACCTGGTTAACTTTGTCAACTCAGAGGCCTGATGAGTTTCATTTCACAGTATCACAATTTTCAAATGTTGCTAAGAAATGCTTTTTCTATTAAAATATTCATAAGAAAATACAACAAAACACTTTTATTTTTCAAAAACAGCAGAAAATTAGCCACAACAACAAGTTAGCACTGCTAGTATGAGTTTTTTTTTTTTTTAAGATTTTTTAACGTTGTAAGAAAGGTCCATGACTGACCATCTTCTAATTTTTCAGTATCAGAGAAAATACTCACATAAGACTCAAGTATACTCAAATATTCCTCAGAGAATATTTAGAGGTCAATAACAGGAAAAACAGAATCATCTTAGTTTGGCACTTAAGAGTTGAATACATGAAAAGGATTCCCTCCAATTTTTGAATATATGAAAATCAGCAGATGATTCTAAAATTTTATTAAAATTATCTTTTATGAATATGTAACTTTGGTGCAACTTACTTACATTAATTACTCCACTTGTTTCATTTTGTTGCACAAGTTTTCAAAATCCTGGATAAAAAAAAGCTATCATAATACATGGGCTCTGGTTAAGTTATTTAGATGAATAATCAAACAAAACTGGAGATTAGCTGGTATTAAAATGGATGGTAGTAGGGGTATATAGCATGTGAACAGCAGAAAGTGGTTTAAAAACTATTTCTACCAGAAAAAAAATCAAACTGCTGGTTCATCTAGAGCAGTGATTCTCAGATGGGAGGCAATTTTAGTCCCCCAGGAGACTTTGGCAATGTCTGGAGATATTTTTGGTTGTCACAACTTGGTTTCTAAAGAGCAGAGGCCAGGTCTGCTGTTGAACATTCTACAACATAACTGATAGTCTCACATGACAAAGGACTACCAGGCAGCCCAACATGTCAATAGTGCCAAGGATGAGAAACCTGAATTTAGAGACTGTACTATGTATTTATAGGACTTATTTCATAGGATTATTATGAAGTTTAAATATAAACATTTAACATGTAAAAAGCTAAGTATACTCTCCGGCACAACTATGTGCACAATATGCATCAGTTATTATTATTATCAGTATTATTATTGTTATCCACATAATACAGAAATTTTTGGCTTTAGTGAAAGCTAGAACAGATGTAATTCTATTTTACCTGCCACAGTGTAAAAACATTAACAATAACTTTTAAGAAGTTGGAAAAACATTATTTTAAAAAAAGAATACAGCAAACAAGCTTCATGAGTGACTATGCAGACCCCAGGTTTACATAAACAAAACATGTGAATGTACAGTTATTTGGGATTAAAAAAAATTTAGTTCTAGTTTTTATTTACGGTAAGAACAACAGTACAACATATCTCAATACTTCACTTCTTTCTTCCCTAGGAAGAATTCCCAGGAACATCAACTGATTTTATTTACAGTTAACAAAATATTTTTTAGTAGCCACAATGTTAAAGTTAGAACCATTCTGTTTAAAGTCAAGTACTTCCCTTGGTAATTTCTATCATATCAGCTAATATGACAGCAATAACTAAACATTGTTAGCTTATGTAACTACATTACAACTGCTTTTCCTTCCCAGATACCATGTTGTTATATCTGTCACTTCTTCAGGCTCCTTTCTATTGTTACTCTAGCAAAAAGTTTTTCTGAAGAAGTAAAGCCTTTACTTATAAAGACAGGTGGCAGCCCTCAGTAGAAAAGTGCTAACATTTTCTCACCAGTTCTTGAAAATACCAAAGAATTTTCAAATTAAGAGTCTCTCAATTTAATTCATGAAATCTTGAGGCAAAATATCAGCCCAGAAATAATAAATGAATTTTACAGACAATTCACTTTAAGAAAATCATAGGAAATTTTTAAATGTACTCTATTCTTTTGCTCAGAAAAAATGCTTATGACTTTAAGGTTGGAGAATTTAAGCAAACACTCAGTGGTTTTGGAAATGTAGTTTCCATGGCAACCAACATGGTCTTCTTTATATAGCATTATAAACAGATGGTAAAGAGTGGTCATGTTTGTTTCTTTGCCAGTATATCAATAAAACTGATGTAATACAGTATTGAATACACTTGAACTATTTTATAAATTTAATATACTAACTATGAGATCTAGTAATTTAGACAGATGAATATAATTAACTAGTATCTGGGTGGGTTTTTTTTTTCCTTTTTAATAAACACATGAGGATCTTGAACAGTGAAGTCACTATACTCCACAGAGTCAACAGTGTTTCTTGGCAAGACTTTGTGCAAATGTTTTCTCAGCACTTGCCATGCAGGGCATATCACCACAAATATGAATCTGATGAGGAGAAAATAATGCATTGAAATAATAAAAGTGGAACTACATCTGTAAATATATTCCTTGGCCATCTTTTTTTAAAGAACACATGAGAAATTAAGAAGCACAAAGAGTTTCTTTACAATAAACAATAGGCTGTAGAGCAAATAGCAAAACTGTTGTTTAAAAATCAGCTCCCTTTCATGTACAAAGTAATGCCTTCAGAAATGCAGGTGCTCTGAACTCCACTGATTTAACTGTAGTTACCCGCTAGGTACTATTTGCTAAAAAACTAATAAGCCAAGAAACCATAAATGTGATTAGTCTGGCAGTAAAAGTTTGAACAGCCAATTCCTACATGAATCATCAACACATTTGGGGCAGTGACTGTCTGGAAGGCAGTCAGTCAGAAGAGGCCATACATGAGGCCGGGGCTTCACAGGGGCATTGGCATTCCTTGCTAACAGGCCCATCTTAGAGGCTTCTACATATTTTCCAAACAAGGCAAGGAATGCTTACACTAAGAAAACTGGGGATAATACTTACTATTTTAAATTATATAAATGGCTATTTTTTAAAATTTATTTTAATTGGAGGTTAATTACAATATCGTATTGGTTTTGCCATACATGGACATGAATCTGCCACAGGTATACACGTGTTCCCCATCCTGAACCCCCCTGCCTCCTCCCTCCCCATACCATCCCTCTGGGTCATCCCAGTGTACCAGCCCCAAGCATCCAGTATCATGCATCAAACCTGGACTGGTGATTCATTTCATATATGATATTATACATGTTTCAATGCCATTCTCCCAAATCATCCCACCCTTTCCCTCGCCCACAGAGTCCAAAAGCCTGTTCTATACATAAATGGCTAGTTTAATTATACTTATAAAATAACATTTGGTAAATGGTATCTCTGCTACATTTTCCTTCTCATGTATCTATCCTTAAATTTGATAAATTTTATCATTTATAAATTCTTCCTATGGTTCTCACATCATAGCAAGTTTATTGGAAATGAGCTATTTCATTTTACAGAACAACCCATGATGGAAATACAGAAAAGGGTATGCATATTTATGAAAGGAATGAATTTTGAATGATGCACCATGGTTTAAATGAAAAACAAAAAAAATTAAAAACTTTTTAAAACTGGTAGAAACTGTCCCCATTATATTTGAGTCAAAACTAGGAAAAATTTTTTAAATTATATATCTTGGATAAGCTACAGTGAACTCCACAGTCTATTAAAAACTGTTCCCATTATACAATTCTGGAGAATTATTTAAATCTGGAGAACTCAGGAAAAGAGCCTCTTTTCTCATATGAAGCTGGAGAGTCTCCAACAAGGTACCAAGCTCATCTAGCCAAAAAACATGCCTACCTACAGGGAGGGATCACTATCTGAGTGACAATATAATCAGAAGCTCTTTTCAAAGGATTTTCAGTTTGCCTTCTATAGTACATGTAGTGCGGGAGAGTACCTGCAAAGTTTTAGATATAACAATACCCATATTCTAGCATATGCCAATTTACAGCCAGAAGCTCCAGGGGTGGGGCTCAGGCATTGGTAGATTAAAAACACTCCTCAGGTATTATTTTAATATGCAACCAACATTAAAAACACACACACCACCCCAGTGTGTGTTTGTGTGTGTTTAGTCACTCAGCCGTGTCCAACTCTTTGCAACCCCTTGGACTGTAGCCCGCCAGGCTCTTCTGCAGCCCTCCAGGCAAGAATATTGGAGTGGGCTGCCATTTCTTCCTCCAGAGTATCTTCCGGACTCAGGGATCAAACCTGCATCTCTTGTGTATTCTGCATTGGTAGGCAGATTCTTTACTACTACCACCACCTGGAAAGCAGAGACTGTGATTCACATTTCTCTTTACTCATGGTGAGAAAGAAATCTCAAATCACCACTCTCATTTTCAGTATACAGTTTAGAGTTATATTTCCTATCCACAGATAGGAACAAGACTAAAGAACAGGCATTGCTGGACTGATTGATTTGATGCGGTAAATTTTATTATGAAGGAGTTCAACGAAACACAAAACCAAGGTGTAAAAAAACATTTCCCAAGAACTATCCCAGATAGTAATGTTTATCTCTTAAAAAGACTATCATTATGAAGAAGACTTTTGAATGGTGATTTTATTTTCACTCTTTTTGGCACATACCCTATGTCTGAGCTAGTTACAATGTATTCTCCATCTTCAAAAGTCAGAAAATAAGTGCCTTCTGGATGTCTAGTGCACTTAACACATTTTCTGAAGAACTGATTTAAATGATCAGCAGTGTAATTCTCACTTGTTACTTCAAAGATAAGATACTCTCTGTTTCAAGAATGACCTTTAAACTATCACCAATGGCAGTGAAAATTCAGGTGTTTGAAGAAGGAAAAGCTGCCCAAGAATGATGCCATTTACCTTCCTCTGAGCATATTATATATATATATATATATATATATATATATATATATATACACACATACACACACACACACACACACAATTTAAAGAAATGTGTTACTAAGCTATCCCCCAAAGAAAGTAGCAATGAAAGCCATGAATCTCAAATATTATTTCAAGCCAGATACTCATAGTAAAATTTTACCATGTAGAAAAATGCAAAGGTCTGGTAGATTGTGATAGTAATTCTTTATATATATTCTTTTTTCTTTTCAAAGTATTTGTAAGAAGACTAATTACTTATTGCTTGCTATGAAATATCAAACAGAAATAAAACTACTACCAACTCTCTGAACTGTCAGTGATAGTAAATAGGGAGAGAAGTGCAGTTAAGTACTCTCAGAGGACAAACCATGATAATACAAGGGCCTTGGAGTCTATTTCTACATTTTTGTTTGTTTCTTACATTTCCACAGGCTATTAAAATTTCCACAAGTCATTTATTCTTTCCTTGAGGAACTTTATTTGGCTATTTGTGTGTCTGGTGCTATTAACTCATCATAATTTTATATCAAATCCTCATAATATAACATAATTGAGGTTTAATTCCCCCCAAAATTCAAAACACACAAAACAGGAAAAAATATCACCCTAATGCATTTGGGAAGAAACAACCTATTAAAGGGAATATGTGTGTCTGGCAGAATTCTAGAGATGACAGAAAACAAGAGGAAACAACATTTCTTAATGTTATTTAAACACACACACAGGAGACAAGGAGATGTACTAGGACAGAGAATCAACAGGAACTCTAGTCTTCCTGCACATAGAATAGAGCTTCATTAACAACAAAGGAACAGGTGTCTTGGGACCCATTTATACAGGCTATTAACTGTTATGAGCTGCTGGTATCCAAATTTATTTTAGTACTGATTAAAAATAAATACGACTTTAAATTCAATCTATTAGCATGTGAAAGCAATGCCTAGCTTTCCAGAGTCTAATTTAACACAAAGGTATTTTTTTACGGTCCTGATCATAGAGGATATCAAAGTTCATATACATTATTTCCTAAGTCCCCAAATAAAAACCTTCATACTAAATCTCCTTTGAATGCAAAATACTGATGAGTGGCCTTTTGTCTTGACTCTTGAGAGTCTCTTGGACTGCAAGATCCAACCAGTCCATCCTAAAGGAGATCAGTCCTGGGTGTTCATTGGAAGGACTGATGTTGAAGCTGAAACTTCAATACTTTGGCCACCTCATGTGAAGAAACCCTGATGCTGGGAAAGATTGAGGGCAGGAGGAGAAGGGGACGACAGAGGATGAGATGGTTGGATGGCATCACCGACTCAATGGACATGAGTTTGGGTGAACTCCCAGGAGTTGGTGATGGGCAGGGAGGCCTGGCGTGCTGCGATTCATGGGGTCGCAAAGAGTCAGACACGACTGAGCGACTGAACTGAACTGAACTGAATAAGAGCAAATAAGAGCTTTGTTTACCAAGAACTAAATTTTTATCCAAACTTAAATAATGAAACAAACATGCAGTTTGGGAGAAAAGTGAAAGTGAAGTCTTCAGTCATGGCCGATTCTTTGCAACCCCGTGGACTGTAGCCTGCCAGGCTCCTCTGTCCATGGGGATTCTCCAGGCAAGGATACTGGAGCAGGCTGCCACTTCCTTCTCCAGGGAAACTGGAAGAGGGACTCACGTACACTCCCACTCTATTCAGTGCATTTCACATTATATTCTACTTACTTTGAAAAACATGAATAGCAATGGTTATCTTCTGATAATTTTTACTGTCTCATCTATAAATACTGATTAATAACCTAAATACTTGGGCATTTATGAGGAATCAGTTGTACATCTTAATAAAGATACTTAGAATGTTAAGAGTTGGAACTGCAGCAGGAACAAAGTTTGATACATATTTTACGTATAAGGAAATAAATACAGTGAGGCTTATTTGCCTAAATAGCGATATGTGACAACATAAACTGTCAAAATACTTTTATACTGTAAAATTAGTAATACTAATATCTATCTCCCAAAGATGTTATGAAAATTCAATGTGTTACTGATCTTGATGTTATTTCAAACTATTACATTTACCTATGTCTAGCTTTTTCAAAAAAACTTGGTGTATTCCCTTACGTATGTTCTAATAGTGATATTATTTCTACTTGTTGCAGAAATATTAAGTGATTGTGCTTTTTGTGCCATACTCTGTGGAGCATAAAGATGTTTCAGCATGATCTATATCCACAAGAATCCAGTAATAGCCACTGCAGAAATGAAATGGTGAAAAATTTGAGCGATTGATGAATAAGTCAAAGATTGAATTATGATTCTCAAAAAATGTTAGGTAGAGAGTTAGGCATGAGCAACCAGGTGTGGCCTAGCTGAAAAGGATGCAAACTGATCTCTGAACCCCACCCCAGACACACCTAGGAAAGCTCACAGATATGCTACAAAAATAAGCACTGGGACTTTTCCAACTCCTGCACATGCACCCTGGGTGCACCATGGATACAAACCAACCACAGGGGCTTCTCCAACACCAGCAAATGTGTCTTAGGCACACAGTGGACACAAACTAACCACAGGGGCCTCCTCAAGTAAACTTAGGCAGTTAAGAGACCATTAAGGGTTTATAAATATCCTATACATATATATATACATATGATCATAATAGACTTAGTTATGGGAAGACATGTGCAATACAGTCTGTTGCTATATAAATTGCAGTGGCTAATGGGCCTTGAGCATATGTCCATTTGCCTTCCCTTTCTTGATTGGTGGCAGATACAAGCCCTGTTTTTCCCAGGGCACAACTGTAAGGAGGAGACAGGAAGTATAAAAAAGAGGGAAGCCAAGAGGGACAATGACTCCTTCAGGATCAGCCTGCTCCCATGTATCTGGAATGACTATTTAATAAAAGTTGTATCTGCTTGAGCTATAACTGAGCTGTAACTTATCTGTTGTTTTAATAAACTCTTTAGTCCATCATTCCAAATCTTTGCTGTGTTGAGACAAGAACAGAGGAAATAAACCAACCTGACAAAAACATGGTGGCATTTTAAATGGAAATAATTTCAAACTGGCATTTTGAGCTGGAAAATTCTTTCCTGTAAGGGTTTGCGCACTGTAGGCTGTTTAGTAGCATCCCTAGCTTCTACCCACTAGATGCCAGTAGCACCCCCAAGCTGAAACTACTCAAACCATCTTCGGACAATGCCAAATGTCCTGAGGGGGCAAAATCATCCTAATTTGAGAACAATGGATAAAGCAGACTAATACACCTTATGCTTCTTTTCAAGCTAGTGACATGTACTAAATATTGTGTACAGACAAAGCAATTCTGAAGCTTTAGTATTCTAAAGCTGTATCAAAAGATAGCTCTGGTTCTAAGGCATCAAGCATCAGGGTATTGAATAGAGGAGTAAAAGCACAAATGCAACATCAAGGTGTGTCCTGGGTTCGGATACTACCGTTATCTGCCACTCATTTCCCAAAGTCCAAAGAAATATGAATAGGTCCATACTGCTGCTAAGAGGTTATCTTTCATTATATTCAGTTCAGTTCAGTTCAGTCGTGTCCGACTCTGCGACCCCATGAATCGCAGCACACCAGGCCTCCCTGTCCATCACCAACTCCAGTTCACTCAGACTCACGTCCATCGAGTTGGTGATGCCATCCACCCATCTCATCCTCTGTCGTCCCCTTCTCCTCCAGCCCCCAATCCCTCCCAGCATCAGGGTCTTTTCCAATGAGGCAACTCTTCGCATGAGGTGGCCAAAGTATTGGAGTTTCAGCTTTAGCATCATTCTCTCCAAAGAAATCCCAGGGGTGATCTCCTTCAGAATGGACTGGTTGGATCTCCTTACAGTCCAAGGGACTCTCAAGAGTCTTCTCCAACACCACAGTTCAAAAGCATCAATTCTTTGGCGCTCACTTTTCTTCACAGTCCACTCTCACATCCATACATGACCACTGGAAAAACCATAGCCTTGACTAGACGGACCTTTGTTGGCAAAGTATTATCTCTGCTTTTCAATATGCTATCTACGGTGGTAATAACTTTTATTCCAAGGAGTAAGTGTCCTTTAAATCCATGGGTGTAGTCACCATCTGCATTGATTTTGGAGCCCCCCAAAATAAAGTCTGACACTATTTCCACTTTTTCCCCATCTATTTCCCATGAAGTGATGGGACCGGATGCCATGATCGTCATTTTCCGAATGTTGAGCTTTAAGCCAACTTTTTCACTCTCCTCTTTCACTTTCACCTAGAGGCGTCTTAGTTCCTCTTCACTTTCTGCCATAAGGGTGGCATCATCTGCATATCTGAGGTGATTGATATTATATCCCGGCAATCTTGATTCCAGCTTGTGCTTCTTCCAGCCCAGCGTTTCTCATGATGTACTCTGCATATAAGTTAAATAAGCAGGGTGACAATACACAGCCTTGATGTACTCCGTTTCCTATTTGGAATCAGTCTGTTGTTCCATGTCCAGTTCTAACTGTTGCTCCCTGACCTGCATACAGATTTCTCAAGAGGCAGATCAGGTGGTCTGGCATTCCCATCTCTTTCAGAATTTTCCACAGTTTCTTGTGGTCCACACAGTCAAAGGCTTTGGCATAGTCAATAAAGCAGAAAGAGATGTTTTTTTGGAACTCTCTTGCTTTTTCGATGATCCAGCGGATGTTGGCAATTTGATCTCTAGTTCCTCTGCCTTTTCTAAAACCAGCTTGAACATCTGGGAGTTCATGGTTCATGTATTGCTGAAGCCTGGCTTGGAGAATTTTGAGCATTACTTTACTAGCATGTGAGATGAGTGCAATTGTGCGGTAGTTTGAGCATTCTTTGGCATTGCCTTTCTTTGGGATTGGAATGAAAACTGACCTTTTCCAGTCCTGTGGCCACTGCTGAGTTTTCCAAATTTGCTGGCATATTGAGTGCAGCACTTTCACAGCATCATCTTTCAGGATTTGAAAGAGCTCAACTGGAATTCCATCACCTCCACTAGCTTTGCTCGTAGTGATGCTTTCTAAGGCCCACTTGACTTCACATTCCAGGATGTCTAGCTCTAGGTGACTGATCACACCATCATGATTATCCGGGTCATGAAGATCTTTTTTGTACAGTTCTTCTGTGTATTCTTGCCACCTCTTCTTAATATCTTCTGCTTCTGTTAGGTCCATACCATTTCTGTCCTTTATTGAGCCCATCTTTGCATGAAATGTTCCCTTGGTATCTCTCATGTTCTTGAAGACATCTCTACTCTTTCCCATTCTGTTCTTTTCCTCTATTTCTTTGCATTGATTGCTGAGGAAGGCTTTCTTATCTCTCCTTGCTATTCTTTGGAACTCTGCATTCAGATGCTTATATCTTTCCTTTTCTCCTTTGCTTTTCGCTTCGCTTCTTTTCACAGCTATTTGTAAGGCCTCCTCAGACAGCCATTTTGCTTTTTTGCATTTCTTTTCCATGGGGATGGTCTTGATCCCTTTCTCCTGTGCAATGTCATGAACCTCCATCTATAGTTCATCAGGCACTCTGTCTATCAGATCTAGTCCCTTAAATCTATTTCTCACTTCCACTGTATAATCACAAGGGATTTGATTTAGGTCATACCTGAATGGTCTAGTGGTTTTCCCCACTCTATTCAATTTAAGTCTGAATTTGGCCATAAGGAGTTCATCATCTGAGCCTCAGACAGCTTCCGGTCTTGTTTTTGTTGACTGTATAGCGCTTCTCCATCTTTGGCTGCAAAGAATATAATCAATCTGATTTCGGTGTTGACCACCTGGTGATGTCCATGTGTAGAGTCTTCTCTTGTGTTGTTGGCAGAGGGTGTTTGCTATGACCACTGCGTTCTCTTGGCAAAACGCTATTAGCTTTTGCCCTGCTTCATTCTGCATTCCAAGGCCAAATTTGCCTGTTACTCCGGGTGTTTCTTGACTTCCTACTTTTGCATTCCAGTCCCCTATAATGAAAGGACATCTTTTTTGGGTGTTAGTTCTAAAAGGTCTTGTAGGTCTTCATAGAACCGTTCAACTTCAGCTTCTTCAGCGTTACTGGCTGGGGCATAGACTTGGATTACTGTGATATTGAATGGTTTGCCTTGGAAACAAACAGAGATCATTCTGTCGTTTTTGAGATTGCATCCAAGTACTGAATTTTGGACTCTTTTGTTGACTATGATGGCTACTCCATTTCTTCTAAGGGATTCCTGCCCACAGTATTAGACATAATGATCATCTGAGTTAAATTAACCCATTGCAGTCCATTTAGTTCGCTGATTCCTAGGATGTCGACATTCACCCTTGCCATCTCCTGTTTGACCACTTCCAATTTGCCTTGATTCATGGACCTGACATTCCAGGTTCCTATGCAATATTGCTCTTTAAAGCATCGGACCTTGCTTCTATCAACAGTCACATCCACAGCTGGGTATTGTTTTTGCTTTGGCTCCATCCCTTCATTCTTTCTGGAGTTATTTCTCCACTGATCTCCAGTAGCATATTGGGCACCTACTGACCTGGGGAGTTCCTCTTTCAGTATCCTGTCATTTTGCCTTTTCATACTGTTCATGGGGTTCTCAAGGCAAGAATACTGAAGTGGTTTGCCATTCCCTTCTCCAGTGGACCACATTCTGTCACACCTCTCCACCATGACCCTCCCGTCTTGGGTGGCCCCACAGGGCATGGCTTAGTTTCATTGAGTTAGACAAGGCTATGGTCCTAGTGTGATTAGATTGACTAGTTTTCTGTGATTATGGTTTCAGTGTGTCTGCCCTCTTGCAACACCTACTGTCTTACTTGGGTTTCTCTTACCTTGGACGTGAGGTATCTCTTCACGGCTGCTCTAGCAAAGTGCAGCCGCTGCTCCTTACCTTGGACGATGGGTATCTCCTCACTGCCTCCACGGTGAGGAGCTACCCACGTCTGAGGTCAGGGGCAGAAGCTGGCAGGGCCCCATGCCCGAGGGGCAGCGGCCAAGAGGAGCTACCCCACGTCCGAGGACAGGGGCGGCAGCCGAGAGGAGCTACCCTGCATCCACGGTTAGGGGCTGCGGCCGAGAGTGCCAGGCTGCAACAGCGCAGGAGCAGCTGAGAGGGGCTACCCCCACCCGAGGCCAGAGGCTGTGGCCTGGAGGAGCTGCCCCAGGAGGAGCGACCCCACGTCCAAGGAGCGGTGGCTGTGTGGGCACCGGAGGGCCTAGAGGAGCTATTCCACGTTCATTATATTTAAGTTTCTCAAATTAGAAATACTCTGCCACCTTTCAAGAAATCCTTAGCACTTCCTTTCCTACCTTTCCAAAATATAACTTGTCATTTCGCTAAATTATGAGTTCCTTTCAAGCACAATTCTAGGCTGGCCACTAATGTGGCCACTACTAATGTGGCAAGCACATGTCAGGTCTACCTATTATAACAAAGGGAAGAACTGACTTCCTCTGCCTCATGCATCATCTTCTTTTGCTCTCTTCTCTAGCTTTCACTCCTGCTGAAGTTATGACACTCAAAACAATTGCTTGGTAATGGCAGCACCTCATTAAAAATCTGGGGCACAGGGCAAAGTACTCTACAAGAAGACCACTAAGAGTGAAAGATGGAAAGGAACATGTGAGAATCAGTGACCAATCATGAGTCAGTTCAGAACGAATTTTTAAAAGAATTAGGGCCACTGGAGGCATAGTCCATGAAATAGGATTGTCATTAGTGCCCCCGTGGCTTCTGGGAACTTACAGGATCTGTACTGAAAACAAACAAGCAAACAAAAAGCAGTCTGAACAACTGACAAATTTGAGAATCATAAACATTAAGAGGAGAGTGTTGCTCACTTTGGTTTTGCTTTTACTTGAAAAGTTACCAAGTGGTCTTCATTTCACATACTCAACAAACTTTCTGTTTCTTCAACATTATGAAAGAAGAAAACGGTCTGTTTTCACAAAGGGATGCCTACAAGCTGAAAAGTTCTGTTAATACTATTTTGTTTTGACTCTATGTATAGTGATATCTTCAACATTAGAAATTTGGACATAATCTGCTAAATCTGAATTTACATACTGGGCAGTATTTCCTTTAACAAAGTCTAATTGTAACAGTAATTTTATGGTACATGAAAATTTAATTTCAAATGTTAGAGATACTGAGAAATCTGATTTAGACAGAAGACAACTTATTTTTAGTTGCAAAAAAACTGCAATGCCAAAGTAGTTTGCATTTAATGCTATAATTTACATATATTACAATATTCATGATACATGCTAAATACCCAAATCCTATTTGGAAAACCTTCATTGTGAAAAATCAGAATTTTAACAAAATGGTGTTTCACATTTTAAAGAATGCTCTCATTTAGAAAAAACAATAAACACATCAGTTTGGCAAATGATACTGAACCTACAACTAATAAATTCAGGCTCTTTTAATATTCCTTAAATAATTCTAAATATTAAAGGTAAACACCACATATGCTAATAAATTTCTAAATTTATAAAATAAACAGGAACCCTGCATTTTAGATACATATTGTGGATATTTCACACAGGTACAGGATTATTTCAACAAATGATTCCTTAGTTATTATAGGCAACATGCTGCTGCAAACTAAAGAGGAAGAAGCACTAAAATAAATTGAGTTCTCTGATCCATTTCATTTATAAATTCGTGTTTCAAAGGAAATTTTTAGGGTTGACATTTTCTACTTGACCCTACAAATGTGTTTTCTCCAAAGTATTATTTCACTTAGGTAAGAAATCATCTATACTTCTACACAATGGAAATGGAAACTTCCCCCAAAAGACTAAGCAATTTGATGCTGCTGTGCTGTGTTCAGCCGCTCTGCTGCTGCTGCTGCTAAGTCGCTTCAGTCATGTCCGACTCTGTGGAACCCCATAGACGGCAGCCCATCAGGCTCCCTAGTTCCTGAGATTCTCCAGGCAAGAACACTGGAGTGGGTTGCCATTTCCTTCTCCAATGCATGAAAGTGAAAACTGAAAGTGAAGTCGCTCAGTCGTGTCCAACTCTTAGCGACCCCATGGACTGCAGCCTACCAGGCTCCTCCTCCATGGGATTTTCCAGGCAGGAGTACTGGAGTGGGGTGCCGTTGCCTTCTCCGGCTCAGCCGCTCAGTCTTGTCCAATTCTTTGCGACCCAATGGACTATATAGCCCCTCAGGCTTCTCCATCCATGAGGATTCTGCAGGCAAGAATACTGAAGTGGGTAGCCTATCCCTTCTCCAGGGGATTTTCTGACCCAGGAATCGAAAAGGGGTCTCCTGCATTGCAAGCGGATTCTTTACCCTGAGCTACCAGGGAAGCCCAAGCAATTAGATATATATATATAATACCAACATGTCACACATGTAACATAACCCAAATTACTACTGCTTTAAAAAGTATAGAGGCTTCTGACTGTCATGATAAGTAAGGTGGTGGACAAATCCTCCCTTAGTAACAATAAAGCTGGACAAAACTATCAAAAGCAGCAATTTTAGCAGTCTAGAATTTAAAGGCATACACTTCATGGAAAACTACTGAACTTCAGAGAGGAACAGTGTGTGTCTTTTCGGGGGCTGCTTCAGGCCAACCCCTGGCTCTATCAGTGCAGCAGTTCAATCAGGGCAGGGCAGGCTGTGAACAACAGCAGCATCATCCCCTCTGTCAGACAGGGATCACTTGATCTGGAGCACTGTCACAGTGGTGATCTCTGTGGCAAGCAAACAGAATTGGCCAGTAGCTTCTTAAGCCTGAGAGTAGGCCTGTTGCAGACAAGCAAATGAGCCAGGGATTTAACAGGGAGTTCCAGCAGCCAAAGGGGGCCTGACCTTATATGTTTGGGGTTGACTAGAGGCTGTGTGCATTGCTGCACCCGCCAGAGAGGGTCCCTATGTTCTTGGATGATGGAGACTCAAGCATGTGAGGTGAGACACGAGTGTCCAATAAAAAGTAAAGCCCAGGTAGCCTGAAGTGTGAATGTGCTACCCCAGCTTGCACACAGACCCAGCAGGAGAGGTTTGAAGACTTACTGGCTCAAGGTGTTTCAGCATAACTTTTGATCAATCCTTAGTCATTAGATATAGAGGCTATCCCTAGAAAGCCAGGCTTACAAATAAAACAAAGGAAAAAGCAGTAGGCAAAGGTAGCAGCAGCTGCACACTGTGGGGGATTACAGACTTCAAAGACTCAGTTCAGGCAAGTTATTAAAACAAACAAAACAACAACCAACATCACTGATGGAGGGGGCAAGTCACAAACTAGAGTTGCTATATTATCTAAAATGTTCAGAATTCAAAAGAAAGTTATGAGTCATGCAAGAAACAAAAATATGTGATCCATAAAAAATGCAGTCAATAGAAAATGCCTCCAATTGTCTTTAGATCTTGTATTAAACAAGCTGTGCTGTGCTGTGCTTAGTCGCTCAGTCATGTCTGACTCTGCAACCCCATGGATTGTAGCCCGCCAGACTCCTCTGTCCATGAGGATTCTCCAAGCAAAAATACTGGAGTGGGTTGCCATTTCCTTCTCCAGGGGATTTTCCCAACCCAGGGATCAATCCCAGGTCTCCTGCACTGCAGGCAGATCCTTTACCAGCTGAGCTACAAGGGAAGCCCATTAAATAAGCAAGCTATTATATATATGTATCTAGAGAATCTCAGTAGAAGTTTACAAATTATTTTTCAAAGAACCAAAATGGAAATTCTGGAGGAGAAGAGCACAATAAGTGAAGTGAAAATTTCACCAGAGAAGTTCAACTGTAGATTTGAGACAGCAGAAAAATAATCAGTGCATTTGAAGATGGGTCAATAGAAATTATTCAGTATGAAGAACACAGTAGGCAAAAAAGGACCAAAAAAAAAAAAAATGAGGAGAGCCTCAGAGACCTACGAGACAAAACTAAAATATGTGTGATAAGGGTTCAGAAGGTAAGGAAAAGCAGGAAAAGAGCAGGAAAAAATAATAAAATATTGGATGAAAACTTCCTAAATCTAAATAAAATATTAATTTATAGAGCCAACCTACTCAATGAAATCCGCTATAGAACAGGCACAAAACACCTAACCACGTCATAGACAAACTTAAAAGACAAAGAGAAAATACTGAAAATAGTGAGAAAAGTGACTCACTATGTACAAAGGAATTATAATAATGGCTGATTTCTCACCAGAAATGATGGAGGCCAAAAGGCAGTGAAATTAATTGCTGTGGGAAACAGAATTTCCTGGCGGTCCAGCTGGTTAGGACTCCACCCTTCCATTGCCAAGGGATTTGATCTCTGGTTGGGGAACTAAGATCCTGCAAATCACACAGTGCAGCCAGTATAAACTAAGTGCTATGGATGTGAGAGTTGGGCTGTGAAGAGAGCTGAGCACAGAATTGATGCTTTTGAACTGTGGTGTTGGAGAAGACTCTGAGAGTCCCTTGGACTGCAAGGAGATCCAACCAGTCCATTCTAAAGGAGATCAATCCTGGGTGTTCATTGGAAGGACTGATGCTGAAGCTGAAACTCCAATACTTTGGCCATCTCATGTGAAGAGCTGACTCATTGGAAAAGACTCTGATGCTGGGAGGGATTGGGGGCAGGAGGAGAAGGGGACAACAGAGGATGAGATGGCTGGATGGCATCACTGACTCGATGGACATGGGTTTGGGTAGACTCCGGGAGTTGGTGACGGACAGGGAGGCCTGGCCTGCTGCGGTTCATTGGGTTGCAAAGAGTCGCACATGACTGAGTGACTGAACTGAACTGAGAGTTAAAAGGCTGGCAACTAAGAATTCTATATCCTTTAAAAATAAAAGTGAAATAAAGGCTTCTGAGCTAAATAAAAGGTGGAGAAAATCTGTTATAAGACTTGCCTTAGGAGCGGGGTTCAGGATGGGGAACAAGTGTATACCCGTGGCAGATTCATGTTGATGTATGGCAAAACCAATACAATATTGTAAAGTAATTAGCCTCTAATTAAAATAAATAAATTTAAATTTTAAAAAAAGCAAAAAACAAAAAACAAAAACGACTTGCCTTACAAAAAATACTAAAGGAAGTTCTTCACACTGAATAGCGTGATACCAAAAAGCAATCTGAATCCACATGAATAAACAATGAGCACCAGAAATAGGGACTTTATGAGTAAATGTGAACGTTTCTATAAATAATTTTTTCTCATTTCTCTTAAATTTTGAAAGATTATATAAAAGAATAATTATAACAATGTATTGATAGATTATAATATATACAGATACTATATACAGATTAATAATAATACAAACAAAGGGGGAAAGGCGATATACTGGAGCAAATTTCTACATTTTGCTGGAATTAAAATTAGTGTCATTCTGAAGCAGACTGTGATAAATGAAGAGGTACACTGTAAATCCTAGAACCACCACTAATAAATCAAAATCATATAGTTTTTTAAAAGCACAACTGAGAATTTAAAATGGTATACTAAAATATATGTATGTAACATAAAAGAAGGGAGTAAAGAAGGAAGAAAGGGACAAAAATGACATGAGACAAATACAAAAAAAAAAACAGACTTAGAGCCAACTATATCAATAATTAGATCTGATATGTATTATCCAAATACCCTACTCAAAAGGCAGGGATATTCAGACTACATTAAAAAGGAAGTCCCACCTCTATGGTATATCCAAAAGACAAACATTAGACACAAATACATATATACTTTAAAAGTAATAGGATAGACAATGATATGCCATACAAATAGTCACCATAAGAGAGCTGGAATGGATATATTTATATCAAACAAAGTAGACTTTAAGGCAAGAAATGTTACTGGAGACAATGAAGGACATTTCATAATCATAAAAGCATGAGTACACCATGAAGATATAATAATTATAAATGTACATATACCAATAAGAGACCCAAAGTGAAGGAAAAATTGAAAATTTAAAGGAGAAATAGTCAATTCAGCAGTTAAAGTTGGAGATTCCAATACTCCTCCTTCAATAATTGATAGAACAACTATACAGAAAATCAACAAGGATACAGAAGACTTTAACAGCACTACCAACCAACATGATGTAACTGACACTGATAGAGTACTCCACGAAATGAGTACAGAATACACATTCTTTTCAAGCACACATGTAATATGCTGGACCACAAAACAAGTCTCAATAAATCTAAAAAGACTTAAAATCATTGAAAGTATTTTCCATGACCAGAAATGAATTAAGTCAAAGATCTCCAGTGGAAAGAAGTCTGGGAAAATTGACATAATTAGTAATTAAACAATATACTTCTAAATACTATAGGGGTCAAAGAGAAAATCATATAGAAAAAAATTTTTAATATTTTGAACTGAATGAAAACAAAAACAGAATGTACCAAATTTTGTAGGATGCAACTTAAAAAGTGATTAGGGCTTTCCCAGTGGCTCAGTGGTAAAGACTCCGACTGCCAAGCAGGAGACACAGGTCTGATCACTAGGTTGGAAAGATCCCCTGGCGAAAGAAATGGCAACCCATTCTAGTATTCTTGCCTGGAGAATCCCATGGACAGAGGAGCCTGGTGGGCTACAGTCCATGGGGTTGCAAAGAATCGGACATGACTGAGCAACTGAGCACACACACAAGGGAATATTACAAACAACCTTATACCAACAAATTAGATAACATGGAAAAATGGACAAATTCTTAGAGAGAAGCATATTTCCAAAACTGAGACAATAATAGAAAATATAGATAGACCTATAACAAGCAAATAAATGGAATTTTTATTAAAAATCTTCTCAAAAAATCTCAGGATTTGCTGGCAAAATCTATCAAATATTTGCAAAGAAGAAATATTAACAGTCCTTCACAAGTTCTCTAAAAAGAGAGAAGGAAAAAAAAGAGGAGAGAAACTTCCCAACTCCTTCTGTGATGCCAGTATACCCTAACACCAAAGCCAGACAAAAACATCACAGGGAAAACATAGATCAATATTCCTCACGGATACAGACCCAAAAATCCTCAACTAAATTTTAGCAAACTGAATTCAGCAACACAAATAAAGGCTCATTTAAGTCGACCAGGTCAGATTCATCTTAGGAAAGCTGTTTGTTTAACATCCAAAAAACAAGTAATGTAATACTATATTAATAGAATAAAGAACAAAAAAACCAATTTCTATTTCAAGAGACAAAACATTTAACAAAATCCAATACCCATGATAAAAACCCTCAATACACAAGGAACAGAAGAGACCCTTGTTAGCCTAATAAAAGGCATCTATAAAAAACCTACAGCTAACATCATAAGACAATCAAAGAGTGAATGTTTCCCATCAAATACTGAGAATAAGATAAGAATATCAGTTCTTCCTTTTTCTATTCAACATTGTACTAATATTTCCAGCTAGTGCAATAAAAAATTAAAGGCATTCAAACTGGAATGGAAGAAGAAAAAAAGTTTTTATTCAGGGGTGATCATTTTTGTACAAAATTCTAAGGAACCTACAATAAAAATATTAGAATTTATACAACATTCTTTAAAGTATCAGAATAAACATGATCAATAAACAAAATGAACCATATTTCTATACTAGCTAAAAATGTAAAAATTAAATTTAAAAAACAATTCTATCCATGATAGCATTAAAAACAGTACTCAGGAATAAACCTAACCTCCCCTTGCAAAAATGCAATATTTAACACTGAAAACTATAAAACTTTACTGGGAAAAATGAAAGAAGATCTAAATAAAAAACATTCCATTTTTGCAGACCGTTAACTTCAATACCGTTAAGATATGATATGCATGCTAACTCGCTTCAGTTGTGCCCAACTCTGTGACACCATGGGTTATGGCCCTGCAGGCTTCTGTCCATAGCATTCTCTGGGCAAAAATATTGGAATGAGTTGCCATGACCTCCTCCAGGGCATCTTCCCAACCCAGAGATCAAATCCGTTTCTCTTATGTCTCCTGCAGTGGCAGGCAGGTTCTTTACTACTAGCACCACCTGGGAAACTCTGTTAAGATAGTTTGTGTGTGTGTTGGTCGCTCAGAAGTGTCTGACTCTTCGTGACCCCATAGACTGCAGCCTGCCAGACTCCTCTGTCCATGGAATTCTTCAGTCAAGAATACTGGAGTGGGTAACCATTCCCTTCTCCAGGGGATCTTCCCAGCCCAGGGATCGAACCAAGGTCTCCAGCGTTGCAGGTGGATTCTTCACTGTCTGAGGCACCAGGGAAGCCCTGTTATGATATTAATCTTCCCCAAATCGATATACATATTCAATACAACGGCTATCAAAATTTCAGCAAATTTTTTCTAGAAATTGGTAAGGTGATTCTAAAATTTACAACATTGGAGGACTTATGCTCTCTGGCCTCAATATAAAGCTAAAGCAGCTAAGTCAGTGTCAGTTCAGTTTAGTTGCTCAGTCATGTCTGACTCCTTGTGACCCCATGGACTGCAGCACGCCAGGCCTCCATGTCCACTGCCAACTCCCAGAGTTTACTCAAACTTATGTCCAATGAGTTGGTGATGCCACCCAACCATCTCATCCTCTGTCATTTCCTTTTCCTCCCACCTTCAATCTCTCCCAGCATTAGGGTCTTTTCAAATGAGTCAGTTCTTCACATCAGGTGGCTAAAGTATTGATGTTTCAGCTTCACCATCAGTCCTTCCAATGAATGCTCAGGACTGATTTCCTTTAGGATGGACTGGATGGATCTCCTTGCAGTCCAAGGGACTCTCAAGAGTCTTCTCCAACACCACAGTTCAAAAGCATTAATTCTTTGGTGCTCAGCTTTCTTTACAATCCAACTCTCACATCCATACAATACTACTGGAAAAACCATAGCTTTGACTAGACGGGCTTTTGTGGCAAAGTAATGTCTCTGCTTTTCAATACGCTGTCTAGGTTGGTCATAACTTTCCTTCCAAGCAGCAAGTGTCTTTTAATTTCTGGCTGCAGTCACCACCTGCAGTGATTTTGGAGCCCCCAAAAATAGTCTCTCACTGTTTCCACAGTTTCCCCATCTATTTCCCATGAAGTGATGGGACCAGATGCCATGATCTTAGTTTTCTGAATGCTGAGTTGTAAGCCAACTTTTTCACTCTCCTCTTTCATCAAGAGACTCTTTAGCTCTTCTTCTCTTTCTGCCATAAGGGTGGTGTCATCTGCATCTCTGAGGTTATTGATATTTCTCCCAGCAATCTTGATTCCAGCTTGTGCTTCATCCAGCCCTGTGTTTCTCACAATGTACTCTGCATACAAGTTAAATAAGTAGGGTGACAATATATAGCCTTGACACACTCCTTTCCCAACTTGGAACCAGTCTGTTGTTCCATGTCCAGTTCTAACTGTTGCTTCTTGACCTGCATACAGATTTCCCAAGAGGCAGGTCAAGTGGTCTAAGGCAGGCAGTGTAGTATCAGCCTAAAGACAGGCACACTAATAGATGGAATAGAGTTGAGAGTACAGAAATAAATCCTTCATATTAAGGTCAGTTATTTTTTATAGAAGTACCAACACAACTCAGTGGGCAAAGAATCTTCTCAATAGTGCTGGAGCAACTGAAAAGTCATAAATATGACTTGAATAAAAGATTAATCTCTTCCTTTCCAATTAGATGTCTTTCAGTTTTTACTGTACTGGCTGTAAACATTAATATAATGTTGAAAATAGTGGCAAGAACTGGCAATCTTACCTTGTTCCCAATCATTATACATATAAACTCAGATCTTCATCCCATACCATCCACAAAAATTAACTCAAATGAATCACAGATCTAAGTAAAAGAGCTAAAACTAAAGTCTTCATCAAAGAAGACATATCAATGACTAATAAGCATGTGAAAACGTGCCCAACATCTTTAGTCATTAGGAAAATGCAAAATAAAACCACATGAGATATCACTGCAAACCCATATTGCAGACTGACTACAAAAAAAGAGAGATAATATCAAGTATTGATGAGCTTGTGGAGAAACTGGAACCCTCATACACTGCCAGTGGGAATGTAAAATGGCAGTTATTCTACTTCAGAAAACAATCTGGTAATTTCTTAAAGAGTTAAACATAAATTTACCATGGGATCCAGCAATTCCATTCACAGGTATCTCATACAAAAGAAATGTAAACCTAGGTGTACATGAAAATTTGTGATGCATGTTCACAGCAGCGTTATTCATCAGAACCAAAAAAATAGAAATACTCCAACTGTCCATTACCAGGAAATGGATATCCATACCATGGAATACTATTCAGCAGTGAAAATGGACCAAAATACAGATACATGTTAGAACATGGAGAATCTCAAAAACATTCTGTTATATGTTAAGTAAAAGAAACAGATGCAAAATATTAGGTATTGTATGAATCCATTTATATGAAATGTCAGAAAAGACAAATTTGGAGAAGAAAGCAGATCAGTGGCAGACTGGGGCTGGGGGTTAGAGCAAGGACCAGCTGCCAATGGGGTCAAGGGGACTGTCTGGAATGATGGAAATGTTTTGTTATAAAAGATGATGATGATTATGGCTACATAAGTCTATATAGTTACTAAAAATTATTTATGGTATGTAAATAACACCTCAACAAAGTTGAATTTAAAAAAGAAGCAACACAAAATTGACTCTACCTTTTGCAATCAAAATAGGGGATTGTGCTAAGGTGTGGGCTGCCAACTAGCTGAAAACCTTAAACATGGGTGGGCAGAGTAGATGGAAGACTCACTATTAGATCTCCTTTTATAGCACGGGATTATCAAATTGCTTAGGAGGCAGAGTACTTTCAAACCAGAGTAATCCTGAATTTTTCCTAGATCACAGAAAAAAGTATGTTAAAATTGACATAGTGCTTTCTAATAAGTTTGTCCTACCATAATTATTTTTCCAGCACAATAATTCTTTTAGTATAAGAGTATAATTATTCTTCCAGTATAATACAATCATTATAACATCATCTCTGCTGCTAAAATATTTTATTTCCATTATTTTAAAGTTCAAAGTTTATTTTTACCTTATTTTGTTCGATAAAAGATTTAAGTTAGGTCATTTTTTAAAATTTCACATAAATTTAAGAATTTCAATTTGTACTTTAAAGTAATAACGTAATGTTAACTGAACATAACAACTATAAGAAACATCAGAAATTGCATGTTATATGAAATACATTTTGAAATAATCAAACTTAGTATTGCTGCTTTCTTTTACCTCTAGTCCCAGATATAATGTTCATTATAGCCAGTGGATTCCAAACCATTCTTGGTCTTCAAGCTGATCCAAGCTGCTAAGAGTTGGACAATACTGAGTTTCCCCACTTAAAAGGAAATAAAAAATCAAAATGGACATAAATCTTATCAAATTCCCTTTCCATACTTTACTATACAGTTTTCCTAAGCTGTTAATAGCTACTACTGTGGACTACTGTGGACACTTGATTTGGGTCATTTTGGTCTTACCACATATCACTTGAAGGAAAATGACTCCAACGTTCTCTGCCACTTAAATAAATTTGAGGATCAGTCCAAGGTCATGCCATAAAGAGACTTATAATAGAATCCTACTTTGTCATTCCAAGATCCAATTATCAGTCAAAAACAGCGTCAAGAGCCTTAACACTCTGGTTTCATGTCAGGATCTAGTAGCCAAGGAAATATTTTAAATTTTCCACCCCAGCAATTTCCCTATCTACATTCAATTTCGGTCAGACTAGTGCATCGTCTGGTTAATTCTGTCAGTTTCATCAGATCACAAAGTACACTGAGGAGAAAGATTGCTTTATTCATCTTTACATCTCTTCTGTATGAGATCAAATTGCCAACATCTGCTAGATCATAGAAAAAGCAAGAGAATTCCAGAAAAACATCTACTTCTGCTTCATTGACTATGCTGAAGCCTTTGACTGTGTGGATCACAACAAACTGTGGGAAATTCTTAAGGAGATGGGACTATCAGACCACCTTATCTGCCTCTAAGAAACCTGTATACAGGTCAAGAAGCAACAGTTAGAACTGGACATGGAACAACAGACTGGTTCCAAATTGGGAAAGGAGTATATCAAGGCTGCATATTGTCACCCTGCTTACTAATCTATACACAGAGTACATCATGCGAAACGCTGGGCTGGATAAAGCACAAGTTGGAATCAAGATTGCTGGGAGAAATATCAATAACCTCAGATACACAGATGACACCACACTACGGCAGAAAACGAAGAACTAAAGAGCCTCTTGGATGAAAGTGAAAGAAGAGTAAAAAAGTTGGCATAAAACTCAACATTCAGAAAATGAAGATCATGGCACCTGGTGCCATCACTTCATGGCAAATAGATGGGGAAACAACAGAAACAGTGACAGAGTTTATTTTGGGGGGCTCCAAAATCACTGCAGATGGTGACTGCAGCCATGAAATTAAAAGACGCTTACTCCTTGGAAGAAAAGCTATGACCAACCTAGACAGCATATTAAAAAGCAGAGACATCACTTTGCCGACAAAGGTACATCCTTCAAAGCTATGGTTTTTCCAGTAGCCATGTGTGGATGTGAGAGTTGGACTATAAAGAAAGTTGAGCGCCCAAGAATTGATCCTTTTGAACTGTAGCAGAGAAGACTCTTGAGAGTCTATGGTATAATTTACAACTGAAAATCTGGAAATAAAAGGGTAAATAAAAAGGAAGTATATTCAACTGGACAGAATGTTAGATAGTTGTTAAAAAGTAAGTATGAATATTATGTCAATATGGAAAATGTGTACATCTAGCCAAAATGAAAAGTCAAAAATAACTACATATATACTATGACAACATCTATATAAAACATATAAATATGAATAAATTTGGAAAGGAAAAATATTGGAAGGTTGCCTCTCAAAATATATGTTAGATTATCATGATGGGATAATTGGCAAATTTATTTTCTTTTACTTCTGAAATGGTAAATATATATCATATATATTTTGTATTCGTTTTGACCCGGGACAAAGCTGGCAACCCTTTTCTGTATATATTTTTAACTACTAAGTAAAAGGGACCATTAGAAAAAAGACAACACACATATTTCCACAAAACTTATTACTATTAAGTGATTTAAAAGAACTTAGTAATAAGCAATTTTAAGGCACAAAATGAATGCCAAAAGACCTTTAACAATGAGAAATAGTCTCCTCAACTATGAAAAATAAACCATAGTTTTGAACTTTTGAGGTATGGAACCACTAAAGAGGTGGAGTGATAAAGAGCAAGAGACACCTTTGAGAATATCACCTCATATCCCATCCTCCAGTTACAGTTCTTTCTGGATTATGCTGAAAAGTTGTGGCAGGTTTGTTAAAACTTATCGAATCATCACTGTGAGGTTCAGATATTTTTAGTCCAAATTACCAGCAAAGTCCTGAGTAATTTAGAGAATATTCACCAGTGGTAAGTGGGATGGACCAGTGAACACACGAGCACCTCTTCTCTGGGTCACTTATACAAGATCACCTTCAAAGGTATCTCAGTTTGTACTTCTATTTAGTAACCCAATTGGAAGAAAACAAGACCAGGCAAAGATCTGAATAACCTAGCAGACTGACTTCCACAAAATCTTCATCAGTAAAAGAAAAATTCTTGATCTGTAGTTTCCATTGGGAACTTGGCATCCAACAACATCTGCAAAATTAAAGAATCTCCAAAGATAGTATGGTATGGTTTATAATGTTGAATCTAATGTCTGCCACCTAAACATAGCTGGAGTATATTTCAAAGATAAGGAAGTACATATTAAGAAATAATGGAATTTTAATTTCTCTCTCTCCAGTTATAATGCAGAGTATTCAACATCAATTCTGTTCTTTCCTCATTTAGTAAACATCAACTCTCAACCTATAGATAACAGCTCTAGAATAATGTATTTTATCACCTCCTCTCAAAGGGCAGAAAGCAAGATAGCTCTTTACAATGCTAAGAAAATCTAGGTACATCTAGGCCTCCAGTTTCTAGTTCACAATCAGAGCAATCCTTTTTACCTCTTTAAATACAGATGTAATAAGTGCTTTTAAAAAAAAATGTCAACTATCAAAAGCCAAAGAAAAGCTTACTGAATATGAGATTTTCCTGTAAAATTTCACTAAGGTCAATTTATAGGTTACCACAATCATCCAACTTGGTTTAAATGGACAAACTTCTTTTTACCAAAGAATGGGAATACAAAAATTTAAGGTAAAAGAATGTAAATAGAATATTTTAGATTTTGTTTCTAGCTCCCATATTGAGGAGGATAATGTTAAGATGATGGTTTGTGTCTGCCCTCTGATGCCTCTCGTAACACCTACCGTCTTACTTGTCTAACTCAATGAAACTAAGCCATGCCCTGTGGGGCCACCCAAGATGGGCAGATCATGGTGGAGAGGTTTGACACAATGTGGTCCACTAGCCTTGAGAACTCCATGAACAGTATGAAAAGGCAAAATGATAGGATACTGAAAGAGGAACTCCCCAGGTCAGTAGGTGCCCAATATGCTACTGCAGATCAGTGGAGAAATAACTCCAGAAGGAATGAAGGGATGGAGCCAAAGCAAAAACAATACCCAGCTGTGGATGTGACTGGTGATAGAAGCAAGGTCTGATGCTTTAAAGAGCAATATTGCATAGGAACCTGGAATGTCAGGTCCATGAATCAAGGCAAATTGGAAATAGTCAAACAAGAGATGGTAAGAGTGAACATTGACATTCTAGGAATCAGTGAACTAAAATGGACTGGAATGAGTGAATCTAACTCAGATGACTATTACATCTCCTACTGTGGGCAGGAATCCCTTAGAAGAAATGGAGTAACCATCATGGTCAACAAAACAGTCCAAAATGCAGTGCTTGGATGCAATCTGAAAAACGACAGAATGATCTCTGTTTGTTTCCAAGGCAAACCATTCAATATCACAGTAATCCAAGTCTATGCCCCAACGAGTAACGCTGAAGAAGCTGAAGTTGAACGGTTCTATGAAGACCTACAAGACCTTTTAGAACTAACACCCAAAAAAGATGTCCTTTTCATTATAGGGGACTGGAATGCAAAACTGGGAAGTCAAGAAACACCTGGGGTAACAGGTAAATTTGGGCTTGGAATACGGAATGCGGCAGGGCAAAGCTAATAGCGTTTTGCCAAGAGAACGCAGTGGTCATAGCAAACACCCTCTGCCAACAACACAAGAGAAGACTCTACACATGGACATCACCAGGTGGTCAACACCGAAATCAGATTGATTATATTCTTTGCAGCCAAAGATGGAGAAGCTCTATACAGTCAACAAAAACAAGACCGGAAGCTGTCTGAGGCTCAGATGATGAACTCCTTATGGCCAAATTCAGACTTAAATTGAATAGAGTGGGGAAAACCACTAGACCATTCAGGTATGATCTAAATCAAATCCCTTATGATTATACAGTGGAAGTGAGAAATAGATTTAAGGGACTAGATCTGATAGACAGAGTGCCTGATGAACTATAGATGGAGGTTCATGACACTGCACAGGAGAAAGGGATCAACACCATCCCCATGGAAAAGAAATGCAAAAAAGCAAAATGGCTGTCTGAGGAGGCCTTACAAATAGCTGTGAAAAGAAGCGAAGCGAAAAGCAAAGGAGAAAAGGAAAGATATAAGCATCTGAATGCAGAGTTCCAAAGAATAGCAAGGAGAGATAAGAAAGCCTTCCTCAGTGATCAATGCAAAGAAATAAAGGAAAACAACAGAATGGGAAAGACTAGAAATCTCTTCAAGAAAATGAGAGATACCAAGGGAACATTTCATGCAAAGATGGGCTCAATAAAGGACAGAAATGGTATGGACCTAACAGAAGCAGAAGATATTAAGAAGAGGTGGCAAGAATACACAGAAGAACTGTACAAAAAAGATCTTCACGGCCCGGATAATCACGATGGTGTGATCAGTCACCTAGAGCCAGACATCCTGGAATGTGAACTCAAGTGGGACTTAGAAAGCATCACTACAAGCAAAGCTAGCGGAGGTGATGGAATTCCAGTTGAGTTATTTCAAATTCTGAAAGATGATGCTGTGAAAGTGCTGCACTCAATATGCCAGCAAATTTGGAAAACTCAGCAGTGGCCACAGGACTGGAAAAGGTCAGTTTTCATTCCAATCCCAAAGAAAGGCAATGCCAAAGAATGCTCAAACTACCACACAACTGCACTCATCTCACATGCTAGTAAAGTAATGCTCAAAATTCTGCAAGCCAGGCTTCAGCAGTATGTGAACCGTGAACTTCTAGATGTTCAAGCTGATTTTAGAAAAGGCAGAGGAACCAGAGATCAAATTGCCAACATCCGCTGGATCATGGAAAAAGCAAGAGAGTTCCAAAAAGCCATCTCTTTCTGCTTTATTGACTATGCCAAAGCCTTTGACTGTGTGGACCACAAGAAACCGTGGGAAATTCTGAAAGAGATGGGAATACCAGACCACCGGACCTGCCTCTTGAGAAATCTGTATGCAGGTCAGGAAGCAACAGTTAGAACTGGACATGGAACAACAGACTGGTTCCAAATAGGAAAAGGAGTATGTCAAGGCTGTATATTGTCACCCTGCTTATTTAACTTATATGTGGAATACATCATGAGAAACGCTGGACTGGAAGAAACACAAGCTGTAATCAAGATTGCCGGGAGAAATATCCATAACCTTAGATATGCAGATGACACCACCCTTATGGCAGAAAGTGAAGAGGAACTAAAACGCCTCTAGATGAAAGTGAAAGAGGACAGTGAAAAAGTTGGCTTAACATACTGAAAGCTCAACATTCAGAAAACTAAGATCACGGCATCTGGTCCCATCACTTCATGACAAATAGATGGGGAAACAGTATCAGTCTTTATTATTTTGGGCACCAAAATCACTGCAGATGGTGACTGCAGCTATGAAATTAAAAGACGTTTACTCCTTGGGTGGAAAGTTATGTCCAAGCTAGATAGCATATTTAAAAGCAGAGATATTACTTTGCCAACAAAGGTCCATCTAGTTAAGGCTATGGTTTTTCCTGTGGTCATGTATGGATGTGAGAGTTGGACTGTGAAGAAAGCTGAGCGCCGAAGAATTGATGCTTTTGAATGTGGTGTTGGAGAAGACTCTTGAGAGTCCCTTGGACTGCAAGGAGACCCAACCAGTCCATTCTAAAGGAGATCAGTCCTGGTTATTCATTGGAAGGACTGATGCTGAAGCTGAAACTCTAATATTTTGACCATCTCATGCAAAGAGTTGGCTCATTGGAAAAGACCCTGATGCTGGGAGGGATTGGAGGCAGGAAAAGAAGGGGACGACAAAGGATGAGATGGCTGGATGGCATCACTGACTTGATGGACATGAGTTTGAGTAAACTCAGGGAGTTGGTGATGGACAGGGAGGCCTGGCGTGCTGCGATTCACAGGGTCGCAGAGTTGGACACGGCTGAGCGACTGAACTGAACTGAAAGAGTAAACGAGCAACCATTCTCCTCCTCCCTTGAACCACCTGCTAGCCTAGTGCCTCTCTATAAGGATGAGAAAGGAATTATCCACCGCCTTCTTTCTGCTAGAGACCACATTTCATTAAGCACAAAATCCATGGTTCTCGGGATTAAACCTGCTTTTTGTCACTCTATATGATGGATATAATAAAAGTTTTAGCATAGCCTTCTGCCCCATTTCCAGGCCTGGGTTACTCCTTAAGAGAGAAATCTCTTTTTCCTTAAACAAATGAGTAAGATTTTCTCTTCAAAAAGGAGATTCTGTGAACATCTAATAAATTATCACCAATTAAACAACTAAAGTCAGCTAATACTTTTTAGTACTGTTGCCAACGTCAATGCTAAATGTTAAGACAGAAAAACTTGATCTCTTCATCCAAACTGCTAACATAATTAGATTTAATTCATTTTTATAATTTAACATGGAATTAGGCAGTCTTTATTTAGTTTCACAATTGCTGAGGACCTACTAAGTGCCAGAACCTACTAAATGCTAAACTTTGGACATAAAAATAATGAAGCTGAGTTGCTACCAAATCCATGTGCTCCAAACTTAGATTGTTTGCAGGGTCGGGGGTGGGGTGGAGGAAGCTCTTAACAAAGTGTGTTAAATGACATAACAGTGATTTGCACAGCTTACCCCAGAGTACAGAAAGTATTTCTGAGAGGAGATGATGCTGGATGAGCATTTTTATAGAAACGTTTTCTTTACTTATTTTATTTTTATTCTTTTCCTTATTTTTTTCTCTTTAATCTTTTTAATCACTTACTTTATAGTCCATTTCATATTTTCCTGTATCTTTGGTTCCAGAGATGCCAAATCTCCTGTTTGCTTTTATTTTTGGTGGGTAATGTCCATGTTTTGTCAGTTTTGTTTGAGTGTACACCACCAGATATTATTTTCATCATGGCAATCTTACATGTTCTGGATTCTGGCAATGTAACTCCAAACCAGTTTTGCATTTGTTAACACTGTAGTCTCAGAAGACAAAATTATGATGTGGTTACAAAGGAATCTCTACTCCTTATTCTGGGCTTAAAGATCCCATACCACATAAGCAGGTTAAAATTAGACTTGAAATTCACAATAAGACACAGGTTTGGGGATGGTAGCAGACTATATTTCCAAATTTGGCTACAACAGCAGCTCCCATTTCAAATGATCTTTGTTCTTTGAGACCCTGACACTTCTCCCAGTGAAGCAGTAGAATCTATGTGCTATCTCTCTAAACTGGACAGGCCTTTGTGACTACCTTGACAGAATATGGGAGGAGTGACTCTATGACTCCAAAGGGTAAGTCATTAAAATGCCACATACATCCTGCTAGTTCTTTTAGGATGTTTGTTCTTGAAACTGAGCCAAGTGCTGTGGGAAGTTTAATCAGCCCATGGAGAGGCTCATGGGCTCATGTAGAAGGAAACTGAGGCCCTAGTCAAGCTCCCAGGTGATTGAGTGGCAACATATCAGCCATGTGACTGAACCACCTGAAAAGTGGCTCCCCCTGCCTTAGTTTAGCCACTCCAGTGCCATATGGGGCAGAGATGTAGTTTTGTGAGTAAAACAGATGATGACTTCTTTTAAATCACATTAGAGTGGTTTGTTTCTTATGCAACAATAGATAAATAGAATCTCCTCTTTTCATTAGATTTTTTTTTCATCCTGAGTCTCAAGTGGATACTATTGAGGAAATATCCCTCTGTAATAAAACTGTACTGCCTGCTAACATATAATAGACAGGTTTTACTGGACAAAAAATACAACCTCTTTCAAGTGTATGTTATCAGCACCCTTGCTAATTACCCTTCTGAACATTTTAACTTAGGACTACAAACTTCAGTTACCCCTTTCTCATATATTTTCCTCATGTGGCAGGGTCTTATATCTTCCACCTGAGTGTCATAGGTTCATTCCTCCCCAGCTAACCACAAGCCAATTCTTAGTGCATGGACGCATATCTTCAACTGTACTTATGTACAACAAAAGAGCCTATTATTTTGATGCACAAAGGAAGCAGAGTATGGTGGTCCCCAGCCTTTGGCTAGAAACCTGTTTTCTTTCCTTCCTGCAACAGTCCTTATAATTGAAATATTCTCATTTTAAACCTCTGAATCTGTGGCCTTATTTTTTTAAAGAAAACATTGCTTGCAGTCTTCCTGAGCCAGCATAAAATTTCTCTAGATAGCCTTTCTCTCTATGTAGCCCTTCAAAGATTTTGGTTTTATGCAAGGGTACGCAATTCTCTATATCTTAAAAGCCCAAGGGTTCATTTTCTGTCCCTGAATGGGCATTAAGACTCAAGGGGTGACTATTTCTGGGTCCAATAACTCTCTCTCCCCAGTAAAGGCCAACACAACACTAGCCTGTAATATACTTATTGTTGTGACTTTGGGGTATGTCTTACTTTCAGGCATTCTGAGAGTTTGCTATTTTTCTTGTGAGCTGAGCTGTGTATTTAAACTACACCATTTGTTTTTTATATACTGTGGTATACTTGCAACAAGAGGGGTTCCATATTATTACATTCTACCATGTTTAGAAAAGTAAGCTCTTTAGCCAAGTAGAGAGAGAAGGAAAAACATTTTACACAGAGAAAACAGCATCTGCAAAAACTCAGTTGAGTAACAACTTGGTTACACCCTGGAACTCTAAGAAATCTACTACTGTTGGAGTGCAGAGGCGATACAAGGTAATAAGTGGCAAGAAATGAGATGGAGAGGTAGGTAGTTGCTAGATAATAAGCACTTTGTAATACAAGCTAAGGAGCTTGAAGTTTTTCTGTAGGAAATGGGAACCACCAAAGACTGTAAAGACTTATTTCAGTAGATCACGTCAACAGATTATACAGCATATAGATTTGAGTTGGGGGAGGGGGACCTGACAATAGAAAGATCAGATATCTTTGGTGGGGGGAAGAGGGGGAGTGGAGAACAAACAGAGGCAAAAGATGCAGCTGCGAACTATGGCAGTAATAGTAGTGACTGAGAGAAAGGTAGAGGTCAGAAATTTAAGGCGTTACAATGAATACGGATTAGAGAATCACAAAGAAGAAAGAATTTAGGCCACATTCCAGATCTGTAGTTTGACCAACCAAGCGGATATTGGGTGGTAGGAGAAAAGGGTTTGAGGTGAGGAATTCAATTTTAAATGCATAGTCAATATCCTGATAGAGATGATCAAAGAGCAGTTACATATCGTTACCAAAGGGGAACTGTGGGAAATGGAGGGACCCCAATTCCACTGTGGATTCCATTTATATTGTAGGAATTTGCATGTCCAACACTACCCAGCTGACATTAATAGTGTCAGATATGGTAGCTAGCATAAGCTCGTCCTAGCAACCCAGGATATTGAAGGTAAGTCTCTGGATTCAGGTATCCAAGCTACAGTTATGGTGACCACGTCTTAGGTCTTCTGAAATACTCAATTTTTGGTGAGTAAAACATCTTTACTGAAGCTGTATCATTCCAACACATACACTGAGAAAGGCATTTAAGCCACATTTTTCCTAAGCACCAAGTGCCTACGAAGAAAAAAAGTGGTTCAGGTCAGAAACAAAACAGATCATTTGAACAGCCCTATGTACATGGCTACAGTCCATGGGGTTGCAAAGAGTCAGACACGACTAAGCGAATTCCCTTTCTTTCTTTTTTTCTATGTACTTATCAGATGATCACCAAGGGTGTCACTTTTTACTCTAGAGTCTCTCCTCTCCTTCCCCAACAAGGCTAAGAAGGAAAAGAGAAATGTTTAAAGTCCCTAGGAGGGCAAATATAAATTAATAATTTCTCAAGTGCCTTAGAGCAAAATTCCTTTTGTTGAGCAATTTTTTCCTTTTAACTTTTAATTTTGCCATAATTTGAGGCTCATAGAAAAGTTGTAACACTAGCAGAAAGAATCTCGACATACATTTCACCCAGATTCTCCAAATTTTAACAATCTACCAATTTGCTCTATTATTTTCTCTATATAAAACACTCATTTTTTCCTGAACTGTTTGAGAGCTAGATGCTAGCCTGATGAGCTTTTACCCCAAATACTTCATTGTGTATTTCTTAAAAACAAGGTCATTCTCTTATATAATTCAGTACAAATATCAGGAAATTAACAGTGATACGATATGATTATCTAATCAACAGACTCCATTTGGCTTTGCCAATCATCCCCAAAATGCCTCTCACAGCAAAAGAAAATCCCAGATCACACTGCATTCAGTTGTCAGTCTCCTTAACATGGAACAGTTTTTAGTCTTTTTCTTTTGAAAGCAAAATTTTAAAGTTATTTTGTAGAAAGTCCCCCATGTTGAGCCTTTCTTAATTTCTCTCATGATAAGATTTCAGGTTATGCATTTTTGGCAGGAACACCATGGAAGTAATGTTGAGGTCAGTCTGTCACAATATTGGCAAGGCTGGGTTTACAACATAGTTAAGGTGGTATCTGCTGGTTTTCTCCAGTTACTATTTCTCCCCAGATGGAGAATGCCTGACATGTGGCATGGAGCCTACAGGATGGAGGTCGTCCCAGCCACCACTGGGTGCCGGCGGCACGGAGCACACAGGATAGAAGACCCACTCTGCCTCGCCCTGCCGCCCTTGGGTTGGCCAGAGACCAGAGGTGGCACCGCGAGTCAGCTCAGTCATACGTGCACACAAGAGCCCGCACACAGGCCCAGGCGGGCGGCTCCAGTGGCAAGGGCCAAATCGGGCGCCAGGTGATGGTCCAAAGGCCCAGAGCCCTGCACATATCCAGAGACCCAAAGTCCTTGGTGGCAGACACCGAAGGAGACTGTGTCAGCAGTTACTATTTTTCCCTTAGTAATTAATAAGAATATTATGGGTAGATACTTTGAAACTATCAAAATATTCCATTACTGATAAACCACCTACCAATTTTAACGTCTATTGATGATTTTTGCCTAAAACAATTATTTTGATGGATGCCAATTGATGATTTTCTATTTCGATTATCCTTTCTACTTTCATAGTTGGTATTATATTGATACTTTAACAAAGAAATTTCTCTTTTCTTTTACCTACCTATCTATTTTCATCAGTATGAACTCACGCATTCTTATTTGGTTCAATGAATTATAACTCATTATTTTCACTCCTTTGATGCTCAGTTTGGGTTTTTGTTTGTTTGTTTGTCTTTTTAGTGGGTCTGAGTCCCTCTAAAGAAGAAATTCTTAGTGTTTTTCCATCCCCTTATATGAGAAAGAAAGCATGCAGGGGGCTGAGCTGCCTAATTGCCCTTTCCTAGGTGAGATAAAGCTCTAGGAGTTTCCTTGGAGGGCTGGCCCTCCTTACTGAGAATAGAACTGGGAGCACTTCAAAATGCTTACTTTCCCTTTCCACCTGTCAGAAGCATAAAGGGATTTTTTCTCAGATCTTCAACATGAAAAAGTGGTGCGACACCTGGAGATAAAAGTCATAAAAGTGTGGGAATCTCCTTAGACTGGATTCCCAGGAGTTCTTAACTCTCAAGCTAGTCCACACTCAGTCTTCAAGCAACTAGTAAGTTATCATTTAAGTGATCCTACAAACTCCAGCAGCTCGTGCTCTGTATTCACCTGTCTCTCTAGTTTTCAGAGTGGTGATTGTCCTATGACCTCAACTCTGAGAAATATATTAAAAGTTACTGATTTTCAGTTTCAGAGTTGTTGTTTTTTTCTTTTCTTGTAGGAAGGGGAACAACAACTTCTAAGCTCTTCACATGTTAGAGCAGAAACTGGCAGTCTCGAGATATAGATTTATTTTTCTACTATTTCTTCCCCCCAAAGTTATTAATAATCTAAGTTAAGGCAAAGAATGTGCTAAAAGAGGTAAAAGAAAAAACTTACAGTTTATTTTAGGTAAAACAACACCCACTAGATTACATTATATACCATCCCCTCATTTCTCTTTATCAGTCTACCCTATTGTGGCAGGAGCCTTGTTTGCCATGGGCATATTGCATGCCTGGTACATAAAACAGTATGTGGCACGCAGTAAGCATTCAATAAATACTTGTTAGACTCCTGAGCTAGGAGATAAGGGGCTTTTCTTGACTCTGATCTCCATTATCATAAGGCTAGAAAGGGGCCAAATCCAGCCCTTGTCGTCTTCTGGGTTTTGTGTTTCATCACCAATTGAAATAGAAAACAATTTTAAATCAAAGAGCTTTACAGTATATTTAAAATATTATTAAATACTCAGTAACAACAGAATTTCTTTATGGCAACAGAAAACTGACTCATCCTCTTGGTCATCTTGTATACGAGATTTTTTTTAACCTCATTTATGGATATGTTCCATTTTTTTCTTATGATACTGCTTATGTTTACTTACTATATCCAAGAAACTGAAGTAGTAAACTCATTAGATATTTTTTAAACAAGCTAGGCAGTATGGTCAAAGGCAGAATTTAATATTTAGAACATTTGGCACATTCAAAGACCACAATTAGACAGATCTGCTATGACTGAGTTTCATGCAGTGCAACTAGAATGCTTTCATTACGGGATGACTTTTGCAGCTGTACTTTTTGCCTTCCATTTTAGAATGTCAATATACTTTAAAATATTTCATCTTACTTATACACATTTCATTAAAATTACAGTATTTAATTAAACTATACTACAACATACAAGCCAATATTGGCAATATAGAAGCCAATAAAAAGAGCCTGTTGCAATTTTTTACAGCTACAGATAAAATTTTAAGAGGTTTAATACTAGATACACAGTTTATAAGAAAAAACAAATATTCACAAAGGAAGATAGCAGGGAACTTACTAGAAAGATGTTAATGTTGAAAAAGTTCTCTTATAATTTGATAAGATAATATTAAAATTAAATGAGAGATATGAACTCCATCCTGAAAGTAATGGGAAGTCACTTAAGAATTTTAATCAGGAAAGTAATTAGATTCACTTTTATAAAGATTATTTTGTTTAATTCCCTTCATCACACTATCTAATTGTTTTAAACTTATTTATTGTGCTTCCCCAACTAGAATGTAAAGTCTAGGAGAATATAGATTATATCTGACATATTCATTGGTGTACCCCCCAAGACCTATATGTCATGTGCAGCAGGTAAAAAACAAAAATAGCTGAATGAATTAACATAAACAACCAGTTAAGAAGCTAATGCTTTTGGGTGGGGCTGGGCAACAAAACAACAACAACAAATAATTAAAATCCTAAACCAATGAATTGTTAGTAGGGGCACAGTCTCAAACCAACCTGAAAAATACTAAAAAGTGAGATTTGAAAACTGGTAACCAAAAGATGTGAGCACTGAGGAAAAGTAAAAAGTGAAATATCATGTGTGGAATTTCAAAACTTCCTATAAAGCAAAAATAATAAAGACAGTGTATCAATGGCATAAAAATAAACAAACAGATAAATGGAATAGACTGGAAAATCTAGAAACAAACCCTTACATTTAAAATCAGTTAGTTTTTGATAAGGGTGCCAAGTTCATTCAATGTGGAAAGAATGGTATAAATGGTATGGGACAATTGGATAGCTATGTACTAAAGAATGAAGCTAGACTCTTACCTCACACTATATACAAAAATTAATTCAACATGGATCACAGAAATAAAGTATAAACTCTTAAAAGAAATTACCAGGAGTATATCTTCATAACCTTGAATTAGGCAATAGCTTCTTAGATATGACATGAGCAATGAAAGAAAAAAAGAATAAATAAGTAGGATATCATAAAAATTAAAAACTCTTTGTGCTACAGAGGATGCTATCAAGAAAGTGAAAAAACAACCCACATAATGGAAGAGAACATTTGCAAATTATATAGCTGATAAGAGTTATACCAAGATTATATAAAGAACTCTTACAATTCAACAACAAATAGGCAAATAACACAATTTTTAGATGTGGAAAGGACTCAAATAGATGTTTCTCCAAAGAAAATACTCAAGTAGCCAAAAAGCACATGAAAAGATGCTCAATGTTACTAGCCGTTCAGAAAATGCAAATTAAAGCCACAGTGCTATACCACTTCACGTCCATTAGGATGGCTAAAATTATAAAAGAGAGAACAAGTGTTGATGATGGTATGGAGAACCTAGAACCCTCACTCACTGATGATAGAATTGAAAGTTATATAGTCACTTTGGAAAACAGTTTTAAAAGGTTAAACAAAGTCAGCATATGACCCAATAATTTCACTCATAGGTATATCCAAGAGAAATTAGAGCATACAGCTTATATAAAAACTAACATACACACGTACACAGCAGTATTATTCATAATAGCAAAAAAGTAGTTAACAACTCAAATATCTAGCAACTGATTGATGGATAAATAAAATGTGGCAAATCTATATAACAGAATACTATTCAGTCATAAAAAGAAATGAAGTATTAATATATGCTACAAAATAGATGTACCTTGAATATATTATGCAAAGTGAAAGAAGCCAGACACAAAAACACAAATATTCTATAATTCCATTTACATGAAATATCTAGAATAGGCAAATCCATAAACAAAGAAGCCAGATTAATGGTTACCTCAGGTTGATGGTGGAGGATTAGGAAAAGTGATCACTAATGAGTTCAGTTCTCTTGGGAATGATGAAAATGTTATAAAATTATTAGAAAGTGGTGATGGCTGTACAACTCTGTGAGTATACCAAAACTCAAAGAACTAGTCTCTTTAAAAGATGAATTTTATCATATGTAAATTATATCACAACAAAGCTATATTAAGATAGCACACACACACACTTCTGGACTTTTGAATAGATCATTCCCCTCCCTGGTGCTTTCCAGCTGACTGCTGCAAAATGCTCAAACAAATTTCAAAAATAAAATATACCAAAACTCTTCCAGATTTATAACTATAGGCCTGAAAGTTAATTTAAGGAACTGTTAGAGTGTGAAGTCCTTGACAGCCATAAAACTATCAATAGCATAGTTCTATTCCCCTTCATTCCTGACCCTGTTGTTTATTTCCTATCACATTATCTTATATATAGTGAGCGCTCAATAAAAGTTTGCTCAAATGAATCTTAAAAAAAAAGTCTGGGAATGTGAATGGTTAGAAGGAAGTATTGCTATAGTGAGGCTTTCCAGAAGACTACTGATTTCTGAATTCCATCTCTTTCTATTTTTAGCCTTCAGCCATTTTGAGGGGAGGAAAGATTTGAGATGTGAGAGTTGAACCATAAAGAAAGCTGAGAGCCAAAGAATCGATGCTTTGGAACTGAGGTGTTGGAAAAGACTCTTGAGAGTCCCTTGGACTGCAAGGAGATCCAACCAGTTCATCCTAAAGGAAATCAATCCTGAGTATTCATTGGAAGGACTGATGCTGAAGCTGAAACTCCAATACTTTGGCCACCTGATACAAAGAGCTAACTCATTAGAAAAGACTCTGATGCTGGGAAAGATTGAAGGCGGGAGGAGAAAGGGACAACAGAGGATGAAATGGTTGGATGGCATCATCGACTCAATGGACATGAGTTTGAGCAAGCTCCAGGAGTTGGTAATGGACAGGGAAGCCAGGCACGCTGCATTCCATGGGGTCACAAAGAATTGGAAACAACTGAGCGACTGAACTGACTAACTGAAGATTTGAGAAATCTTCAGAACATAATCCTAATATAAGGTGTGCCAGCATTACCTTCTTGAATTTTTAATTAAAAACATCTTTCATGCAGACCATCTCTACAGCAAAGTTGACATAAAACACAACAAACACCCTTGTACCCTCTTAGACTAGGGAATGGGGTGGTCTGGTTAATATCCACTCACTAAACATAGATCAGTACTTGTCAAATGAATTGGAACAAAATGTACAACAAATTGAGTTGATGTGATCTTATCTTTCTTGAATAAATCAGACAATATTTAGGTATCTTGCACTGCCTTAGGGTCACGGCTGTAACCAACTATCATTATTCTTTATGTTAGGTTGTTGTTACATGTGTACTCAGTGAGGAAGTTTCCGTTAATGCCAGATAGACTAATTTTTACTATAGGACAGTGAAGCCAAGAAAATTAAAAGCTCAAGTCTGCAAGATGAAACATCTTTTAAAAAATAAATAATCTGTAATTTACCACTAAATTATGAAGCAAAACAAAAGAAAAGCCGAATGAAAACTTAACTAGGAGGAATGCTGGCATTTGAGAATCCTTTCAAAGAGGAGGGATCAAAGGAGTAAGCTTCATACAGTCTTTCAAATATGAAATGTTTGGTGGACTCTAAAGAGAGGAGGAACAGAAGGATCTCTGCAAATATTGGTTTGATGAAGGCACAAAAAGAGAAAAGATAATTTATTTATTTGTGCCTTTTAATTTCTTTCTCTGTGTCCATTCCAAGAAACAGAAAACCACACCAGGCCAAGCAAACAAGGATGCAGAGTTATAATGCTCTTTTGCATGTTAAGTTCACAGCAGCAATTTTATATGGCCTAGAAATTTCATCAGATCTGTTTAAGTTTCCAGGTGTTGCCAATTCCACCCTTAAAAATTACTACTGTACACATCAGCAAAAATACACTGCTTAAAATATCTAATTGGATGGCTTACTGGAACAAGAGATAGCCCATGAAAGGCATGCTAAAAAGTCTCCAGAAAACCATATGTAATACTTAAATGTCTTATTGCTTGTTAAGTAAACAGAACATCTACCTCGGAACTTCATGTTAACTGAAGGTGAGGTTGGCCTCCCTTCCCCACTCTCTTCATTCTCTAGCCTGTCCTCTAAGACAGCGTCTTTGAAAAGGCAGCTGCAAAGTTTTCTCTTCGAAAATCAACTCTAACACATTTTAAAAACTAAGAAATAGTTATATGTATTCACAGGGGGAAAAATGTGGCACTGAACTTTTCTTCTGAATTCCCATATACAGGAATCACAACAATTTACAAAAGATATCTGTAAATTAGACAAGTAACTTCACACATATTAGATACATGCAGAAAGATTATAATTTTAAACAATTCTAATTGGGGATATAGATTTTTAAAAAACTAAAAAGTTGATCCTATATTAAAATGTCATTTGAACACAGTAAACATTGTTCTGTTTTATGAAGGCTCACGGCAGGGCTAGGTTTACATTTAAATCATTGACATTATTTGGTAATTATTCATTTTGGAGTAAAATCTAATTTGGCCACTCATGTCATAAGACCACATACTATAGAGTTGGAAGGTATCCAAGAGCTCACTAGTCTAAATTTTCTCATTTTACAAAAGAACGAGGCCCAACTTGTTAACTGATTTGTCCAAAATGCCTGGTGCTCTCAAGATTCAGACATAGCAAAATGCTGGGTTTATTTTCTTTAACATTGAAACTAACTGAATCACATTTAATCAAGAAGAAACATCTTTCAAAAGCTTAATTTTTTACCTTCACCATAAAGTGATTTTCTGAGTTTGAAAGAATATTAAGTTAGCAATCACTTTTTAATAAAGGAAAACTTCAAATATTTCCTCAAGATCTAAAGCAATGAATAATTTTAAAATAATCCAGGATAAACAACAAGGTCCTACTATTTAGCACAAGGAACTATATTCAATATCCTATAATAAACCATAATGGAAAAGAATATAAAAAAGAATGTATCTATATGAAATACATATATAAAACTTAATCACTTTGATATACAGCAGAAATTAGCACAACACTGTAATCAACTGTACTTCAACAAAAATAAATAAATGAATAAAAATTAACCAGGGAAGTCCAAAGTTAGGGTTCTCCCTTTTATCTTTTTCCCACAGTAGTAGATGCAGGAATCTTATATCTGAATTCAATCTAAGGAAAGGAAAATCATTAATGGAGCAATTTAATCCACAAACTTCCATCTCCTCAAATAATTCTGATGGGTTTGTCAATTTTCTGCTAACCATTGCAATGTGCTTTGGTATCCTGACCACTGTGGACTAGACATTCCCAACGAGGGTCTGACTTGACCTACTTAGACCTTGACATCTGGAAACTGCATTGTTCCCCATCTTCTCTCCACCACCTGTGAAAAAGATCGGAAAGGTTAGTTGGCGGGTCCTAAAGATGAGATGACAGGCCTGTTGATGCACCTGTGGCCTCTGACCTGTGAGCAGAATTCTCACTTGCATGACAAAGTGAAGCAGAAGCCTGGATTTCTAGAAATAGAAGGATTTTCATTTAAATGAATTGTCTCTAGAGACCCTGGGTAGATACCACAAATGAGATGATCATAAATTTTCTTAGCAAATCCTTAATCTTTGTTTTTACTGACACCATTATTTTTGTATATTAAGAAAGAGTAAGTAAAGAGATCTGAGGGTAGAAATTTTTTGAAGAAAGAAAAGTGTTATTTGCTCTGTTTGGCTTCAAGATAAAGCTAATATGCAGCATGCCAGTGGTTAACCAAAATATCTAATCTGGAATCCAAAGAATAAATATGAAAATTAAAATAACACTGAGACATAACAATCTGAAGGATGATGGGTACCCACAGTTACTATGCAGATGTTCCACAGACAAAGATGGCTTTCTGGCTCTGCTATCTATCCCTAGAGGCTTCAACCTTAAGTCTGATACATTATAAGCTGTAATGATTTCATTTTCTCTATCCTTTGAGATATTAGAAAGGTCCAAATTATGGTCAGACTGCAAAACTAAAAGTAAAAAAAAATGCACAGAATTGCTTGTGGGTGCCATTAAAGAAAGTGAATAGATGACTAGAAAAGTGATATCACAATGAGGAAGCTCACAAGGAGACTGGCATCATTACACAATGTCAACTATTTAGCCAACTGAATTACTTAATTCTGATTTCCTTTACCTATTTATTCCTTAATCCACCATTACTGAAATTAGAGGATCTAAAATCATGCTCCTAATGAGGAAAATCATATCTCTCAACAACAACAACAACAAAATATACTGGACTCAACAGAGTCACCAAAATTCCTCACAAAGAGAGTCACAAAACATAAGAAGACAGAATATGTCATTATGCTTACTTAACACTGCATTGTTCATCATACAAACCAGGACATTATCAAAAGTAAAAGGGGACACTACTAAAACTTACACTAGGAAAGGATGCAGAGCAACAGGAACTCTCATTTACTGCTGATAGAAATGCAAAATGTAAATAGTCACTTCAGATAGTCTGGCAGTTTCTCACCAAGTTAGACATATATCCACCATATAACCAACTCAGCAGTCACGTTTCTAGTTATTTTCCCAAGTGAAATGAAAACATGTTCATGCAAAAATCTGTATGTAAGTTTTTACAGCAGCTTTATTCATAATCACTAAAAACTGGAAGCAACCAAGATACTGTTCAATAGATAATAGACAAACAACCTATGAGACATCCATACAATGTAATACTCTTCAGTGATAAAAAGGAACAACCTAGTGATTCAGATAAGACGGATATAACTTAAATGCATCTTCCTAAGTGAAAAAAGGCAGATCTGAAAGGTTACATATTATGCAATTCTCTTCATATGACATTCTACAAAAGGTGAAACTAAAAGTACAGAAAAACAGGTGAGTGGCTGTGAGGGCCTGGGGGAGTGGACAGCAGTCTACTACAGGGGGCACATGGGAACTTGTAGGGTGGAGATAATATTCTGGAGAGGCGGATACCTGATGCTATGTATCTGGTAAAGCACAAAGAACTTTCCAACACAGAAAGTGAACTTTAATATATGCACATTAAAAAAAATCAACCAAGAGGTTGGGGACCTCAGGATGGAATGCAGACATAATCTCACTGAAAAGGCTGCAAGAAAAAAAAAAAAAAGGAAGGAGCTAACTTAAAATTACTTTGGAAAATCATGTTTTGATTGGAAACAGTAAGGGTAGAAGAAAAAGGAACTGTACATGAACAGTTTTCTAGTTGGCAGGTTGTTCTTATAGTGGTAGAAGTCAACATTTTTGAAACTGCTTTACCTGTATGCCGCAGTTGAAGAAATAAGGAGATGGATGACAGATGGTGGAAGCCAAGCTAAAAAGTTCAGATAAACAAAAGGGGAAAGCTAAAATAATTCTATGGTATGGGATTAGTTAGCGTTATCAGTATGCACTGATGTTTAGCTTAATATCAGGTGTTTCCCTGGTGGCTCAGAGGTTAAAGCGTCTGCCTGGAATGCAGGAGACCCAGGTTCGATCCCTGGGTTGGGAAGATCCCCTGGAGAAGGAAATGGCAACCCACTCCAGTACTCTTGCCTAGAGAATCCCATGGAGGGATGAGCCTGGTAGGCTACAGTCCATGGGGTCGCAAAGAGACACAACTGAGCGACTTCACTTACTTCACTTCACTTAGCTTAATATACATACAGACGAAAAGATACAGAAATAGCTATAGATGTGATATCTATATATATATATATATGAGAATTAGTATATATACATGTATTTCCTTGCTCTGTCTGTTGAGAAGGCCTAGAAACAGGGACATTCCAGTACCAATGAGCATATTCATTGCCCAGATATTGGTTTATAAATACCACTAACCATGGAACCAGGGCTTCTTGGAGAAATGGTTGATTCTAGGAGTAGGGTAGGGAAAATACAAGATGAGCCCACAGCATCCTGCAGTGCCAAAAAGTAAAGAAGTTTTCAAAAAACCCAAAAGGATGGGGACTTAAGAGCCAACCTGAAAGAGCTTCCATCTGCCAAAGTTGGAACCACCCGAACAGCAAAGTAACATAGTAAGGAATTATAACTCTAAGTATAAAATAAATATGCACAAGTCCATATTGATATAAGGAGAACACAATGGCACCCCACTCCAGTAGTCTTGCCTAGAAAATCCTATGGATGGAGAAGCCTGGTAGGCTGCAGTCCATGGGGTCGCTAAGAGTCAGACACGACAGAGTGACTTCACTTTCACTTTTCACTTTCATGCATTGGAGAAGGAAATGGCAACCCACTTCAGTGTTCTTGCCTAGAGAATCCCAGGGATGGTGGAGCCTGGTGGGCTGCCGTCTCTGGGGTCGCACAGAGTCAGACACGACTGAAGTGACTTAGCAGCATATCGCTGTAAATAAATGACTGAAGAAATAAATGAGGGAGAAAAGACAGATCTTCCTTACAAAATTTCAAATAATTTATGCAGATACTCTAAAAGTTTAATCTACCCCTCCTTTGAGCATGGGCTGGACTTAGTGACTTATGAAGAACAGAGCATCGGGGGTAGAGAGGTAACCTTATAGTGAAGAAGCCTAGCAACACTGCCTTGGCCGGATGACTCAAGGTTAACATTAACAATAGTAAGTCATATTGATAGAACTTACCCCTAATATTATGTGATGAGAAGGGCAATTTATTTCTGTGGTATCATTCCCCCCCAAAACATAAACTCAGTCTACATGAGGAAAACATCAAGGAAACCCAAACTGAGACATGATAATAAACAAAGTAGCTGACAATACTCCTCAAAACTGTTAAAATTACAAGAGATAAAGGCTGATAAACTGTCAAAGAGCAGAGGAGACAAAGAGACATGATATCTAAATGCAATGTGGTATCCTGGATGGAATCACAGAACAGAAAAAAGACATTAGTGGAAAAGCTGGCAGAATCTGAATAAAGTCTGGAGTTTAGTTAATAGTAATGAACTGCTACTGATTTCTTAGTTTTGACAAACGTACCATGGTTGTATTACATGTTAACAATGGGGAAAATGAGATGAAGGATAAAAAACTCTGTAACATATTTGTAACTTTTCTGTAAATCTAAAATTATTCCAAAATTAACAGTGTAATTAAAAAGAAAAAAAATAGGACATTGTGCCCATCTCATGTATGGTCCAAGCTTACCTTCACTTTTAGCATCCTTTGTTGAAAATCTAGAGCGTAACAGTTGAGTTTGTGCTATCTGGTGATAAATAGAAAATCTAACTGGATTCCATCACTGCCTAAAAAAATTTGTTTAGAATTGCTTTTATAATTTTTAGTTATATATTTTTATAATGTTTTAAAAAAGGCTCCCTGAACTGATCTGGAGGGGGGTGTTGGGGATACAGAAGAAAAGATAATTTGTAATGAAATTTAGAACTTCCTTTCTGTTCAGGTTTTATATTTAGGGCTTAAATATTTTATTCTTGCAGAAGAGATAAGAACAACATGGCAACTGGAAGAGAAATCCTATTACTCACAAGATCAGTGATGAACTGGGGAGTCCACAACACTGCTGTATCTCAAGAGAGATAAGAAGCAAACAAATTGGCAGAGTTTAAAAAGATCACTTATAAGGATAAACGGGAGTAAAAGAAGATACTGAAAACTGACAAGCCATCTTCTCTCCTCGGCTGGTAGCAAACAGGCTGCATGTTTTAATTAACTTTTTGTATTAAAACAACTCTGTCTGCTGAAGCAAGACTAACATGCTCCTTGGAGAGCTCTTGCTGCCAGAAATACCTTCTATTTTGGAGGGGGGGAGGTGGGTGGGAATAAATTACAGAGAGAGTATAGAAATCATTTGAAAGCAAACATTTTTCTTGATGCTCTTCTCCCTTCAATAGCTGTATGAAGAGGGTAGGTGTTTAAGGGAGTTACAGGTACTTCTAAGTACACTGCTGCTGCTGCTAAGTCGCTTCAGTCGTGTTCGACTCTGTGCGACCCCATAGACGGCAGCCCATCAGGCTCCCCCGTCCCTGGGATTCTCCAGGCAAGAACATCGGACTGGGTTGCCATTTCCTTCTCCAATGCATGAAAGTGAAAAGTGAAAGTGAAGTCGCTCAGTGTGTCTGACTCTTAGCAACCCCATGGACTGCGCCCACCAGGCTCCTCCGTCCGTGGGATTTTCCAGGCGAGAGTACTGGAGTGGGGTGCCATTGCCTTCTCCAGGGAGGTGCATCACAAACTAGAATCATAGACAAAATTACTTTCCAGTATGTCCAATATACCAATGTGCATTATACCTGAACCTAATATAATAGTAACACAATAAATATTACCCTTAATTTTCCCATAGAATCCATTTTATTTATTCATTTAGTCAATAAGTATTTACGTTCCTTATGTGCTAGGCACATTTTTTTTTTTTTTAACAGCTCTGTTTGTTTGGGGAGAGAAAAGATACATGCTCATTATTTTAATATTCAAACAATTCAAACAAGTACAAAAACGACAGGCAGTAAAAACCATTCTACAACCTAACACACCCAGAATTTAACATTTGGTGAAAAAGAATCTAGACATTCCTCTCTTGTCAGGCACATTAATAATTAATTTATTAAAAGCAATTTAGCCACTTTTCAAGTAAGTTTCTTTAAAAAAAAAAAGGATAACTCAGCTAAAAAGTTTGAATTTTTAAATCAATATTAAACCTAGACTCTACCCTTATTAAAAATAATCTGAAAATTCAGCCCAGTGATTTTCCTTCACCTGAAATGTATCTAACAGAACTTTTCTCTGACTATTTCTACTTAGCCTATAGTACCTAAATGGTCACTTACTACCTGCAGCAGTAAAAAGTAATAGTAAACAACAAAACAAAACCAAAGGGGGGAAAAAAAAAACCCAGTAAAATACTTAAGTGTTGTAAATCACATTCAAAGTCAGGGATAGAGGGGTGAAGACAGGGAACTACACAAGTCGTTGCATATTTCTCTTGATTTTTACTTCCATGTTCATCTTGAAAATTCTCAACAGAAAAAAGTTCAGGCATTTTCTTACTAAATACAATTTTAAGTTAACTTGGGCTTGATTCACTAGGTTAAATCTAAGAGTGAAAAATGACAATATCTAAAGCTTTCACAGCATCTGAATTTTCAATACAGTGCAAACAAAACATACTCTCTTCTAAGCGATCAGTTACTCCTGTTTCCACCCACCTTTCCTTTCATTTCCACTTACACTGATAACAACAGATGACTTGATGGATCCCCCTGACTTCCACCCTGGCCTCCCTCCACTTTCTCCTCACCTCACTCCAATGTCAGAAGTTATAGGTATACTCTGGAATTGACTTCAGAATGGTTCCACTAAGAAAACTTGGCATTCCTCTTCTTGAAGCTTAGCCTTTGTTTTGGCTCTTCTCTTGCTGCCCCATAACTCAATACCCTGTCTTTATGTCCAGCTGCGGACTGCCTATGTCTCTACCTACTCTTCTCAATATCATTTCTGATACTGCTGAGGCTATTGATCTTTTAAAAAAAAAAACAAACAAAAAACAGCATTTGGCTTTACTATTTTTCCTTTGTTATCTATTTTCTATATCTCTGATTTCTGCTCTTATCTTTATTCTTACATTCCTTCTACTTACTGTGGTGTTACTTTGCTCTTCTTTTCTAATAGGCTTCTTCAGGTAGAAAATTAGACCATTGTTTTAAAGTGAGCATATTTACTTTAGCTGTTTCAACATTCTTGTCTGTTAGTTCAATCATTTCTGCCTTTACTCGGTCTGTTCATTTGGTTTTAAGTTATATTTTCTCAATTTTTGACACGTCTATAATGTTTTTACTGTATGCTAAATATTGCTGATTTATACTCTTGAGTGTTAGATTCTGTTAAAAGAGGACTGGACTTTGTTCTAATGGGCAGCTAAGTTACATCTAAACCAACTTGATCCACATGGGGCTTATGTTCAGGGTAGGTGTAGAATAGTCTTCATTCTAGAATTTAGTCCTTCTACAAAGTGGGTGACCCTTCTGAAGTCTTCCCTGAATTTCCCATGTATTCAGAGGGGTTTTTTCACTCTGGTGATGGGAACCCAAATGACTTCTGATTCTGTACGAGCACTGGGAATTGTTCAGCTTACAGCTATTAATAACTTCTTTCCTAGAAGCAGTTCTTGGCATTTCACCATAGCCAATGTGCAGAAGTGTGGGACTCCTATACGGATTTCTAGAGCTCTTTATCTATAATAACTGCTTCCTCTATGGTATATTATTACCCTTAAATTCCAGCCACCATGGCTTCCCCAAACTCTGAAGTTTATGTCTCACACCACTCAGCAATACCATCGGGTTCTATTTGGGATTTCTCTCCTGTACCACAACTGAAAACTGCCTCCAGGCAAAGAGCCACAGCAACTGCAGAGCTCACATCTTCTGATTCCTCTAGGAATCAGACTGTTAGACTGCCAGTTGTCCAGTCTGTGAGGACAATTGTTTCAAGTATCTGTCCAGTTTTCCCGTTGTTTATATAGAGCAGCAATTCTAGATCCTGTACTCTCATGGTGAGAAACAAAAGTCCTTTCTCACATTATTTGACTATATATAAAACAACTGTAGAGACTACATTAACAAAAATGAGTGCAATGAGCCTATTACTTAAAAAGATAAAAATATCAGCATTTGTTGCCAACAATAAAATCAGAACTTCCAGGCAAAAATTAGAATTGCAGAAAACATATCAGCGACCATAACCTTGACAGCTTTCCAATACTTACTCCTTACTACTTTTTGGATAAGATCAGTGGTGATACTAACACATGTGTGGAGTTTTTATATTGTATACTAATGGTTTGCACACCTCAGTGAACCAATATTTCCAAATGACCAATGCATGGTACAAAATTATGGGTGAGTAAAATATTCATTCAAAATAAAAGACAGAACAATAGATTTTAATGTAATAATATACAAAAGTTCATTGAAATGATTTCAGATTCCACACTGCAACTAACCTTTAAGAAACTACTACCTGTCAAGTTCTGCCATAAGATCAAAGAATACTCAACTACCTGAAAAAAATGATTAAATTACCCCTTCTTTTTCCAGCTGCTTCTGCTGCTGCTAAGTCGCTTCAGTCATGTCTGACTCTGTGCGACCCCATAGACGGCAGTGCACCAGGCTCCCCCATCCCTGGGATTCTCCAGGCAAGAATACTGGAGTGGGTTGCCATTTCCTTCTCCAATGCATGAAAGTGAAAAGTGAAAATGAAATCACTCAGTCGTGTCCAAATCTTAGTGACCCCATGGACTGCAGCCTACCAGGCTCCTCCATCCATGGGATTTTCCAGGCAAAAGTACTGGATTGGGGTGTCATTGCCTTCTCCGCTTTTTCCAGCTGCATACGCAAAGAGTCGGACATGACTAAGCAACCGAACTGAACTGAACTGAACTGATACCTGTGTAAGACTAGATTTTCTTCATTTACTTCAACCAAAATAACACTCTCCAACAAACTGAAGGCAGAAGCAGATATGAATATTCCGTTGTCTGCTATTAAGCCAAAGAGTTACAAAAATATAATTCACTCTTTCTAGTATTATTTATATTAACATTCAATGAGTTTATTATCATTGCTTTTATATTAGTAAATATTTAAAATTTCTCTTATTTTTTAATTTCTGAATTTCTGATACAGTAAATATCAACAAATACAATCCACTGAAACAAAATCTCCTTGCTATCTTCAATAATTTTTAGCATGTAAGAGGGGTCCTGAAATCAAGAAGTTTGAGAACCTAGCAAGTCTAAGTACTGTGAAACTGCAAGATTTTGCTCAGTTATACCAGGTTAACTCCAGCCTCTGACACTGCCCCAACACTTAGCAAGTGTCTGTGCTAAGTCACTTCAGTCATATCTGACTCTGTGCAATGCTAGGGACTGTAGCCTGCCAGGCTCCTCTGTCCATGGGATTCTCCAGGCAAGGATACTGGAGTGGGTTGTTATGCCCTCCTCCAGAGGATCTTCCTGACCCAGGGATCGAACCCATGTCTCTTACCTCTTCTGCACGGGCAGGCAGGTTCTTTACCTCTAGCGCCACCTGGGAAGCCCAAGTGTCCAGTGAAGAAAAAATAAAGGCTATGCATTTTGGGCTTATCTCAATTTCCATCTGTCAAACTAGCCCACACAACTGTTAAAAGTTCTTGTGATTTCTCTTTTCCCCTCTGGATTCCCTCTGCCTGGAAAAAAACTAATCCTAAAAACATGCCTATACTTAGCAATTGCTCTCAGGAACAAACAGCTAGCTATCTCAGTTCACATGAGAAGGAATCTCTAGAATTTAAGTTTACCTCTTCTCTTTGCTTCCATAGCTCTATAGCTTTCAAAATAAGATTTTTAGAATTTATCCAATTTCTGCATAACATCTATAGCCTGCCGCTACTCACCGCATACTATTCAGGCCTTTTAATCCACCACTTGCTGGTGTTATTTAGTCATCTAAGTCATGACTCACTCTTTGTGACCCCTGCACTTTAGCCCGCCAGGCTCCTCTGTCCATGGGCTTTCCCAGGCAATAATACTGGAGTGGGTTGCCATTTCCTTCTCCAGGGGATCTTCACAACCCAGGGATCGAATCTGTGTCTCGTGCTTGGCAGGTGGGGTTCTTTACCACTAAGCTGCTACCAAATAATTATAGGCAATACTTATTAACTAGCTGCCAAACAATATTCTAAGCTCATTTAATTCTCAAGAGAACATAATAAGGTATTGTCACTAAAGTTACACAGCTTTTAGCTGGTAAAGTAAGAATTCAAATCCAAGCAGTAGGGCTTCCGAGTCTTTAACCTTTGCCTTATATATTGTACATTTTTCCTTCAGAAAGTTCACTTCAGTTGCTCGGTCATGTCTGACTCTTTGCGACCCCACGAGTCACATCACGCAGGGCCTCGCTGTCCATCACCAACTCCTGGAGTTCACTCACTCATTCCATCAAGTTGGTGATGCCATCCAGCCATCTCATTCTCTGTCGTTCACTTCTCCTCCTGCCCCCAATCCCTCCCAGCATCAGGGTCTTTCCCAATGAGTCAACTCTTCGCATGAGGTGGCCAGAGTACTGGAGTTTCAGCTTTAGCATCATTCCTTCCAAAGAACACCCAGGGCTGATCTCCTTTAGAATGGACTGGTTGGATCTCCTTGCAGTCCAAGGGACTCTCAAGAGTCTTCTCCAACACCACAGTTCAAAAGCATCAATTCTTCAGCACTCAGCTTCTTTATAGTCCAAATCTCACATCCATACATGACCACTGGAAAAACCATAGCCTTGACTAGACAGACCTTTGTTGACAAAGTAATATTTCTGCTTTTCAATATACTATCTAGGTTGGTCATAACTTTCCTTCCAAGGAGCAAGTGTCTTTTAATTTCATGGCTGCAATCACCATCTGCAGTGATTTTGGAGCCCCCTAAAATAAAGCATGACACTGTTTCCAGTTTCCCCATCTATTTGCCATGAAGTGATGGGACCAGATGCCATGATCGTCGTTTTCTAAATGTTGAGCTTTAAGCCAACTTTTTCACTCTCCTATTTCACTTTCATCTAGAGGCTTTTTAGTTCCTCTTCACTTTCTGCCATAAGGGTGGTGTCATCTGCATATCTGAGGTTACTGATATTTCTCCCGGCAATCTTGATTACAGCTTGTGTTTCTTCCAGTCCAGCGTTTCTCATGATGTACTCTGCATAGAAGTTAAATAAGCAGGGTGACAATATACAGCCTTGACGTACTCCTTTTCCTATTTGGAACCAGTCTGTTGTTCCATGTCCAGTTCTAACCGTTGCTTCCTGACCTGCATATAGGTTTCTCAAGAGGCAGGTCCGGTGGTCTGGTATTCCCATCTCTTTCAGAATTTTCCACGGTTTCTTGTGGTCCACACAGTCAAAGGCTTTGGCATAGTCAATAAAGCAGAAAGAGATGGTTTTCTAGAACTCTCTTGCTTTTTCCATGATCCAGCGGATGTTGGCAATTTGATCTCTGGTTCCTCTGCCTTTTCTAAAAATAGTTTGAACATCTGGGAGTTCATGGTTCACATATTGCTGAAGCCTGGCTTGCAGAATTTTGAGCATTACTTTACTAGCATGTGAGATGAGTGCAATTCTGCGGTAGTTTGAGTGTTCTTTGGCATTGCCTTTCTTTGGGATTAGAATGAAAACTGACCTTTTCCAGTCCTGTGGCCACTGCTGAGTTTTCCAAATTTGCTGGCATATTGAGTGCAGCACTTTCACAGCATCATCTTTCAGGATTTGAAAGAGCTCAACTGGAATTCCATCACCTCCACTAGCTTTGTTTGTAGTGATGCTTTCTAAGGCCCACTTGACTTCACATTCCAGGATGTCTGGCTCTAGGTGACTGATCACACCATCGTGATTATCTGGGTCATGAAGATCTTTTTTGTACAGTTCTTCTGTGTATTCTTGCCACCTCTTCTTAATATCTTCTGCTTCTGTTAGGTCCATACCATTTCTGTCCTTTATTGAGCCCATCTTTGCATGAAATGTTCCCTTGGTATCTCTCATTTTCTTGAAGAGATTTCTAGTCTTTCCCATTCTGTTGTTTTCCTTTATTTCTTTGCATTGATCACTGAGGAAGGCTTTCTTATCTCTCCTTGCTATTCTTTGGAACTCTGCATTCAGATGCTTATATCTTTCCTTTTCTCCTTTGCTTTTCGCTTCTCTTCTTTTCACAGCTATTTGTAAGGCCTCCTCAGACAGCCATTTTGCTTTTTTGCATTTCTTTTCCATGGCCATGGTCTTGATCCCTGTGTCCTGTACAGTGTCATGAACCTCTATCCATAGTTCATCAGGCACTCTGTCTATCAGATCTAGTCCCTTAAATCTATTTCTCACTTCCACTGTATAATCATAAGGGATTTGATTTAGGCCATACCTGAATGGTCTAGTGGTTTTCCCTACTTTCTTCAATTTAAGTCTGAATTTGGCAACAAGGAGTTCATGATCTAAGCCACAGTCCGCTCCCAGTCTTGTTTTTGCTTACTGTATAGAGCTTCTCCATCTTTGGTTGCAAAGAATATAATAAATCTGATTTCGGTGTTGACCATCTGGTGATGTCCACGTGTAGAGACTTCTCTTGTGTTGTTGGAAGAGAGTGTTAATGACCAGTGTGTTCTCTTGGCAAAACTCTATTAGCCTTTGCCCTGCTTCATTCCATACTCCAAGCCCAAATTTGCCTGTTACTTCATGTGTTTCTTGACTTCCTACTTTTGCATTCCAGTCCCCTATAATGGAAAGGACATCTTTTTTGGGTGTTAGTTCTAAAAGGTCTTGTAGGTCTTCATAGAACCGTTCAACTTCAGCTTCTTCAGCATTACTGGTTGGGGCATAGGCTTGGATTACTGTGATACTGAATGGTTTGCCTTGGAGACGAACAGAGATCATTCTGTCGTTTTTGAGATTGCATCCAAGTACTGCATTTCGGACTCTTTATTGACCATGATGGCTACTTCATTTCTTCTAAGGGATTCCTGCCCGCAGTAGTAGACATAATGGTCATCTGAGTTAAATTCACCCATTTCCCTCAGGAAACTTGGCCCATTTTCATGGTTGTTACTATCATCTCAAGACTGAAAATATCTAAATCTTTATCTCTAGGTCTAATCTGTATAACTGCTTGCTGAACTTCAACATGGATATTCAGTGTATCTAAAACCAATGTGTGTTTCTTCTTCACTCTCTGAAAACTTCCTTTTTCAAACATTGCTCTTTCACTGGTACCATCCTTTCCACCTTTGGTCAATCCAGGCAATTATAATTTTCTTTTCCTCTAAATTTCAGAAACATCTATGTTAGTAATTCCCAAACAATGATTCATAACCAAAAGTCTACTGTGGTGCATAAAAAAAGTAATATAATATGCTGTTCTATTTTAAAATCTGTCCTTAATTCTAAGAGAATTCCTATATTTATTGTTAGAATCTTTTTTCTTTTGTGAAATTGTGATAATAGATAATATTTAAAAAAAATTTTTTTATGAATTGAGAAGTTGACAATACTATAATGATTCCCAAGTTATATGGTTGATTTGTTTTAAAAATTTATTTATCTAGGAGATTTGAAAATCTGCAAACTACTCATCTATACTAACATTATCAGTTTATCAGGACCTGCTTTTGACTGACCCCTTGCTTTTCTAATATCCTCATGTATATCAAGTCAAGAATTCTTCTCAAAGAATGTCCCAAACAAAAGTAATAAAAGTTAGTAACTTTTGGGGCAGTATCAAAAAGTTAGAAATGTGCTGAAATTGTCCAAATTCCAATTCTATGTTATGATATAAATCCTCACAAAAGTAGACTTAACAGCAAGTTTTTTCACTGTGGTCCAATGTGCGAAGTCACTTTAGTCGTGTCCAACTCTTTGCGACCCTGTGGACTGTAGCCTGCCAGGCTCCTCTGTCTATGGGATTTTCCAGATAACACTGGAGTGGGTGGCCATTTCCTCCTCCGGGGGATCTCCCCGACCCAGGGATCGAACCTGCGTCTCCTGTGGCTCCTGCACTGCAGGTTAATTCTTTACCACTGAGCCATGGGGGAAGCCCGATTGCATGAAACAGGCATTATCAGTGCTTTTTCAAAATGTTCAAAAAAGATACTGTTGTCTTCCTGCCTTTAAACTCAGTTAACTATTCTTAAACTCATTCCCTTCCGACATACTAGACAGCCCCACCTATTTACGCAATAAGGAATTATGTTCCTTACTTAATTCTTAAGCTTTTCTAACAGCTTTGCATGGAAATCTTTTTACAGTCTTAAACATGGTAAAACTACCTTTTACCAAGCCCTTTCTTTTTACAGTCAGTCTTAATCATGGTAAAACCACCTTTACCAAGTACTTTCTGATATATAATCTTACTTAATTCACAAGACACCTAAATGGATTTCCATCAATTTTTACTTTTACCACCAGGCTGAAAGCAAGTAGCATGTTTTGAATAACATATCATTGAGAAGAAATATGAAATATCTGCTCTAAAACCCATCATCCCCTGGTGGTGCAGAGGTTAAAGCGTCTGCCTGCAATGTGGGAGACCTGGGTTCGATCCCTGGGTCGGGAAGATCCCCTGGAGAAGGAAATGGCAACCCACTCCAGTATTCTTGCCTGGAGAATCCCATGAATGGAGGAGCTTGGTGGGCTACAGTCCACGGTTCGCAAAGAGTCGGACACGACTGAGCAACTTCACTTTCATTTTCAAACTCACACAGTTAGTGAATGTACACAGTTGAGACCAGAAAGCTAAGCTTTCTAGATATCTAAGGAATTGCAGGAAGAGGGTATAATTCACAGGAAAAGAACCCACAGCCATATAGAACCAAGTCAGAAATTACTATATTCCTAGAATTAAGCAAAACAGTGGGTTAGGATAAGGTCAGAATATACATAATACAACAGTTTCATTAATGGCCAAAGGGAGCACAATTGCTTTGGGGTCACAATGACCAGAAGTCATGCTGATGTGCAAGCTTTCTGGGACAATGTGAGAGAAAGAAACTCAAGAAGCCAGTGAGGATGGAGAACAAAAATAATCTACCCTACAACTTAGCCACTAAGGAAGGTGCAGTGCAGTCAGAAGATTAGAGTTTTGATCCATCAATAGATAAATGAATAAACAAAATTTAGTATATCTATAAATTTATTTGGTATATCCATAGACTTATTCCTATAGAATATTACTCATTTATAAAAAACTGAAATTCTGATACATGCTACAACATGGATGAACCTTGAAAACTGCTCAGTGAAGTAAGCCACACAGAAAAAGACAAATATTGTATAATTCCACTTATATGAGGTACTCAGAATGGGCAAATTCATAAAGACAGAAAGGAGAGTAGAGTTTACCAGGCATGAGGAGAATGAGAGTGAGGAGTTATTGTTTAATAAGTATAGAGTTTCTGTTGGAATTATGAAAAATTTCTAGAAGTGGATAATGGTGATGACTGTATACCAATGTGATTATACTTAGCATCAGTGAAGTATATACATTAAAATGGTTAAAATGGTAAATTTTATGTTTTATGTATATTTTACCACAATGGAAAAAAATGGATGAAAAAATTAGAATTTTGGAGGTATCAGGAATTTTTGGTTTTCAAGACTATTCACTAATTTATCACCTTGTTAAGAGTTATTTCCCCTAAAAACATTTCTTGAAAAAATTAGTAAACTCAAACATTTTCATCAACAGGTACATATTTTGACAAACTTATAGGAATTACAGGCAGCTCCAGAAAACAGTCCTGGCAGTAAAACCAATCCTGTTCTTTCTCAATGGTTATTTAATCATCCTAAACTTATTTCTACAAGACATCTATTGTCATTTTTTTAAAATCTCATTTACCAGGGGAGGGACCAAGAACTCCCTTGATCAGGATGCCACGGGGATGGAAGCCCTCTGAGACTCTGAACCATTTCAGCAGATCATTGATTTTAGCCTGTCTTGCTCTTAACCTAATAGTGTCCTACCTCACTGTGCCTGGGGTCACATGTCTAAAGCCTAAGGAAGCCAGAAGCCAGGCAAGAAATGTAAATTAATGAAGCATGGGCATGAATCTGGGGAGAAGCAGGAAGATGAAGAAAGCTAGAGCAACCTGGAGTGTTTCTGTCATACCAACAGAGCACTGTCAATTGCTGCCAAGTGGTAATGCTAGCCCACTTTTCCCATACTTTTTGAATTTTTAAAAAAGGCTGCAAATTCAGATTTTCCAACTTACTCTAAAAGCTAAGCAAAACAGATCTGAGGACCCCAAGGAGCCTACAGACCCCAAATCTGTGCTTTTTGCTCCATGCATATCCTTCTCCAAACCATGAAGGAAAATGGCAGGAAACAATACTTTCTAGTTATGCCACATCTCATTTTGCATAAGGACTTCAATTCCCTGAGAGCAAGGCAGCAAGTAACATTTAAGGAACATAAAGAAACCAAAGGAGTGAACAAAAAAGAAAATTTACATACTTAATATATGAAAAGTAAAAACCTAACACTTCAGATAATCGTTCAACTTTCACAATGTCAGGAACTGAGATGAGGGCTATGCTAAGCGGAGAACAGTGGTAGAAAATACTAAGCAGCTAGAATAAAAGTTTTAAAACTCTTTAAAGCCACTATAAATTACACAATAGGGAATATGATCCCAGTGATTTACAGTAAACCTGTCCCCTATGGCACAACATGAAATATCTGCTGTATCATTTTTGATCCCACTATCTTGAATTCTACCTGATTTTTACAGCTGTGGTTGCTATGACAAATACAGAACTGCAAGTGTAGGTGCAACTTCCCAGATTTCAAGTGAAAAATTCTATTTTGTGAATTTTTTTGGAAACTACCTCCTACTTGAGAAAGCTAAAGGAAGGGAAGGATGCAACTGGAAAAGGAGAAAATACTTTGGAAAAAAAGCTGCTTTCTTGCAGATACAGGAGCCAAGAATAGTAGAGAAATAAAAGTTAATTTCTTTGTTGTTTGTTTTTGTTTTTTATTTTATTTATTTTAATTGGAGGCTAATTACTCTACAAATAAGACTAGCTACTACCCTCCAAAGGTAATCCCATCTCTGGCCAAGAAGAGCCAGAATTCTTCCTTTAACTTTATCCAGTTAATTTATCCACAAATGGTATCATTTCCTTCTACTCAAAACAAAATATATAGTATGATCCAGTAGCATTACATGCTTCTATGCCAGGTACCATGCTAAGCATATCGCATTTATCATTTAATCTTCACAATAATATGAAATAGGTTCCTTTTTTTCATCTCTGATCAAAGTAAACACAGTCCCTATTGTTATGAGGCTTCTTTTCTAATGGGAGAGACAGACATTAACAACGCCAACAAAGAATGTACAACTGCATTTATTACCAGAGTTAAAAGGAGCTGGGTAAGGCACTACTAATTCATGGAAAAGGCAAATCTAATCTTATCCAAGAAGACATCTCTGTGGAAGTTAACTTACTGTTGAGTCAAAGGCTAAACATGTTTCATCCTGGCAACGTCTCTTGGCAGGGGTAAGAGCATGAGAAAACTCCCTGTGATGGAAGGAAACACAACGAGTTTGAAGCAGAATATAAAGGCCCATGTAGCCAAAGCAAAAAGAACAAGGGAAAGCATGCTGTGTGGTTAGGGCAGAAGAAAGAGGCCATCCAGGGCCCTGCTACTTATAAGTCTCCATCTTCAGAGGAACAAAAACCACTAAAGTTATTAGAAAAAGAGGCAGATAGCATGATTCGATTTGTGGGTATCTTTATGCATTTTTAAATAAAAGTAAAAATATCTACAGAAAAGAAAAATATCTACTCTCTTAGCAATTTTCAAATATACAATACAGCATTGTTAACTCATCATGCTATATGTTAGTCCTTGGGACTTATTTATAACTAGAAGTCTGTACCTTTTGATCACCTTCAAGTATTTTGCCCACCTTCCACCTCTCACAAGCTACAAGGCGGCTTCCCTTGTAGCTCAGTTGGTAAAGAATCTGCCTGCAATGCAGGAGACCTGGGTTCGTTTCCTAGGTTGGGAAGATCCCCTGGAGAAGGAAATGCTAACCCACTCCAGTATTCTTGCCTGGAGAATCCCACGGACAGAGGAACCTGGAGGGCTATAGTCCATGGGGTCGCAAAAGTTGGACACGACTTAGCAACTAAACTACTACCACCTCTCACAGCCACCAATCTACTCTCTGTAATCTGTAAGTCCTTCTTCTTTTATATTCCACATACAAGTGATATTACACACTTGTCTCTCACTGTCTGAGAACATACAGTATGAGCCTTTCTCTGACTTGAAAATTTCACTTAGCAAATGCCCTCAAGATTCATACACGTTTTCACAAAGGCAAGAATTCCTTCTTTAAGGCTGAATATTTCAGTGTCTGTGCACATGTGTACCAGACTTTCTTTATCCATTCATCTGCTGATGAACGAACATAGGTTGTTCCCATATCTTGGCTATTGTAAAGATAGCTGCAATGAACAGGGGGCTGCAGATTTTTTTTTTTGACACAGTGATTTTATTCCCTTTAGAGAAATACTTAGAAGTAAAATTGCTGGGTAATATGGTATGCTATTTTCAGTTTCTTTGAGTACTCTCCATACTGTTTTCAATAGTGGCTGCACCAGTTTACAACCCCACCAACAGTGCAAAAGTCTCAGCAATATTCTCACCAACACGTGTTTCTTATCTTTTTGATACAAGACATTCTAGTAGGTATGAGATGATGTTTTATTGTTATTTTGACTTGCTTATCTCTGATGGTTAGTAATAGTAAACACTTTTTCATGTACCTGTTGGCCACTGGCATATCTTCTTTGGAAATGTCTATCAGATCCTTTGCCTACTTTTTAATTGGATTGTTTTTCCATTGAGTTGTATGAGTTCTAAACATATTTTATAATTCCTTATCAAATATATATTTTGCAAATATTTTCTTCTATTTAGTAAGTTGCCTTTTCATTTTGTTGATTTCCTTTGCTGTACAGGTTTTTAGTTTGATGTAGTCTCACTTGTGCTTTTTGTTTGCCTTTTTTTTTTTTGCCTGTTGTTGATGTCAAATTAAAAAAAATAATAATCATTGCCAAGACCTATGTCAAGGAATTTATCCCCTGTTTTCTTCTAGTAATTTTATGATTTCAGATTTTATATTCAAGTCTTTAATCCATTCTGAGTTGATATTTTGTGTATATTAAGATAATGGTCCATGTTCCATTGTTTTGTATGTGGCCATCCCTTTCCCAACCTCATTTATTAAAAGAAATTTTAATCCCATTGTATATTCTTGGCATCTTCCCCCACTGTATATTCTTGGCTCCTCTATGATAAATTAATTGACCCTGTCTATATGGTTTTATTTCTAGGGTCTCTACTTTGTTCCATTCATTGATGTGCTTGTTTTTAGGTCAGTGCCACAGTGTGTTGATTACTACAGCTTTGTAATTTAGTTTAGAAATCAGGAAGTGACAGCCCCAGACTGGTTATTCTTTCTCAAGATTGCTTGACTTTGTGGGGGTCTTTTAAGGTTCCACATAAACTTTAGGGTTGTTTATTCTATTTCCATGAAAACTATCATTGGAATTTTAATAGGGGTTGCAATGAATCTTGCATTTCTCTTCTGACTTTACTCATGGACTTTGGTCATGTAGATCTTTCAAAGGCAAATAAATCAACACTTTGAGCTTAGGATTTTGAGCCATAATTTTAGAAAAGTTTTATAACTCTAAAGTTATAATTAAATTCTCCCATCATTTCACATTTTATGTTTAAATCTCTGACCAATCTGGAGTTTATCCAAATATATAATGTCAAGTATTGACCTAACACATTCTCTTTCCAGATGGCTACACAGTTATACCAAAACCAGTTATTAGAGTTCATCCTTACTCCCACTCAAATAAGATACTGCTTTTACCATATCCTAAGTTACTATACTTTCTAATTTATTCCTGAATTTTCAATTCTGCTCTATTAGCTTGTCAACTCATGCACCAGTATTACATTGCTCTAACTGAAACTTCATAGTATGTCTTAATACCTAGAAGGGCTAATCCCCTTTTCATTGCTCTTCTTCAATGTTATTCAGGGTTCAGTATGCACTTTATGACTAGTGTTTCAAGTATTTTCACTGAAACCACTTTAATCTGTAAATCAGCATGGGAGAATCAGCTTCCCTGGTGGCTCAGAGGGGAAAGAATCTGCCCGCAATGCAGGGAACTGGGGTTCAATCCCTGGGTCAGGAAGATCCCCTGGAGGAGGAAATGGCAACCCATTCCAGTATTCTTGCTTGGAGAATTCCACCAGCTACAGTCCATGGGGCGGCAAAGAGTCAGATACGACTGAGTGACTAACACACACACGGGAGAATCAGTGCTTTATGATGTTGAGATTTCCTATTTGAGAATATGCTATGTTTATGCTGACATCTACTTTCGAGTTTTTCAGGAATATGGGGAGTAGATTGGAAGGAGGCCAGGTGGATAGATTAGACTAATAAAGTTTGTAGTAAGTGAAGGATACAGAAAGGATAAACTGGAGAGAGAACAGTGTGGTTAAGAGTACACAGTAACATTTAATCACCCGGAAAAGCCTGCCAAGGGAGGAAGGAGTGGAAGAAAGAATAAAATCAAGTAAAGAATGTTTTTCAAGAAAAAAAAAAAACTGTCAACAATTAGGACAGAAACATTTTTAAATAAATCTATTAGATTTGCTGATACAGAAGTCTTTTGTGATCTTACTAAGATCTATTTTGGGGAGACTTATAAGGCTGGAAGCCACAGTGGGATTTCTATTCCATTATGGCCAAATATAACAACTTTGTTCTAATTTGATCCTAAAAGGGTCTTCCTGAAGTCAAAATGCACTAAATTTGGAATATAACTACGTAATTATTCCTAAAATGGAGTTCAACTGTAGTCTTAGAAGAGGGCTGTGGAATAACTCACGCAAAGAATGCACGGCTCCAGAAAACACTGCCAATAGAAAGAAGTATCAGGAAACAGAGTAGAAAGTAACAGCTGTAGAGCAAAGGGGATGGCAAACATGAAGCAAATTTTCTCCAAACCAAACTAAGCTATAACTTTACAGAACGATTTGACTTGGAGTTAGACCCTGCTAACATTCTAAAGCATAGCTGGAGATTCAGATAAAATAGGTGACTCCTTAAATAAGATGCAATAAACAAGCCCCAACTGCTCAAAAATACTTGCTTCTGCATCTTTTCAAGATTCCACTCTCTCCCTCCCTCAACTTTATCCCCAAATCCCAATTGTGCTTTCTCTTTTGGTTAGTCCTAATAGAAGCATACAGACTTCCCTGGTAGGAAAGTAAGGATACTGGTAGGAAGTTAGGTAAGAATTATTCTTAACTCTTCCCTAATATTCAGACAGCGGAGGAGGGAATGGCAAACAACTTCAGTATTCTTGCCTTGAGAATCCCTTGAACATTTGTTTTTGTTTAGTCGCTCAATCGTGTCCAACTCTGCGACCCCATAGACTGAGCATGCCAGGCTTCTCTGACCTTTACTATCTCCTACAGTTTGCGCAAACTCATATTCATTGAGTCAAAGATGCCATTCAACTACCTCATCCTGTCATCCCTTCTCCTGCCCTCAATCTTTCCCAGTAGGGAAAAGGTCTTTTCCAGTGAGTCAGCTCTTTGCATCAGGTGGCCAAAGGATTAGAGCATCAGCTTCAGCATTGGTCCTTCCAATGAATATTCAGGGTTGATTTCCTTTAGGATTGACTGGTTTGATCTCCTTGCTGTCCAAGGGGCTCTCAAGAGTCTTTTCCAGCACCACAGTTCAGTCTTCTTTATAGTCCAAATCTCACTTCCATACTTGACTACTGGAAAAACCATAGCTTTGACTATATGGACCTTTGTCAGCAAAGTGATGTCTCTACTTTTTAATATGTTGTCTAGGTTTGTCATAACTTTTCTTCCAGAGAGCAAATGTCTTAATTTCATGGCTGCAGTCACCATCCACAATGATTTTGGAGACCAAAAAAATAAAGCCTGCCACTGTTTCCATTGTTTCACCATCCATTTGCCATGAAATGATGGAACTGGATGCCATGATCTTAGTTTTTTGAATGTTGAGTTTTAAGCCAGATTTTCCACTCTCCTCTTTCACTTTCATCAAGAAGCTCTTTAGTCCCTCTTTGCTTTCTGCCATTAGGGTGATGTCATCTGCATATCTGAGGTTATTGATATTTCTCCCGGCAAGCTTGATTCCAGCTTGTGCTTCCTTCAGCCCAGCATTTCTCATGAGGTACTCTGCATATAGGGCTTTCCTTGTGGCTCAGCTGGTAAAGAATCTGCCTGCAATGCGGGAAACCGGGTTCAATCCCTGGGTTGGGAAGAACTCCTAGAGAAGGGAATGGCTACCCACTCCAGTATTCTGGCCTGGAGAATTCCATGTACTGTATAGTCCATGGGGTTGCAAAGAGCTGGACATGACTGAGTGACTTTCACTTTCACCCTGCATATAAGTTAAATAAGCAAGGTGATGATAAACAGCCTGGACGTACTCCTTTCCCAATTTGGAACAATCTGTTGTTCCATGTCCAGTTCTAACTGTTGCTTCTTGACCTGCATACAGATTTCTCGGAGGCAGGTAAGGTGGTCTGGTATTCCTGTCTCTTTAAGAATTTTCCACAGTTTGTTGTGATCCACACAGTCAAAGGCTTTAGTGTGGTCAATGAAACAAAAGTAGATGTTTTTCTGGAATTTTCTTGTTTTTTCTATGATCCAATGGATGTTGGCAATTTGATCTCTGGTTCCTCTGCCTTTTCTAAAATCAGTTTGTACATCTGGAAGTTCTCGGTTCACATACTGTTGAAGCCCAGCTTGAAGGATCTTGAGCACTACCTTGCCAGCATGTGAAATGAGCACAATTGTGTGGTAGTTTGAACCTTCTTTGGCATTCCCCTTCTTTGAGACTGGAATGAAAACTGACCTTTTCCAATCCTGTGGCCACTGCTGAGTTTTCCAAATTTGCTGGCATAATAAATACAGCACTTCAACAGCATCATCTTTTAGGATTCTCAGTAGCTCAGCTGGAATTCCATCACCTCCACTAGCTTTGTTCATAATAATGCTTCCTACAGCACAAATGTGGACCAAGAATGGAAACAAAAAGATCACAGCACTAACATGCAGGATTTCCAGATCCCCTCACCATACACCAGCTGCATGATCTGGGCACGTTAACTGTATTACACCAAAAAGCCCTGATGAGATCTCTTCTAGGTATAAGATCCTTGTTCATTAAAAGAGGATACTCTCAAATAAGGGTTATTATTTTCTTTGGATGCTAAAGATACCAAACACGATCAGCAGATTCAACTAAAATCATTAAGGTAGAAGTAGAAAAGAAGGAAAGAAGGGATCTGAAATTTAAAAAGGCAGTTAACAACTTTCTATTGTAACTACATCAAGGAGGCTGATTATAATTTTCTTCAGATTGTTCTACACTACATGGTACCCCCACACTCTAGTCCACTCCAATGTTCACCCTAACAAGGTGGTATTCAAATATATTTGGGTCAACTAAGGAAATGTAATGCTTCTAAATTATTCTGTGGAACTAATAATAAACTTCTAAATTATTCTGGGAACTAGTGCCATTGGCTGTTCATCCTGCCATCAGCCTTAAGTGGTAGAATTTAAGAAGGTACTGCATCAGAGAAATGCATTCACTTGGTAAAATCTACTCTCTAATACCAATTTCCTACATAAGCCTGACTTGAAAGAAACAGGAGCTGTTTCAGTTTAATCTGCGTATCTCTTTCCTGAAACTAGTGGGCAGTAATAGAGGATATTAAAGGATGTGATGGCTATCCTAGGGGGCACAGTTTTTATTTCTTTATAGAATTAGAACAGCTAGTTTTTACCAGGGCACCAAAGAATAAATCACATATTAGTATATTATGGTGACAGTTTATTTACTGTTACTGGGGGAATGCATTCTATCCCTATAGTAAAGTGACAGAATTCCCTCCCGGGCATGTGCCTAAACCTTATTTCAAAAAAAAAAAAAAATTGTAAGCACAGGATTCCACCAACTTACAGCAGGCTGAGTGGGGGTACATGAGCCATGAAATGGGAAACAAACAGGAAAGAAACTGGGCATAGGCATTTGAGGGTAATAAATATAATAGCAATCTAGAAGATGAACGGTTCATGTTGTTTATGATTACAGACTGATTATCCCTCTAAGTGCAAAGGCTATCCAATAAGTCATATCCGGGTTGATTTGTTAGCAAGGTACTTTCACCAGATAATAAATTAGAATGTAATTAAAGTGCATTCTGTCTGTTTATCATGGACTAAGATAGCTCACTATAATTCTCAATTATCTGCATGAAAACACAACATGACAAGCATGGTGAGTAAACCTTTCAGCGAAGGGCAATAAACTTCTTAGGAATGCACTAAAATTGCTAGATTCTTTTCTAGTCCTTTTAAAATTTTGTCTCCAATTTTGATAAATTATGTGAATGGAACCAAATTAACTTGCTACTTGCTTTCATACAGTAAGTCATATAGTAAGTTTGGACTCATAAGTCTCCAAACTTCTTAGCTTGCTGACAACTCAAAGTGACTAAATCATGAAAGAAGTCAAAGAAAATAGATTGAATATTTACCACAAACCTCTCTGCTAGATAGAAAAACTTAAGCACAGAAAAATTACAAAGGAAACAACATATATGAACATCTAAAATTTTAAAATGTGTTTAAAAAAGCATTTGTAGCACATAAAATAAATTCACTGTATAAAAACCTGAAAAGTATTAATAATAAAAAACTCAGACCATAAGAAATAAATGAACAAAACATACAAAGAGAAACTAATAAACAGAAACATAAAAAATAATTTCAAGTAAATTAAATTTAAATCAGAGGAACATTTTTCTATATATCTAATTAATAAAAAGTCCTTTTAAAAAATTATAATGACCAATATTGGCAAAAATACAGCAACATTTGTACTCTCATTGTTGTACAGTCATGTTGTTAAGTCATGTCCAACTCTTTGCGACCCCATGGACTGCAGCACGCCAGGCTTCCCTGTCCTTCACTATCTCTTGGAGTTTGCTCAAACTCATGTTCATCAAGCCAATGATGCCATCCAACCATCTCATCCTCTGCTGCCCCCTTCTCCTCCTGCCTTCAATCTTTCCCAGCATCAGGATCTTTTCCAGTGAGTCAGCTCTCATACATTGTGATTGTTTCTTGTAATAAGTTGATTAGAACTCTTTAAAAATACAATTAGGCATTTTGAATTTGGCAGTATAAAAATGTTTACATTTTAGTTCTGTATTCCCACATCATGGAATCTAATAAACAAAAATATTTATCACAGCTTCATCTATATCAGTAATAAAAATCTGAAACAACAAAAATCTGACAATAAAGATACAATGTAAAATATGGTGTAATCATAGATGGAATATTGTGTGGCCATTTTAAGTGATGATTGTTTAGTCGCTCAGTCGTGTCCGACTCTTTGCAACCCGTGGACTGTAGCCCACCAAGCTTCTCCGTCCATGGGATTCTCCAGGCAAGAATACTGGAGTGGGTTGCCATTTCCTTCTCCAGGGGATCTTCCCGACCCAGGGATCTTCTCGAACCCAGGTCTCCCACATTGCAGGAAGACACTTTAACCTCTACACCACCAGGGAAGCCCCTAAGTGATGATTATGATAAACTAAATAGGAAAGGCTAGAAAACTATATGTAAGGTAATCACATTTAAATTAAACATATGCTTATTAAAGACTAGGAAGGAAAACACCAAAGTGAAAATCATGTTAAGCTGGTATGATACACTGAATAACTGCCCCTCCCCCTAATGCCACCATCCAAAGATGTCCAGGTCCTAATGCCTATAACCTGTGACTGCTATTTTACTTGGCAACAAGAACTCTGCAGATGTGATCAAGTTAAGGATTCTGAGATGAGGAGATTGTCCTGGATTATCTGGATAGGCCCAACATAATCACGAGAGTCCTTATAAGAGGCATTCAGAAGAGCTGACTCTGAAAAGGAGATATCACAACAGAGGCACAGGTTGGAATGATGGACCACAACCACTGCTGAAGAGAATGGGCAGCCTCTAGAAGTTAAAAAGAAGGAATGGATTCGCCCTAGTCTCCAGAAGGAATTCAGTTCTGCTGATACCTTGATTTTATCCCCATGAGATTCATTTCTGACTTCTGACCTTCAAAAAGTCAGATAATAAACTTGTGTTATTTTAAGCCACTAAATTTGTGGTAATCTGTTACAACCACAGAAAACTAATCGATGGTAAGGTTGCCCTTTCTAAACTTTCTGCAATGTTCAAATTACTTCTATTGACGCATTCTAATATACAAATTTAGCTAAAATTAAGATTCTAGATGAAAAACTGACTCTGCTGCAGTGGTTCTCAACTCTGGTTGCAGAGCAGTATAGGCACACTGCGGAGATATTGCTGATTCAGTTCCAAACCAAGTCACACAAATTTCTTGGTTTCTCAGTGTATATAAAAGTTATGTCAAAGTTAGGTTTACACTATACTTAGTCTATTAAGTGTGTAACAGCATAAGGTGTAAACAACAATCAGTTCAGTTCAGTTCAGTTGCTCAGTCGGGTCCGACTCTTTGCAACCCTAAGAATTGCAGCACGTCAGGCCTCCCTGTCCATCACCAACTCCCGGAGTTCACTCAGACTCACGTCCATCGAGTTGGTGATGCGCCCTCAGCCATCTCATCCTCTGTTGTCCCCTTCTCCTCCTGCCCCCAATCCCTCCCAGCATCAGAGTCTTTTCCAATGAGGCAACTCTTCGCATGAGGTGGCCAAAGTACTAGAGTTTCAGCTTCAGCATCAGTCCTTCCAAAGAACACCCAGGGCTGATCTCCTTTAGAATGGACTGGTTGGATCTCCTTGCAGTCCAAGGGATTCTCAAGAGTCTTCTCCAACACCACAGTTCAAAAGCATCAATTCTTCAGTGCTCAGCTTTCTTCACAGTCCAACTCTCACCTCCATACATGACTACTGGAAAAACCATAGCCTTGACTGGACGGACCTTTGTTGGCAAAGTAATGTCCCTGCTTTTTAATATGCTATCTAGGTTGGTCATAACTTTCCTTCCAAGGAGTAAGTGTCTTTTAATTTCATGGCTGCAGTCACCGTCTGCAATGATTTTGGAGCCCCCAAAATAAAGTCTGACACTGTTTCCACTGTTTCCCCATCTATTTCCCATGAAGTGATGGGACCAGATGCCATGATCTTCGTTTTCTGAATGTTGAGCTTTAGGCCAACTTTTTCACTCTCCACTTTCACTTTCATCTAGGGGCTTTTTAGTTCCTCTTCACTTTCTGCCATAAGGGTGGTGTCATCTGCATATCTGAGGTTATTGATATTTCTCCCGGCAATCTTGATTCCACCTTGTGCTTCTTCCAGCCCAGAGTTTCTCATGATGTACTCTGCATATAAGTTAAATAAGCAGGGTGACAATATACAGCCTTGACGTACTCCTTTTCCTATCTGGAACCAGTCTGTTGTTCCATGTCCAGTTCTAACTGTTGCTCCCTGACCTGCATATAGGTTTCTCAAGAGGCGGGTCAGGTGGTCTGGTATTCCCATCTCTTTCAGAATTTTCCACAGTTTATTGTGATCCACACAGTCAAAGGCTTTGGCATAGTCAATAAAGCAGAAATAGATGTTTTTCTGGAACTCACTTGCTTTTTTGATGATCTAGCAGATGTTGGCAATTTGATCTCTGGTTCCTCTACCTTTTCTAAAACCAGCTTGAACATCTGCAAGTTCACGGTTCACATACTGCTGATGCCTGTACATACCTTAATTAAATAACACTTTATTGCTGCAAAATGCTAACCATCATCCTATCCTTTAGCAAGTCATAATCTTTTTGAAATAACAACATCAGAGCTCAATGATCACAGATCACCATAAAAATAATGAAAAAGTTTGAAATACTGCAAGAATTATCAAAATGTGACAGAGATGCAAAGTGAACAATCGTTACTGGAAAAATGGTGCTGAGAAGATTTGCTCAACACAGGGTTTCCATAAACCTTCAGTTTGTGATATCTGGAAAGTACAATAAAGTAAAGAACAATAAAATCAGTAGGCCTATATCAAGTAATCAACTTTAAGAAAAAAAAAAAAAGAATATGAATGCCATGCTTTCTTCCCATTCCCAGAGATTCTGATTTAACTTTTTTAGGCTCAAACATCAGTACTTTTTAAAAGTCCTACAAACTACTGTGTGGCCAGGGTTGAGAATCACTGTTTTTATATATCCTCTCATGACTGACAAGTTTCCCTAACTCAAAACAGGAATGTTTACCTATCTAAAACTACATTTCTGGGAGGGGGTTTCAGGATTGGGAACTCATGTACACCCGTGGTGGATTCATGTCAATGTATGGCAAAACCAATACAGTATTGTAAAGTAAAGTAAAAATAAAAATTTTTTAAAAAGGCAAAAAATAAAACTACATTTCTTTCAATAATTCTGAAAATGAAAATACTCAATGACAACTTGTCTTAAATTTAAGACTGAGAGCTGTGTCTAGTTGAACTGATACTGTCAAAGGAAAAGAAAAAATAAAATCACTTCCTCTTCTTCCTCAATGGTTTTCATTTGTGGACTTCAAAGGGCTAATATCTCTTTAGAGATACTGTACTCCAAGAAAAAGTTTCTTATTAGCTATTACCTCGAGGCCTCATATTTAAATAAGAGCAATCCATAAGGAAAATTGTTCTTCCCTCCCTTTTCTATTAACTAATTTTATTATTATATTACTAAAACTATGTAAGATATTTAGTCTTTGATTTTTTGTGAAATGTTTTAAAAATAGTATAGACTATCCAAGTCTGTCAAATTCCACTTACAGTATATTCTTTAAAAACGTATTTCCCCTCAATTTTCCAAGTAGCAAGCTTATACATTAAAAAATAAGATAAAACAGACATACTTTAGTATGTTTGTGAGCAAATGCATAACTTAGGAGTTTTAAAATTTAAGACTGAAGGACATCCCTGGTGGCGCAGTGGATAGGAATTTGCCTGCCAATGCACGGGACACAGGTTGATCCCTCGTCCAGGATTCCGTATAACAGAGAGCAACTTAGCCCATGTGCCACAACTACTAAGCTTGTGAGCTGCAATACCAAGCCCATGCACTGCAAAGAAGAGTAGCCCCCACTCACCACAACCAGAGAATGCCCATGTAAGGCAACAAAGACTGACAATTAAATGAAATCCAAGATCAATATTCTCAACTAGAGAAATCACTGGCAAAGTCTTACGCATCTCTTGGTCAACTCATAGCAGCAATATCACACATGAGAAACATCATTATCAACCAAGCATGTCAAAGGTTGATCTCCATTGCAACTGCAACTCTGCCACATGTAGCGTAGAAGGCATCAGAGTTAACACCACACGCACACAAAGTGTTGGTATTATGTAGTCCAGACTGCGGTTGCTGTAGAAACCTAAAACCAAGTCCCTGACAACAGTAGATAAAATGAAAACAACAACAGAAACTTCCTCTAGTACTTAGCCATATACTACGTTGCTTTCAAGCAGGATAATGCCATTCTAAACACTACATAATAGTCTTGAATTGATATCATTAAAGGAAAATCTTTTACAAAAATAATATTAAATGATGCCATGTATCTGTTTAACATTCAGTTCAGTTCAGTTCAGTCGCTCAGTTGTGTCCGACTCTTTGCAACGCCATGAATTGCAGCATACCAGGCCTCCCTGTCCATCACCAACTCCCAGAGTTTACTCAAACTCACGTCCATCGAGTCGGTGATGCCATCCAGCCATCTCATCCTTGGTCGTCCCCTTCTCCTCCTGCCCCTAATCCCTCCCAGCATCAGAGTCTTTTCCAATGAGGCAACTCTTTGCATAAGGTGGCCAAAGTATTGGAGTTTCAGCTTTAGCATCATTCCTTCCAAAGAATACCCAGGACTGACCTCCTTCAGAATGGACTGGTTGGATCTCCTTGCTGTCCAAGGGACTCTAAAGGGTCTTCTCCAACACCACAGTTCAAAAGCATCAATTCTTCGGCACTCAGCTTTCTTCACAGTCCAACTCTCACATCCATACATGACCACTGGAAAAACCATAGCCTTGACTAGACGGACGTTTGTTGGCAAAGTAATGTCTCTGCTTTTGAATATGCTACCTAGGTTGGTCATAACTTTCCTTCCAAGGAGTAAGTGTCTTTTAATTTCATGGCTGCAATCACCATCTGCAGTGATTTTGGAGCCCCCCAAAATAAAGTCTGACAGTTTCCACTGTTTAACATTAGTAGCATCTATATTTCCTAAAAAATTATCCTTCCCACCCTGGGCTCAACTGAATGTTCAAAACCTCACCCCAACAGAGCACTATTACCTCACCTCTTCCTCAGTCAGAGTCAGTTCCACACACTGGCAAGAGGAGGTACCAGGTTTTGCCGCCACCACCATAACCACAATAAGCTTGAGGCTTCCCAGGTGGTACTAGTGGTAAAGAATCTGCCTGTCAATGCATAAGACCCAAGAGACTTGGGTTCAGTCCCTGGGTGTGGCAGATCCCCTGGCATAGGAAACAGCAACTCGCTCCAGTATTCTTGCCTGGAATAATTCCATGGACAGAAAACCCTGGCAGGCTACAGTCCATGGGGTCACAAAGAGTTGGTCCTGAATGACTGACTGAGCACGGACAGACAAGCTTATTTGAAAACAAATTTACAAAAAAGAAAAGCAGGAAAATTCACTCTATCTGATGTAAAGTCTTACTATATGGTCACTGTAATCAATACAGTGTGGTACTGGTAAAGAAGAGAAACATAGATCAATGGAACAGGTAACCCAGAAATGGATCAATGCAAATGTACCAACTGATTGTTTATAAAGATGCAAAAGCATTTCAATGGAGGAAAGAGAATCTTTTCAACAAATCATCTTGGAATAACCAGACATCCATAGACAAAAGTGAACCTTGATTTAAAGCTTAAGGTATATACAAAAGCATGTGCAAAATGAATCACAAATTTAAACATTAAAAATGAAACTACAAAGCTTTTAGAAGAAAACATAGAAGAATATCTTTGAGACCCAGGGCTAGGAAAAGAGTTCTTAAACATCACATCAAAAACTTGATCCATAAAAGAAAAGAAAATCAATAATTGAACTTTATTAAAATTAAAAAATTTTACTTTGGGAAAGACCCCGTCAACAAGATAAAAAGATGAGCCACAGACAGGGAGAAAATATTTGCAAATCACAAATCCAAAGGATTTTGTATCCATAGTGTATAGAGGACTCTCCAAACTCAACAAGAAAACAATATGAGCTTCCCTGGTGGTTCAACGGTAAAGAATCTGCCTGCCAATACAGGAGACACAGGTTACATCCACGGTCTGGGAAGTTCCCACATACCATGAAGCAACTGAGCTCATGTGCCACAACTATTGAGCCTGTGCTCCAGAGCTTAGGAACTACAACTATTGAGCCCAACGTGCCCTCAAGCACATGCTCCGAAAGACAAGCCACTGCGGTGAGAAGCTTTCATTCGCACTGCAGTGAAGAGGAGCCCTCGCTCGCTGCAGCTAGAGAAAAGCTCTCGCAGCAACAAAGACTCGGACAGCCAAAAATAAATAAACTAGTTTTTAAAAAAGTCAAAAGGAAAACGATCTACTTGAATATGGGCAAAAAGACCTGAAGAGACACTTTACCACAAGATATTAAGATGGCAAATTAGCACATGAGAAAATGCTCAAAATCATCATTCACTTCAGCTGCTCATTTGTGTCCAACTTTTTACAACCCCATGGACTGAAGCACACCAGGCCTCCCTATCCATCACCAACTCCAGGAGCTAGCTCAAACTCATGTTCATCAAGTTGGTGGTGCCATCCAATCATCTCATTCTCTTTGTCCCCTTTTCCTCCTGCCTTCAGTCTTTCCCAGAATCAGGGTCTTTTCAAATGAGTCAGTTCTTCACATCAGATGACCAAAGTACTGGAGTTTCAGCTTCAGCATCAGTCCTTCCAATGAATATTCAGGATTGATTTCCTTTAGCATGGACTGGTTGGATCTCCTTGCAGTCCAAGGGATTCTCAAGAGTCTTCTCCAACACCACAGTTCAAAAGCATCAATTCTTCAGCGCTCAGCTTTCTTTACAGTCCAACTTTCACATCCATACATGACCACTGGGAAAAACCATAATCGGACCTTTGTTGACAAAGTAATGTCTCTGCTTTTTAATACACTGTCTAGGTTGGTCATAATTTTCCTTCCAAGGAGTAAGCGTCTTTTAATTTCATGGCTGCAATCACCATCTGCAGTGAATTTGGATCCCAGAAAAATAAAGTCTGACACTGTTTCCAATGTTTCCCTATGTATTTGCCATGAAGTGATGGGACCGGATGCCATGATTTTAGTTTTCTGAATGCTGAGCTTTAAGCCAACTTTTTCATTCTCCTCTTTCACTTTCATCAAGAGGCCCTTCTTCTTTACTTTCTGCCATAAGGGTGGTGTCATCTGCTATACTGTCTCATTTTATATAAAAACGAAAAAATTTTAAAATCAAACAACACATACTAAAGAAGGTTCTTTCAATTAGAGATTTTTATATATTATAATCCTGAAACCTACTTGATGCTTTTAGTGTCACAGAGGAAACAAAACCATCCTGTCCAGTACAGCAACATTTGCTTTTTTGCTATGATTCCGCCAGGTTCCTGGAAAGATGTCCTTCATTTCTATTCCAAAAACAAACAAAACTTGACCAGATTTGCTTTAGAAAACTGTCCATGCAACCTAAGGACTGTTGATGCCCATTCCCCATAAAGTTGATAATCTCTACATCTCTACTTATATCTAATTGCAAAGGGCAATTAGTACAGATTTAGATATTTTTTAATAGATATTAAAACATACTGATAAGGGTACTCTATAATATAGCAAAGGAAAGACAGGGAAAAGGGAAAAGAGACTACAATGACAATAATATAATAACATCTTCCTTAACGATCTTGAGAAATACAGAAGCACTTTAGTACTAAGGACAAGAAAGAAGGAAGATACCAAGTAAGTTTTTTTCCTCCTTACTCTGGTAATCTGTATCAAGCTCAGAATATCTGAAAGCTTATTTGATACTATGTAGTTACCAAGACTTATTGTCTTAATATGTTAAAGGCTAAAGTTTATCTAGTAGAAAAACATGGCTCCTTTGAGCATGTTCTTTCCCTCATGCTTAGACCTGCTTGAAGGTCCAAGCTTAAAAATCAAATATTGCTGCTTTCATAGTGAGTATCTCAGAGGGCATCACTCTCTCTATGCCCTTCCAGCATTTAAAAAACTTTTTTTCTTTTATTTTACAGGTCTGAATTAAGGGGATTTAAAATATGTCAAAATCATCAAGAGTTTTTTCCTGGCTCATCAAGTTAAAATTCTCCCACATAGTTAACTGCTGATTTGTATTCAAAATTACCATGATAACTCTTTCTTCCTGACTTCCACACTTTAAACCTCATTTGTTTACATCTAGCCTCCTCAAGGACACTGATTCCTTGAGAACATACAGGAAGCTCTTTTACTATGTTTTAACACACAGTAGATGGTCAATAAATACTGGTTGGAATCATAGTTATGCCTTTCAAGTTCACTCTTTAACTGATATTAATTTTTTTTTCAAGTCTTAGCTATTATTCCTCCTCGCCTCTGCTTTATTTATAGGGACAGAACTACAAAGCAGAGGCTGAAGACAGGGACTTGGAATGGCACTGTTTTCTCCTTGCAGCAAAACTTGTTTAAACATTGCAAAAGAGAATAAAACTAACTTATACTTTCGGCAAATGTCTTTGAAAGTAAAACAACCAGCATTTAACAAATAAGCTACCTTTGTTGAGGAAGAGTCTAAGGGAAAAGCTAAGGGAATAACCCTTGTGCACTAATGGATTTTAAAGGATTGCTTTTCTCTAAAAGCATATGAACTCCATCAGTGTCGGCCTGCAGGACTCCCAAACTCTGCACTCATGACTTCTGTGAGCCTTCATGAATTCAAATGTACTTTTACCAATCATATGACTTCTATCTATTCAAGAGAATTATTCTGTGCCAGAAAAGTTTTATGATTAGGGGTCCATTCTTTTAAGGAATATTTATAGTGCCTAAATAACTCCAGATGTTTTGCTTTGGTTTTTGGTTAAGGGTGGAGGCAGGAGGGCAGAAATCAAAATGAGGATCCTCCCAATTAGAAATGTTTGCCATTCCATCCTAAATGAGCTCTTGTATTTCTGCCTCGAAGTCCCAGAATTTACATTTATGACACTCATACATGTAATGTCAAAATATGAGGATTTAGATATAGGATTGCTACTTTATTTTTAAAAATTGCTTGTGGATAGCATACATCTAAATTATTTTTACAAATCACAATCATACAAAACAGAGATTGCTCCCTGCATTTGTAATTAATTTGCCAACAGTATGAAGAAGCATTCTTTGGAGGCAGCTGTTTTTCACAGGGGAGCAAATTATGGAATGACAAATTCCGTATTTTTTGCAGAATTTATGCACCTGTTGATTATAATCTGTTCTCAAATTCTGTCTAAACCTATAGTCTTAAAGCTAGTATACTTTCATGTTATATATTAAATATAGTAAAAATTGTCCGAGACATTCTGAACATCACTAGACTCATAAGGAACTTAATTTTGCTTTTTCTGCCTTCAAGAAGGTATGTGCCAATCCCATGGAAGATTTCAAAATAAAAGGATGTAATAGCCTCCCGTGGTAATTCGTTCCTAAAAAATGTAATAGCTAGGAAACAGTTTCTCTACCTAATTACAATCAACTCTGCTACAATTCAAGTGCATTATTTTTCCTTCTCTGTCTTCAGGCAGAGTTGATCACTATCTTTAACTGTGATAATCTATGCTATGAAGAACAGTATGTAAGATAAACACCCACGATCTAATTAAATTGATGAGTAAGGCAAAAAGGTCAGAAAAAGGCCTCTGGTTAGGAAAGGTTCTCTGTGTCAAACATACGCCAAGCAATATGAATATAAAGACAAAACAATCTCTTTCAAAAAGTTCAGTCTTAGAAATACTTAAATCCAGATAGGCCAATTAATCTATGAAGTGGCCAGCTATAGCTAGAGAATCTTGAATGGTAAACTGGAGGACATAAGCCCAATCTTTTTCCCCCCAGTTTTACTGAGGAATAATTGACAAATATAATTATATATATTTAAAGTGTACATGCCCAGTCTAAGGCAGCCACCACTTGACACCAGCAGGCTAGGACAATGGAAAATGCAAGCTCAATAGTGTCATAGCTTCCAATTTTTTGAAGAGAATGAAAGCTAGAGGATGAGCAAAACATCTAACCTGGAGAAATCAGAGAATGCTTAGCAAAAGAGCTAACACTTGAGTCCTCAAGGTGAAGCAATGCTTAACCAGATACGAATGTAGCTGGTTTATCTTCTATGGCTATTGCCTAGGGTGCAAAGAGGGGAGTGCCAGAAGTGACTAGAGAAGGAAGGGATGGTTTGCCATGCACAGGTCAAACTGTATCCTATAGAACACAGGAAGCTACTAAGGAGTCTCTGACTCCACATCATAGAAGGGTAGGATCTATCAATATGGAGGAAGTTTTGCCAAAATGCTATCCAGTGAGAGGTCAACATCTGATAGGCATTTTTAGAACTAGACACCTTGCTCATAATCCATAAAGCTGGAGTGGGGACTGCCATATTTAAAAACTTGCCTTAGACCTCTAACTACTGTGATGTCTAAGTGTTTATACGGCTCCAATAGCAGCAATGACTGCTTAAACAGATGGCAGCCAATTCACCCATGGAAAAGAGTATCAGTTCAGTTCAGTTCAGTTCAGTCGCTCAGTCGTGTCAGATTCTTTGTGACCCCATGAATAGCAGCACGCCAGGCCTCCCTGTTCATCACCATCTCCCGGAGTTCACTCAGACTCACGTCCATCGAGTCCGTGATGCCATCCAGCCATCTCATCCTCGGTCGTCCCCTTCTCCTCCTGCCCCTAATCCCTCCCAGCATCAGAGTCTTTTCCAATGAGGCAACTCTTCACATGAGGTGGCCAAAGTACTGGAGTTTCAGCTTTAGCATCATTCCTTCCAAAGAAATCCCAGGGTTGATCTCCTTCAGAATGGACTGGTTGGATCTCCTTGTAGTCCAAGGGACTCTCAAGAGTCTTCTCCAACACCACAGTTCAAAAGCATCAATTCTTCGGCACTCAGCCTTCTTCACAGTCCAACTCTCACATCCATACATGACCACAGGAAAAACCATAGCCTTGACTAGACAGACCTTAGTCGGCAAAGTAATGTCTCTGCTTTTGAATATGCTATCCAGGTTGGTCATAACTTTTATTCCAAGGAGTAAGCGTCTTTTAATTTCATGGCTGCAATCACCATCTGCAGTGATTTTGGTGCCCAAAATAATAAAGTCTGACACTGTTTCCACTGTTTCCCCATCTATTTCCCATGAAGTGATGGGACCAGATGCCATGATCTTCGTTTTCTGAATGTTGAGCTATAGGCCAACTTTTTCGCTCTCCTCTTTCACTTTCATCAAGAGGCTTTTTAGCTCCTCTTCACTTTCTGCCATAAGGGTGGTGTCATCTGCATATCTGAGGTTATTGATATTTCTCCCGGCAATCTTCATTCCACCTTGTGTTTCTTCCAGCCCAGCGTTTCTCATGATGTACTCTGCATATAAGTTAAATAAGCAGGGTGACAATATACAGCCTTGACGTACTCCTTTTCCTATCTGGAACCAGTCTGTTGTTCCATGTCCAGTTCTAATTGTTGCTTCCTGACCTGCATACAGATTTCTCAAGAGGCAGGTCAGGTGGTCTGTATTCCCATCTCTTGAAGAATTTTCCACAGTTTCTTGTGGTCCACACAGTCAAAGGCTTTGGTATAGTCAATAAAGCAGAAAGAGATGTTTTTCTGGAACTCTCTTGCTTTTTTGATGATCTAGCAGATGTTGGCAATTTGATCTCTGGTTCCTCTGCCTTTTCTAAAACCAGCTTGAACGTCAGGGAGTTCACAGTTCACATATTGCTGAAGCCTGGCTTGCAGAATTTTGAGCATTACTTTACTAGCATGTGAGATGAGTGCAATTCTGCGGTAGTTTGAGCGTTCTTTGGCATTGCCTTTCTTTGGAATTGGAATGAAAACTGCCCTTGCCAGTCCTGTGGCCACTGCTGAGTTTTCCAAATTTGCTGGCATACTGAGTGCAGCACTTTCACAGCATCATCTTTCAGGATTTGAAACAGCTCAATTGGAATTCCATCACCTCCACTAGCTTAAACCCCAGAAGGAAGTTTTGTGAGATCTACCATCCCCAGACATTTCTCTTTTATTCTTGGCAAGAGTTTTTAAAAAAAGAAAAAGAGAGATAATACCTTACTCATTGCTAAAATAGAGTTAAGAGATCTTGACATATATTGTTCTCTCCCAGCTAAGAGATCCCTTGGCTCCTTATTTTCTACTTTGTCTGGTTTATAACACACTCACAGCAGCCAACTGTATTCCTAGCTTGAACTCCTTTCTTTATACTAAATCATTTCAAATGCTAAAATCTAATTCAGGGCCACAGGTTAACCAGTACCCCTACTTTCTTCATCCTCCTAACCCATTAGTTATCTACCTAACCCACTGGTTGATCCTATCTTATTTGCAATAAAATCTAACCCAAAATTAATCTGCATTTTGCTTCAGAAAGGATATTTGTTTTTGCCAGGGACATTTCCTATTCTCCACTTAGAAACAGGGAAAGAAACTATGCTGTCCCCTAGGCCTTTCATTCAAGCCTCACAACAGGATAGGTGTTATCATTACTCCACAAGATAGGCATTATTATTCTCATTTTCAGGGATGAGAAAACTGAAGCTCTGAGTAGTCAACCTGTCCAATAGCAGCTGGTAAATGACATAAGCCATGTCTGAAAGGGTCAATCTGCTTCCAAAACTATGCTCCTTCCACTATATTAAACAGCTTCAATTGATGTTTCTAATAATAACTGTCATAATACTCAACTTCCACCTCATATCTGTACAGTGCAGTATACCTTTCAAATTATTTTCATCTGAAGTATCTCTCTGGGTTCCTAAAACTATCCTTCAAGTAAACATAGGCAACGGGGGGGGGGGGGAACTAATCTAAAATCACAGAAAAAAAATTACTGGGCACAAATAATAGCTAATAACAGCAGTGATGTTTATAGAGCATTTGTCTGCTGTAATCCTCATTACAATCTTGTGAATAATAATAATGTCATCTCTTTTACAGATTAGGTTCAGTTCAGTTCAGTCGCTCAGTCATGTCCAACTCTTTGCGACCCCATGAATCGCAGCACGCCAGGCCTCCCTGTCCATCACCAACTCTCAGAGTTCACTCAACTCATGTCCATCGAGTCGGTGATGCCATCCAGCCATCTCATCCTTGGTCGTCCCCTTCTCCTCCTGCCCCCAATCCCTCCCAGCATCAAGGTCTTTTCCAATGAGTCAACTCTTCGCATGAGGTGGCCAAAGTACTGGAGTTTCAGCTTCAGCATCAGGTAACAAGGCTCAAAATATTCTGCAGTTCACACAGCTAGGAAATGGCAGTACTGGAATTCAAATTTGGGTATTGGTTAGCTCACAAGCCCATGCTCTTCTCTAAACCTCAGCCAGTACTGCCTCCCTCACTGCAGTGCTCCTTACATAATATTATGCTCTCACTATAGTTAAGTTAAACAAAATTTATTTGAAATTCCAATATCCAAGTTAAAACTAAAACCCATATGCATTCCCCAACCCACCACTATATGAAAGTGGAACAGGCAGCAAACAGGTGGCAAGACAGTATCAACTAGGAACTTAAAAGAAATTCTTCACTGGAAAACTGACACATAGATAATCAGAAATTCAATAGTGTTTCAAGAAAAATTAAACTATCAAGCTCCCAGCACTACCCTTTTATGGGGCAAGAGACATTACCCTGACCATTTAACAAATGAATATATTATTCTAACAAACATTCAATATCAAGAAATTATTTTTTTAACATATCCTATGAAACAGTAAAAGTCATCGAGGATGGAAAGGCTCCATCTCAGTTTTTCCGTAAGTTGCCCAGGTACATCCATAAGTATTTTTAAAGTAGGTTAAAATGCTGGAGCCAGGACCAGGATGTTTATTTCTGAGGCTCTTTTCTACATACCCATAAATTCATACCAGGCACACTTTGTCACATAGTCATGCTTATTTTTAATCAGAGGCACTATGGAATAATAAGCACATGAAAAAATAAGTAATACTTAAAAATAATATAACTACATAAAAATGTTTTTAATAAAAGCTTTGTTAGTCCTATGAAACTAAATGACATTCTTTTAAATACACAGTAATATAAAAGAAACAGCCTAAAGTTACAAAGAAATGTTGATGAAGATTTGTGAAGCCACTATTATTGAGGATAAAATACATTTCATTTATTTGATGATATTTAACCATTTAAGATATAGAAAGTATCTGTCATAAAACCCTGTAATTATTAAACACTATAAAGAATATGCTTATGCAAATTACCAGTGCTTGAAACATTCAAAACACACTGCTAAGTTTTTAGAATATGACATAATATTCACTAGAAGTATCTGCAGCCTCACAATTCTGGAAATAAAAGCAAATCAATTTGCTTAATAAAAAAAAAAATCTCTGGAGCAAATGAAATAAACTTCCAAGGAGATTCCAAGAGAATGGTAATTTTTAAAGCTATTTTTAAATATTTGTTAAAATGAAGTTTCAGTGCACAAAAATAGAAAAAAATGAAAGGCTTTGAGAAGACACTGGTGAGTCACAGGAAAAAAGCAAATCCAGCTGCACTCCATAAACCAAAGATTTGTATCTAGAACTTTGAATAAGGATTAAATCAGAAACAACTATCTGAATGGTTAACATCTAGTATCCATTTTTAAAACCTACTCTAGGGTAGCTGTTCCTGGGGAAAACATTCATTAAGCTCTTAAAACCACAAACAGAGATAAATAAATTTTGGCAATGAAAAAAATCTCCCAGGTGTATAAAACATGTACACACACGTGCACGCACACACATACACACACATACACACACACACACGAAAATTCTGAATCCTATAGAAGAATCAAGGACAATTATAGAATACATATTGATGAAAAGCATTTGGTGATGCAGTAATGAGGAACATGGGAAGAGAGATGTGGAGATCTGAATCCTAATTCGTTAAAATTCAACCACAAAGAATTAAGTGTTATAGCACTTTAGAACCTACAACCAACTTTGTTAACTGGGCCCAGAATTAAGAACACAGGCTAGTCAGTATTCCTCAACCTTGAGCAATATTTGGAATATTTTTAAAGGGTAAAAATTCAGCTATCCAGTATGCCTTAAATGACTTTTATTAAGATGTTCTTTAAATGTGTATTAATATGAAAATTATAAACACTGTATGGATATGGTTCTTAAACAACTAAAATTACAAACTGGCATTAAGTTACTATGACAGATGATGGTGCTTGACTGAAACCGTTGCTGAAATGCAAGTTTGTGTGCCTGATACTCAGTGCAGCCAAACAATACCAAAATGTCAGAGTCTGGAACATAGAAAGGTTTATTAAGGGCGGTGCAAGAAGCATTTAAGGATGGCCCATGCCTTAAAACCCCCAAACTCTCCAAAAGTCTTCAGCAAAGCCCTTTTCTAAGAAAGTTGAAGGAGAGACCTGGTTAGCTGTTGCAAACAGTCTTGAGGTCAGGTCACGATATTCCTGTAAATCTCCACCAAATGAACGTTACTCTCTGTTCTGACAAGAAACGGCCAGGTCCCAAGGCACAACTTTCCCCCTCTGAGGTCCTGGTCCTGGCAAAGAAAGACAGATCTCAGTTGGCAGCTCTCTCAGGGCCGGGTCCCCAGACACCGCCCAACCATAGCCAGGCTGCCAGGACACAACTGGCCCTCAGATTCCTTAGGCCGCTCAAGGGGGGTGGAGGAGGGGTGGCGGCAGGCCCCCACCAGGTCCCAAAGGTGGGGAGAGGGGAGATGTTCACTGCTGCCTCAAGACCTGGGCCAAATTCAGTGGGTTGATGAGGGCTCTGGAGCCCTGCTGGAAACAGCCTCCAGTTTGTTCCCTGGGCCTTCAAGCTCACCCATTGGCCCGAGGCCAGGTGAACTGGAGGGCTGCAGGGGATGCCAGGATTCACCTCTTACCTCACTTTATACCAAATGACCACCATTCCACCGATGGTTGGCTGAATGGCCCACTGACGGCTGCTCACTGACAGTTGGCTGCTCATGGGAGGGGCCTACTGTGGTGTCAACCAACGGCTGAGCAGGACAACCAAGAGTCACTCAATGACAGTTGGTAGCTTGTGGGAGGGGTCCAGGTAGCTTGTGGGAGGGGTCCAGGTAACGGCACACAGCAAGGGCTGTGTGCTAACAGCTGCACTGGCCATGTGCTATTACAAAGCTAAATTGCAACGCCCAGTATGAAAATGGTTCTGACTGTATGGGGCGGATCTTGGAATAAGGAAATCCCATGGGCAAGATAGGCTTCCAAGTGGCGCTAGTGGTAAAGAACCTGCCTGTCAATGCAAGAGATGTAAGAGATGTGGGTTCAATCCCTGGGTTGGGAAGATCCCCTGGAGGAAGAAATGGCAACACACTCCAGTATTTTTTGCCTGGAGAATCCATGGACAGAGCAGCCTGAGAGGCTACAGCCCATAGGGTTGCAAAGAGTTGGACACGTCTCTAGTGACTTAGCACACATGCATGGGAAAGATGCTATCCTCTCACCACTGTTCTTTATTCAAACTATATGAAACTTTTATGCATTTAACATACTGCTTTTACCGGGTCTCCTGACTGGGCCCAGAAGACTCTCTCTGTAAAAGAGCAGAATAAGCCCAGCCCTTAGCAAGCACCCATTGCTGTGCCTCATTAGGAACACCCCGTTACTAGGCAACAGGTCTTGCTCAACCACTGGTCGGTCCTCAGGGCCCTGCCCACAAGCAAACACCTGTCCATGAGCAACTGTTGGTTGTCCTGCTCAGCTACTGGTCAGTGCCACAGTAGGCCCTGCCCACAAGTAACTGTCAATGAGGGATATTAGAGACGTGATTCAGCCAACAGTCAGTGGTGTAACAGTCATCAGGTAGAGAGTGAGGTAAGAGGAAGATTTAGGCCTTCTCCTGGAGGCCCTCCAGCTCACCCAACCTTGGGCCAGTGGGTGAGCTGGAGGACCCAGGGAATAGATTGGGGACTACATCCTGCAGGGTCCAGAGCCCTGATTAAGGCCCTTGACTGTCTTGGCCCAGGCCTTGAGGCAACAGTGAACCTCTCCCCCATCCCTGTCTCTGAGACGTAATAGCAGCAGTTGTCTGCCTGGGTTGCAGGCCATGAGACCTGGTCTCCCTGACTTGGGGAGCCTGAGGAGACTGAGGGCCAGTGGGGTTGGGTGCCTGGCTCCCTTAGAGATGACAACTAGGAAGGTGTGGGAGCCTGGCTATGGATGGGCGGTGTCTGGGGACTTGGCCCTGAGAGAGCTGCCAACTGAGATCTGCTCCTCTTAGCCAGGACTGGGACCTCAGAGAATTAAAGTTGTGCCTTGAACCTTGCCCTTTTTTATCGAGACAGAGAATAACATTCGTTTGGTAGAGATTTCAAGACAACATCATTACCTGACCTCAAGAGCAAAGGATCTGGCACCAAGTCTGCAACAGCTAACCACGCCCATCTGTCACCTTTTGCTTTTCTGAAAGCTTTCACTAACCTTGGGATTCTTAGGGCATGAGACACCCATCACCTCTCTCTAGGAACCTGTGATAAAACCTTTCTCTGTTCCAAACTCTAATGTTTTTGTACTGATTGGCTTCACTGTGCATTAGGCACACAGACTTGCAATTCGGTAACATCTTCATTCTTGACACAAGAAAAAGATTAGTGAAGGGTATCCCACAATCATTACTAATCACTTTAGTGGCTTCTAGAAAGGGCTAAGGATTTAGGTAGGAGAGACTACAAATGAAATGGACTCCCTGGACTCAGAAAGTGATGGTAGTAGCCCAGGAAAGGTTGGATCTAGTGGAAGTAGTTAACTGCCAGAAGCAAAGGGGGCATGGTGACTCTTAGAGGCAGCAAGGTGGATATTGGGAATACTAGGTAATTCTCAGGTTTTGTTGTGATAGGCAGAAATCCCTGTCTATATTCAATTGATCAGACCCAAGAATTCAAACCAACAGCCATCTCACTAAGATCTGTTTTGATTTAAATAATCAAAAACAAATAACTCCAGGTCTAGTGAACAGAGACCTATCTGAGACCTACTATCTGACCTATAGGTCAGACCTATATCTGACCTACTATAGACAGTCCCGGCCTCTCAGTCAAATCTAAGACCCTCGGTTCTTGGATAAGAGGCCAAATCCCTTCTGGAAGATTTTTTTGCCCAAATGCATCTCTGGTCATTACCCAGATAATAGAGAGTTGGCAAAAGGAAAATACCCAATCCTCTTGAGGATTTTTACCTACTAGCTCTGAGCTAACATTAATTAGTAGGCATTAAGAATACTTCCTTGTCCCATTACTAAGGCATAATTTTTCTGGGTTCTCTAGAGTGTCCAGCTGATCCAAGAGTTCTTTCCACACTGTCCAGTCAATGTCTCCCAGTTCCCCAAGAACTCTGAGGGTTATGCAGCTTTACAGCGCTCCAGCCTCAGCGAGCTTCCTCCTGTGTGTGCGCTGCTCAGTTTTCAGCAACAGACTCAAGTGGGCACCTGAGATTTCTGGAGCCCTTCTGCGCATGCTCTCTCCTCTTCTGCATTCTGTCCCACATTTCCAGCTGCCTCAGCCTCCCCCAAATCTGATCCATCTCTTCAATTCAGCAGTGCCAGCATCCTCTGCTGAAGTTGCCTCTCTCTGTGCTGCTGTTTGGAATGCACCTCTCAGCAGAAAGTTACAGTGATCCTAGTCTCACCTCATTTGTTTTCTCACTCACAGGGATCACAAGTTTGTGCTCCCTGTACCCTAAGCAGAATACAGTTGTTCATATTTTTTATCCAGTTTCCTACTTGTTTGCAGCATGTTATCCTATCTTAGAAGAAGCAGACATTTCCAATCTATTCTTTTTGCCTCATCCATCAACATGCCTGTACACATGTTCAGCGTACACCTAACTACTACTTCCCTACACTTTGCTAGGCAACTTCTCATGTCTTTTTTTTTTTTCCAGCCTTAGTTATTTCCTTCTCATCCAACATGTCCCAACTCATATGTCATCTCAACTTTGGAAGTCTTCAGTTTTCTCTAGAGATTGTTTTCCCTCTGCATATTGCTCATACATACTACAGAATTTATCTCAATATCCTCTATCTGCATGCCTCCCAGCTAAAAAAACTTTCTAATAATAAGCATAACTGCTAAAATGTGACTACTTTTTATGTTCCAAGTACTCTTCTATATTTGCCCATTTACTCTTCATAAAACTCTAAGACATATTAATATGTACCATTATTATCCTCATTTTACAAATGAGGAAACCAAGGCACAGAGAGGTTAAGTAAATCTCCTGAGATCCCATACCTTGGTAGGGGCAGAGTCAGGATAGTCTGATTTCAGAGCTCGTGCTCACTATACTGCCTCTCATGAATTCCTGAAGGGCAGCAACTATGTCTTATTCTTGTTTGTATATCCATGCCAAGAGCACCTCAAATATTTGTGGAATGAATTAAAATTTATAATTTTCTCCAAGTCATCCAAGAAAAAGTCCTTCATAAGTAAGGTAGGCTTTCAGTACAGTAATTACAGAACTGAGTCTAGAAAGGGTCTTTCATAAACATGGACGAGACTAAAATTAAATATACAATAATAAATTCAAAGAACTCTGGAGAATTTTACCATGCAGAAAAGACTAATAAGGTTTTTGAGGTAATAAGAAACTGCAGTAAACTCAGGAACAAAAAGTCTCTACCAAGGTATCAACACCCTCTAAGAGAGGGACTAAATGTCATATTTTGTCTCCATTAGAGGCATACCAAATTGATCCCATCTATCTAAACCTGAAATACAGACCACAGTTTTCTCCAGGCAACAGTAAAAAGACAAAATATTTAAACAAAAATTTTATCCTAAGAGTCAAATCTGTCAAGGGTAATCAATGAAAACAAAGCCATATTGCACAATGGAATCAGCTATGTTAAACAACACAAATTTAACCAATTCTACATAAAAAAAATATTATTCATTACCTTTCAAACAATTAAGTGTCCTCCATGTTTATTAAAAGCTTTAAGTTCTTGACAATAGATAGGATATGCAGTGAATTCATAAAAGCTAGAAGTACTCAAAAATAATACGATTTATGGAAATTTAAGTGATTAAAAAGAAAAATATAGGGCTTCCCCGATGGCTCAGCGGTAAAGAATCCAACTGCCAACGCAGGAGACATGGGTTCAATCCTTGATCAGGGAAGATCCCTCATGCCTTGGAGCAACTAAGCTCGTGCGCCACAACTACTGAGCCTGTGCCCCAGAGCCTGGGAGCTGCAACTCCTGAGCCCACGTGCCCTACAGCCCATGCTCTGCAACAAGAGAAGCCACTGCAATGAGAAGTCCAGGCACTGCAACTACAGAATAGCCCCTGCTCAGCACAGCTAGGGAAAAACCTGTGAGCAATGAAGACCCAGCACAGCCAAAAATTAAATAAATATTAAACAATTTTAAATAAATATATGAAAATGTATATTTTGCACAAATGGATAATTACATTTAGTTCCCTGGTGGTTCAGCGGTAAAGAATCCGCCTGCCATGCAAGAGATGTGGGTTTGATCCCTGGGTTGGGAAGACCCCATGGAGAAAAGAAATGACAACTCACTCCAGTATTCTAGCCCAGATAACCCCAATCCATGGGGTTGCAAAAGAGTTGGACGTGACTGGGCGACTAAGCAACAACAACAGCAAGATGGCAACGGCCATGGGGTGCAGGCAACACTGGGAGAAGATGGACACTGATACACCGTCATGACCTTCAGCCTCTCCCACATGACTCATCCACACACATACCTGGACTTCTCCTCCACCCCGCATACCACTGTCTGGCTTGGACAGGTCCACTATCTCACCCAAAGTCCCAGAAACTGAATGTCTTTCAAAATTCAACATTTTTCTGAGTTTACAAAGGTGCAATTCACCTAGCACTCCAGAATAATCTGTGGCAGCACCCTGGAATCAAACAAATTTATATTTCTGTAGCAAAATGCAAGAATATTCACATTAAGTTGGATAAAGAAAGACTATGAACGATCTCACGTCAGTTCAGGTCAGATTTATGAGTCTAAGAAAATATTTTTTTCCCTGACCTTTCAGGATTTTTAAACAGTAGGAAAAGGATGATAAATTTGTATTACACACTGCATTCAATCTACTCATCATTACCTACCTGAGAAGTGACGACAGCTCCCTTAGCTACCATGCTCAGTTACAATACCAATTTCCACTAGGCAGAATTGGCAACACCTTTGGAAATCATTTAGTCAAACTTCTTATTTCATTGCTTAGGAAATTAAAGCCCAGAGATGGAATAACTTACTTAAGGTCACACTGTTGACACCTACTGACAGAGATGAAGCTAAAACATACATGTAAGCTTCCTGTCCTGCAGGTTACTTACTGTTTGTTCATTTGTTCGTCCATCCATCCATCCATTCATTCTCTGTTAGAGGTGATTTTTTTTTTAGCTTTTCAAAATAACAAAATAATTATAGACTCACCGAAAGATGTAAAAATAGTACAGTCTTCACTAGGTATCCAGAGAGGGATTGGTTACAGGACCTCAAAATTTGTGTTGCTCAGGTCTCTTATATAAAATGGTGTAGTATTTACATATAACCTATGCACATCCTCTAGTTTATATTAAATCATCTCCAGATTACTTACAATACCTAATACCATGGAAATATTACGTAAATAGTAGTAGATACAATGTATGTTATATCAAAAGTTGCCTGCCTTAGCAAATTCAAGTTTTGTTTTCTGGAAATTTCTGGAATTTCTTCCCCCAAATATTCTTGATCCATGGTTGGCTGAATCCACATACATGCGGAACTCCTGGATATAAAGTCCTTATGTATCTTTCACCCAGCTTCCTTCCATACACAACTGTAGGATAATACCAAAACTAAAAATTAACACTGGGACTTTCCTGATAGTCCAGTGGTAAAGAATCTGCCTGCCAATGTAGGGAACAGGGGTTCAATCCATGGTACGGAAATATTCCACTAAGCCTGTGAGCCCCAGCTACTGAGCCCATGCACCACAACTACTGAAGCCTGCACACCCTAGAGCATGTGCGCTACAACAGGGAAAACCACCACAATGAGAAGCCTACGTGCTCACTGCAACTAGACAGCAGACTCTGCACAACGTAACTAGAAAAAACCTGCAACAGCAACAAAGATCCAGTGCAGCCAAAAATAAATAATTAAAATTTTAAAAAATAACAGTATATTATTATTAACAAAACTACAGGCCTTATTCCATTTTTGGCACTTTTTAAAAACCTGCATTCATTTGTGTGCTTGTATATATAGTTTGAAGAACTGACACTTTCAAATTCTCGTGCTAAGAGTCCCTTGGACTGAAAGGAGATCAAACCAGTTAATCCTAAAGGAAATCAATGCTGAATATTCATTGGAAAGACTGGTGCTGAAGCTGAAGCTCCAATACTTCCACCACCTGATGAAAAGAGCCTACTCACTGGAAAAGATCCTGATGATGGGAAAGGCTGAAGGCAAAAGGAGAAGAGAGTGGCAAAAGATGAGATGGTTAGATAGCATCATCAACTCAATAGACACTGAATTTGAGCAAACTCTGGGAGATAGTAAAGGACAGAGGAGACTGGTGTGCTGCAGATCACGGGGTCACAAAGACCTGGATGTGACCTAGCGACTGTACAACAACACCATAAGGATGTTCCAAGGCTTCCCAGGTAGCTCAGTGGTTAAAAAAATCCGCCTGCAAGGCAGGAGACCTGGGTTCCATCTCTTTGGTCAGGAAGATTCTCTAGAGAAGGAAACGGCAACCTAATCCAGTATTCTTGCCTGGGAAATCCCATGAACAGAGGAGTCTGGAGGGCTACAGTCCATGGGGTCACAAAGAGTTGGAAACAACCTAGCAAATAAACAACAACTATTCCATTGTATGGATGCACCACAGTTTGTTCAGCCATTGACCCTTCAGTGAGGTATGGGTTGTTTCCAGTTCTTAGCTGTCACAAATAAGGCTGCTATAAGCATTCCTATATAGGTTTTGATGTGAGTGTTTATTTCTCTGGAATAAATGCTCAAGTGTGATTACTGGGTTGTATGTTATATGTATGTTTAATTTAATAAAAAACTGCCAAACTGTATTCCAGAGTCAGTTCAGTCCTGTCACTCAGTCGTGTCAGACTCTTTGCGACCCCATGAACTGCAGCACACCAGGCCTCCCTGTCCGTCACCAACTCCTGGAGTTTACCCAAACTCACGTCCATTGAGGCGGTGATGCCATTCAACCATCTCATCCTCTGTTGTCCCCTTCTCCTCCTGCCCTCAATCTTTCCTAGCATCCCGGTCTTTTCAAATGAGTCAGCTCTCCACATCACGTGGCCAAAGTATTGAAGTTTCAGATTCAACATCAGTCCTTCCAATGAACACCCAGGACTGATCTCCTTTAGAGTGGACTGGCTGGATCTCCTTGCAATCCAAGGGACTCTCAAGTCTTCTCCAACACCACAGTTCAAAAGCATCAATTCTTCGGGGCTCAGCTTTCTTTATAGTCCAACTCTCACATCCATACATGACTACTGGACAAACCATAGCCTTGACTAGACGGACCTTTGTTGGCAACGTAATGTCTCTGCTTTTTAAATATGCTGTCTAGGTTGGTCATAACTTTCCTTCCAAGGAGCAACCATATTTTAATTTCATGGCTGCAATTATCATCTGCAGTGATTTTGGAGCCCCCAAAATAAAAGTCTGACACTGTTTCCACTATTTCCCCATCTATCTGCCATGAAGTGATGGGGCCAGATGCCATGATCTTAGTTTTCAAATGTTGAGCTTTAAGCCAATGTTTTCACTCTCCTCTTTCACTTTCATGAAGAGGCTTTTTAGTTCCTCTTCACTTTCTGCCATAAGGGTGGTGTCATCTGCATATCTGAGGTTATTGATATTTCTCCTGGCAATCTTGTTTCCAGCTTGTGATTCTTCTAGCCCAGCGTTTCTCATGATGTACTCTGCATGTAAGTTAAATAAGCAGGGTGACAGTAGACAGCCTTGACGTACTCTTTTTCGTATTTGGAACCAGTCTGTTGTTCCATGTTCAGTTCTAACTGTTGCTTCCTGACCTACATACAGGTTTCTCAAGAGGCAAGTCAGGTATCCCAGAGTGGCTGTAACATTTTTACATTCCCATCAGCAATGTTCAAACTGTGGTGGTGGAGAAGACTTTTGAGAGTCCCTTAGACTGCAAGGAGATCAAACCAGTCAATGCTAAAGGAAATCAACCCTGAATATTCACTGGTTGAATACTGAAGGACCAATGCTGAAGTTGAAGCTCCAATACTCTGGCCACCTGATGTGAAGAACTGACTCATTGGAAAAGACCCTGATGCTGGAAAGGGCTTCCCTGATGGGTCAGTTGGTAAAGAATCTGCCTGCAATGCAGGAGATCATGGTTCAATTCCTGGGTCAGGAAGATCTGCTGGAGAAGGGATAGGCTACCCACTCCAGTACTCTTGGACTTCCCTTGTGGCTCAGCTGGTAAAGAATCCACCTGCAATGCCGGAGACCTGGGTTTGATCCACTTCAGTATTCTTGCCTAGAGAATTCCATGGCCTGTATAGTCCATGGGTCACAAAGAGTCAGACACAACTGAGTGACTTTCACTTTCACTTTTCACTCTGATGCTGCAAAAGACTGAAGGCAGGAGGAGAAGGGGGTGACAGAGGATGAGATGATTAGATGGTATCACTGACTCAATGAACATGAGTTTGAGCAAACTCCAGGAGATGGTGAAGGACAGGGAAGCCTGGTATGCTGCAGTCCATGGGGTCGCAAAGACTTGGACATGACTGACTGACTAAACTATTTCAAGTTTCTATTTCAACTATTTTAGCTGAGCTATTTCAAGCCCCAAAAGATGATGCTGTTAAAGCGCTACACTCAATATGCCAGCAAATTTGGAAAACTCAGCAGTGGCCACAGGACTGGAAAAGGTCAGTTTTCACTCCAATCCCAAAGAAAGGCAATGCCAAACAATGTTCAAACTATGGAACAATTGCACTCATCTCACACATTAGCAAAGTAATGCTCAAAATTCTCCAAGTCAGACTTCAACAGTACGTGAACCGAGAACTTCCAGATGTTCAAGCTGGATTTAGAAAAGGCAGAGGAATCAGAGATCAAATTGCCAACATCTGCTGGATCATCGAAAAAGCAAGAAAGTTCCAGAAAACACCTATTTCTGCTTTATTGACTATGCCAAAGCCTTCGACTTGCGTGGATCACAACTAACTGTGGGAAATTCTTCAAGAGATGGGAATTCCAGACCATCTGACCTGCCTCCTGAGAAATCTGTATGCAGGTCAAGAAGCAACAGTTAGAACTGGACATGGAACAACAGACTGGTTCCAAATAGGGAAAGGAGTATGTCAAGGCTGTATATTGTCACCCTGCTTATTTAACTTATATGCAGAGTACATCATGAGAAATGTTGGGCTAGATGAAGCACAAGCTGGAATCAAGATTGCCGGGAGAAATATCAATAACCTCAGATATGCAGATGACACCACCCTTATGGCAGAAAGTGAAGAAGAACTACAGAGCCTCTTGATGAAAGTGAAAGAGTTGAGTGAGAAAGTTAAAACTCAACAGTCAGAAAACTAAGATTTTAAATTTAATCTCACTTCTCAATTAAACTGTTATAAAATTAAGTTCTAGGCTCTTTCCCTTCTTCTTGATGAGCTAGCTTACGTGAAGAAAGAAAAGGTAGTGAATAATGAATTATGGTGATTTCCTTCTTTTCTCCTCTTGTTTGCCAAAAAATGTCACTGTACATCTAAATTTTAGGGCTATCAGGTATGATTCATCCCTAATACACTATGTTTTTCTACTCAAAAAGTAAAATGACCCAAGGGATCAGAATATCAATATAAGTAAATAATGGAATCTCAAAATGTAAAACGGAACTAAGTAAAAGAATTTACCAAATCTAATTTTTTATGGTCTTCTATATTAACTATATGAGATCTTTGTGTCCTTTGGCTAGCATACTGAGACACTCTCTGTCTTAATTATCAATGCTTTGCCAACAAGATGTCAACAAAGTAAGGTGCAGCATGCGAAACAATACAGCTACTCAATCCATGTTTTTAGCTATAATTTACAATAATCACAATCTGCCTACCCTATGGATCAAATGCTTGCTTCTTTGCTGAAATAGATGTATACATGATCAGCTCCCAGAAAGTTTTTTGTTCACTGACTGCCTGTGAGTTTAGACTGTTAAAAGAATTTAAACATGTAACAAAACTACATACAGATTAACTCCTTCTTTTCTTACAAAATAAAGTAATCCACATATGTTACTATGGCTTTGCTGGAACTTTCTCCAATTCTTTCACTGTATTAGATCAGGGACAGGCAGGCAGGGGAGGCCACAATCAGGAAAGTTTCAGACCTTTCATCTAGAGTGTCTCTGGTGGTCTCAGAAGGAGTCTTCTCTAAGACCCCAATTGATACTCTGACAAGTAGATGAATTGCAATTCTCAGAATACGCACATTACTAAGGCTTTTGCTAGTTCTCCCCTTTTCATGTCAATGCTTTAGAATATGCACTACAATATGCATGAGCACAATGTAATATGTAGTCCAAGGGGATTCGATTCAGAAACCCCCCTGGATATCAAAATCTGAGGATTCTCAAGTCTCTCACAATATCTGTGTATAATCCAAGGCACATCCTCCTCTATGCTTTAAATCATCTCTAGATTATTTACAATGCCAATTCTATGTAAATGGTTGTATACAATAGCAGCACTATAAAAATAGTTGCTGGTGCACAGCAAACTCAAGTTTTGTTTCAGGGGGACTTTCTGAAATATCCCCCCTGAATATTTTCAACCTACAACTGGTTCAATCTGTGGTTGTGAACTCACGGATCTGGAGGGCTCACTGTACTACCACCTCCTCCACTGCTAACACTACCATATTCCCATCACATACAGAGAAACCCACTATTTGATTGGCAAAAAATAAGACATTTCATGGTTCATGTGTTCTGAGAACACAGAGTAACTTGAACTCAGACACTGCTAGTAAGAATGTAAACTGGTATAACCACTTTGGAAAACAATTTGTTATTATCTCCTAAAGCTGACCATGTGTACACACTCCTTTATTCTCTCAAGACAAGTACACCAGAAGACACATTCAGGATATTCACAGCAGTACTTTTCATAACACCACAAACTGCAAACAACCCAAATGCTGATCGAAAGAAGACTATGGTATTTACATAGTAGAATCTCACACATCAGTGAAAAACTAGCGAAGTATAGTTAACACAAGGGGGATAAATCTTAGAAACAATGACAAATTTAAAAAGCAAGTCACAAAGGACTACATGCAATAAAGTACAATATTTGTAAATTTAAAAAATGAGTATTATTAAACACATTAACTATTAAAGAAAACTCCCATGCAACTTTAAAAAGGAAAAATAAACACAATTCAGTTCAGTGGGGAATCAGGGAGATAAACCAGTGAATAGAGACAGCTTCAACAGGATTGATCAAAGTTACATTTCTTCAACTGGGTGGTAAGCTCATTCCTCTCACTATTAAGCTTTAAAAGATACATGTTGTGTGTTCTGAGTGTGTACCATCTAGAATCTCTGGAGATTCCAGCTTTAAAACAAGTTTAACCTACTCATCAAATGACATTCCTGATAACTGGGAATGATGCCCAAGAAATAAAATCTCTCTACTACCGCTATTCGGTATTGCTATTTGGTAACTTTTATAGTAACAAAGAAATAGCAGATGTCTCATAAAAAATTAAAGCAAGAGAAAGGGAAGTAAGGGTAGCTATAAAAGAGCAATATGAGAGATCCCTGTAGTGATGGAAATGTATCAGTGTCAACATCCTGCTTGTGGGACAAAACTGCAAAGGATACATTGGACTTCTCTATAGCATTTCTTTCAACTGCATGTGAACCTACAATTATTTCAAAAGTTTGTGCTTTTTAAGAAAACATTTAAGAAAAATGATAATTTTGTCCAAGATTTCTCCACAATGGTACTACTGACATTTTAGTGTACCTAATTCTTCACAGTAGGGAGTTGCCCTGGGCACTGCAGGGTGTTTAATAACATCTCTGGCCTCTTATCTATTAAACACCAGTAGCACGCCCCAGTTGTAACATTTCCATACATTGCCAAATGTTCCCTAGGGGACAAGTAAGTTGCTTATCGTACTAGAGTTATGTAAAGAATATTCCTATGCTGAGGAAATACTTAGAAATACTTTTTAAAAATGGAACCAAATGTTGTGGTCCTTCAAGTCCTAAAAGCAAGTTTCACAGTAGCAGTCCGCATAAAGTGATAAAAATCCCAAGGGAAAATGAATACTGACTGGATAAATTCCTGCTTCAAGCCTGAGACAAAAGTTGCAAATGACTGCCTAACTTTTGACCTATCTCCCCCCAACCCATTCTTTCTAGAGGTGACTTTCTGAATAATGCAGAACCGAAAATAAAACTATCCCACTTTTAAAAGACCATTTCTAGGAAGTGACTCAAACCCACATCCCTACCCGATGTTTCCACAAATCACCGAGGCAACTTCACCTTCAATAGCTAAGAAGCAAAAACGCGGAAATCGCACGTGTTCTCATTCTTACATCGCAAATCTTAATAAAAGTATGTTAAGGTGAGTGGACTAAGACACAATACCGAATACTGAGAAAACTAAGTAAAAAGAAATAAACAGGCAGTCAGTCTGAGAGAGGCTGGAAAAGTGTATCGGCCAGGAAAAAGGACCAGAGTGGGTGCGAGTGTGTCAGGGAGGTGTAGCTCACCTGGCTGTGGTAAGCAGAGGGTGCTGAGTCCCCACCAGCTTCCGCACCTGCATAGCGATGTTGCTGAGCTCGTCGCTCAGCAGGCAACGGAGGCTCATGAAGGAGGTGGGGTAGCCCACGATCTTCTCCGCCTCTGACACCACTTGGCTCCACTGGGCCGGGGACCTGGAGGACTGACCACGCCAGGAGATCACCGAGGAGATGGTATCGAGGGGGCCACGCAGGGGACCCGAGGCCCCAAGATAACGGGGCAAGCGCAAAAGCAGCTGCCGAAGGCTCATAGTTTAAGTCTGAGGGTTTCAGGGACTTGAGGGTGTCCGGAGGTGGCGCGGGGAACAAGCCAGGGACAGATGAGGAACTTGCGGGAACTAGAAAAAAGCGGCGATTCTTGACCCTCAAGAGGAGGGTGGGTTTTTGGAGTCGTGACCAGAAACGAACTTTAACTGCAGATCCCGCAGTCTGGGTTAGACACACAACACCCTCAACCCAGCACTGCCCACGTCCATCTATGGTAGAAACCACAGCCGCTGTCTAAATGGGGAACGCCATATTAGAGGAGTGAAATACGACTTGCCGTAAAGACGGAGGCGGGCTGTTCTGCGGCAAAGAGTTTCCCCTACTTTGCGGCGCAGGCCGGACTCCCCGAAGGGGCGGGGCTCTGGAGGTGATCCCGGGAAGGCGGGGTAGGGTGCAAACCTCAGCTCCTCCCACCTCTTCCTGGTCTGTCAGGGCAGAGGGTGACAGAGATGGGCGAGCGGTGTCCCAGCCCCTGGAGTTTGGGCAGAGTCCGATTCATCGCAGGATACCCAGTGCCCACCACGGAGTAGGCACGCATAAATATGTGTTCTGAACCAGGGTCGGTGCCTGCTAAGTGTCTTTTGCTGGCCCCCAGCCCTCCCGGGGGAAAGGGATGGAGCAGAGGCGCCAGTTCCTCTGGGAGGCTATCCTGCCAGACTCTGGCAGTGGTAGTGAACGGGCGTGAGGGCATTCTCTCGTATCATCGGTGCCCAACCTATGAAATGTGGCCCGGCCTCGCAGAAAGGGTGTTTTTTGTGTTTTATTTCCCCAGGGTCTGTCTTGGGTCCTTGCTTCTGGCTCCTCACTGAGCCTTGGGTTCCCCTGTGTGCAGCTCAGGCAGAACCAGCTGTGCCTCCTGAAAGGGTGCAGACAGGCACTTCTAGAAGTATGTGCCCCGTCACCATGGAGGATCTGATACAGAGCAGAGCCCTGTGGGATTCCTGGGCACAAAGCCTTTGTGTCCCCCCATTTTTTAAATTATAGGAAACAGTTTTCCTTCATAGGAAACATTATTACAAAGCCAGTGGAGGTGATGGAATTCCAGCTGAGCTATTTCAAATCCTAAAAGATGATTCGGTTGAAGTGCTGCACTCAATATGTCAACAAATTTGGAAAATTCAGCAGTGGCCACAGGACTGGAAAAAGTCAGATTTCATTTCAACCCCAAAGAAAGGCAGCGCCAAAGAATATTCAAACTACTGTACAATTGCGCTCATTTCACATGCTAGCAAGGTCTTGCTCAAAATCCTTCAAGCTAGTCTTCAGCGGTACATGAACTGAGAAATTCCAGATGTACAACCTGGATTTAGAAAAGGCAGAGGAACCAGAGATCAAATTGCCAACATCCGCTGGATCATAGATAAAGCAGGGGAATTCCAGAAAAACATCTGCTTCATTGACTATGCTAAAGCCTTTGACTGTGTGGATCAAACTGTGGAAAATTCTTAAGAGATAGGAATATCAGACCACCTTACTTGCCTCCTGAGAAGCCTGTATGCAGATCAAGAAGTTCCAGTTAGAACCAGACATGGCACAACGCACTAGTTCAAAATTGGGAAAGGATTATGTCGAGGCTATATATTGTCACTCTGCATAATTAACTTATATGCAGAGTACATCATGTGAAATGCCAGGCTGGATAAAGCACAAACTGGAATGAAGATTGCCAGGAGAAATATCAACCTCAGATATGCAGATGATACCATTCTAATGGCAGAAAGCGAAGAGGAGCTAAAGAACCTTTTGATGAGGGTTAAAGAGGAGAGTGAAAAATCTGGCTTAAAACTTAACATTCAAAAAATTAAGGTCATGGCATCCAATCCCATCACTCCATGGCAAATAGATGGGGAAACAATGGAAATAGTGACAGATTTTATTTTCTTGGGCTCCAAAATCACTGCAGATGGTGATTGCAGTCATGAAATTAAAAGACACTTGCTCCTTGGAAGAAAAGCTATGACAAAACTAGAGAGCATATTAAAAAGCAGACATCACTTCACTGACAAAGGCCCATATAGTTAAAGCTATGGTTTTTTCCCAGTCATGTACGGATGGGAGAGTTGGACTATAAAGAAGGCTGAATGCTGAAGAATTGATGCTTTTGAATTGTGATGCGGGAGAAGACTCTTGTGATGCGGGAGTCCCTTGGACAGGAGGGAGATCCAACCAGTCAGTCAATTCTAAAGGAAATCAACCCTGAATATTCATTGGAAGGACTGATACTAAAGCTGAAGCTCCGATTCTTTGGCCACCTGATGCAAAGAGCGGACTCATTGGAAAAGAACATGATGCTGGGAAAGGTGAAGGGCAGGAGGAAAAGGAGCAACAGAGGATGAAATGGATGGATGGCATTCCCTGGTAGCTTAGTTGGTAAAGAATCTGCCTGCAGTGCAGGAGACCCAGGTTCAATCCCTGGGACGGGAAGATCCCCTGGAGAAGGAAATGGCAAACCACTCCAGTATTCTTGCCTGGAAAATCCCATGGACAGAGAAGCCTGGCCAGCTACAGTAGATGGGATTGCAAGAGTCGGACAGGACTTAATGACTCAACCACCACCACCACCAGGAGATAGTGAAGGGCAGGAAAGTCTGACGTGCTGCAGTCCATGGGATCAAAAGGAGTCAGACACAACTCAACAACAACCAAGACCTTCCCTGAGCTCCAATGTGCAGATTTAAGTAGCTGTTAATTAGGGAAGGGAAGGGATACAAGAGCAGCCTTGGGGCAAGGTCCTGTTTCCCCATCAATGGATACACACAACAGTATCTTAGAGCTATTTTGCAGACACTGAAACCCCCTCCAGGTGGGAGAAGTTAAAGATTAAGAATGGTATGGTGCCCCCAAGCATGTAGATGACCAGCTGGACCTGAAGATTGTTGATGCTGAGTCCTACTCACCTCACCACCAACCCATCAGAAGAATGTCCACGAGCTGATCACACCCTCTTTGAACATTTACAATAAAATGTCCCACTATCTTCTCCAAGTTGGGACACATGGTTTTGAGGGCATTAGCCCTCTGTGGCCCCTCTTTTGCCTGGCAAAGTAATGAAGCTATCCTTTTCTACTTCACTCAGAACTCTGTCTCTGAGATTCAATTCAGCACCGATGTAAAGAGAAGCTGAACTTTCCCCATCAGATCCATAATTATCATATACTCTAGCGCTTTCATTTACAGCTCATGTATTAGCTCATTTAATCCTCAAATCAACCCCATTAAGTAAATAATATTGGCATTCTCTGTGTTTCATATGAGGAAACTTAGGCACAGCCAAGTAGTGTAAATTGCCTAAGGCCACACTAGGCAGGATACTATACCCAGACGATCTGGTTTCTGGATCCATGCTTTTAGTCATAACATTACTGTATAAGTAACAGGTTACCAACCACTATTCTCACTCTGTCAACGTGGTTCTATAATGCTGCTGCTGCTGCTAAGTCACTTCAGTCATGTCCGACTCTGTGCGATCCCATAGACAGCAGCCCACCAGGCTCCCCAGTCCCTGGGATCCTCCAGGCAAGAATACTGGAGTCTATAGTGCTACCTATTCTTATATCAGGTATGCCTAGCATGCTACTCCTTCTCATCACCCAAAACAAGTATTAACAAACCGTTGTTAGTAATAACGATGTATCACTGAATTTTACAGCCTAAAAAATAGCTTGTAAAATGCTCTTTAACTTTCAAAATCTTTTAAAATTCATGATTGATATTTTTAAAATTAGCATCATGCATAATACCGGGCAAGACGGGCTACCTTAAAAAAAATTCAGACTTAAAATTGGGCAAATTCAAGAGTTATTATTTGCTTTGCACAAAAGATGCTTTTCTCTAAAAAGGTTTAACCTCAGACTCCCTTTGAATGGCAAATTTCCCTGTGATTTAAACATTTTATTTCCAAAAATTCATTTTAGGCATAACTTTTCAGGGGTACATTTTAGATAAATGCATTATGCTCAGAAGTATTAAAAACAGTCTATGCCCAGTAAATAAATAAGGCAAGCCAAAGTTCAAAAACAATTCCTGTGAAAGAGATAATAGCCTCCTGGCAATAAAATTTAGGTCTGTTCTAGATGAAAATAAATGTGGAGAGTGAGATACCTTACCATTCTCAAAGGTTCCAAAGTCTGAGCATCTGGGTTATCCAAGGTGAAAGAAGTCATGAAAAAATGAAGGGAGATAAAGACTGAATGTGATATATTGTGCACCTGAGGCTGTTTCCTCAGGATCATGGTACTTTAAGACTAACTTTTCATGCAATTTCCTTAATACCAATTCACAGCATGTACTTTAATTTCTCCACAGAAGCCAAGTGCATTATTCTCTGGTCATACTCTATTAACCAAGTTTTTGATTATTCATGGGACTTTCAGTCCCATTTACTTTAAATAAATAGCACTTTTTTTTAAAATTCTTACAGTTAAAAGGTTGCATTATACCTAATGATTATCAGTTTTTAGAAGATTAAAATGGTATTTGTTATTTAATCTTCCAGATAAATACATAACTCCTTAGAGTTTGAATAAAGAGATTTATAAATTGCCGCTGACTTTTGGAGGTGCAAAGAGAGGGAATCTCTGTGACTCTGCCCTTCCCCTGCCACAGATCACAGTCATTTTGAGGATGTCTGTGAGTATGTGCATAAAGAATACTGCAGGGTTCCTTACTTTGGCATTAACAGCGTTTGGGACCCGATAAAGCTTTGTTAGGGGAGGCAGGGGGCTGGGGGGTGAAGGCTGTCCTGTGCATAGCAGATGTTCTGCAGCATTCTTCGCTTCTACTCACTAGATGTCAGGAGTGCCTCTCTCCAGGCTGTGACAACCAAATTTGTCTGAGGACCCGGCCAAATGTGACCTGGGGGACAAAATAGCCCATGAGAATATAGAGAAATGAGAGCTGGAAAAATTTCTATCCATGACATTTACTCCTCCTACAAAGCAGCAAAAGAAGAGGTCCTGGGTGCATGCAGCCCTGCAGGCGAGAGAGTAGTCATGCCGCAGTCTGTGGGAAGCACGCATACCCAGGGGTGTCTCCTCCTTGGCTTTGGGATTGATCTGGAGACAGAAATCTGACAGAAGATGGCCACAGTTCCCCTTTCATCTTTCTCGGGATCCTGAACCTTGTAAAGTGCCAGTGGACTTCACTTCCTGTCCTCTCTGCATTCTCCTGACCTTAGAAAGAAGTGAGGTCATATTTGTTGTCCTTTACTTTGGCTGGAAACCCAAACCAGCTTTTGGAAATACAAGGTCTTAACACGGATGGTATGTGCTTTGGGCTTTGGCATTTCCATGATTAGGTGAGTGGAAATACATAGGGACACTCCTATTACCACTCCACAGAGCCCCACCCTTCTATTACCCTCAATACAATCACCTATTGTTTATGCTAACAGAGTTCTTCCAAAAGTAGATGAAAGCATGGCATATATCTTAGGGCAGAATAAAAGGAGGCAAGTAATCAGATTAGCAAAAATCCAAAAGTTTGATCACCTACTGGGTTGGCAGGCTGGAGAACAGGGATGGCACATATTGCGAGTAAGAATGTAAAACACTGTGTAAACAGCACCTGTGGAAGGGAAATGATAATCCCTAGCAAAATTATATATACATTTAAATGCATGCATACTAAGTCGCTTCAGTCGTGTCCAACTCTTTGTGACCCTATGGACACACCTGCCAGGTTCCTCTATCCATGGGATTTCCTAGGCAAGAATACTAGAGTCGGTTGCCATGGAATCCTCCTCCAGGGGATCTTCCAGACCCAGGGATTGAACCTGATTCTTAAGTCTCCTGCATTGGCAGGTGGGTTCTTCACCACTAGTGCCACCTGGGAAACCCATATATTTACATGAAAGTGAAAGTGAAGTCGCTCAGTTGAGTACGACTCTTTGTGACCTGTGGATTGTAGCCCACCAGGCTCCTCTGTCCATGGGATTCTCCAGGCAAGAATACTGGAGTGGGTTGCCATTTCCTTCTCCAGGGGAATCTTCCTGACCCAGGGATCGAACCCAGGTCTCCTACATTGCAGACAGACGCTTTAACCTCTGAGCTACCAGGGAAGCCCATATATTTAATACTGTATATTCTGGAGACCACTCCACATCAGTGTAAAGAGATCATCTTTTTCAGAGTTGCATAGTGTGTTTCATTGTATGGATCTACCCCAGTTTATTCAACTAGTCCCTTACTTATGGTTATTTGGTTTGTTTCCAATCTTTTTTGTTGTTGTTGTTAAAGTTGTTTCCAATCTTTTGCTAACACAAATAATGCTGCAGTGAATACATTTGTGCATAAGTCACAAATAAATGTGGTTCCTAAAACTTGAAAACAACTGAAGTAAATCACCTAACTGTATATTAAGTTGGTGGCATAATCACACCAAGTAAATTTTATTCATACAAAGTGACTTATGCAAATGTATTCACTGCAGTATTATTTGTGTTAGCAAAAGATTGGAAACAACAACAACAACAAAAAAGATTGGAAACAAACCAAATAACCATAAGTAAGGGACTAGTTGACTAAACTGGGGTAGATCCATATAGTGAAACACACTATGCAACCCTGAAAAAGACGATCTCTCTACACTGATGTGGAGTGGTCTCCAGAATATACATCGGCTTTAGATAACAATAAAAACACAACCAAGGAGTAGAATAGTATAGTATACTTTTTTATAAGATAGGTGAACTACAAATATATATTGCACACATTTGGGATAGGGGAACACAGGTGGAGAAGACAGGTATGGAAGCAAACTACTCTGATGAATATACATGACTGTATAGTTCTGGCTTTAGAATCATGTATATAGACTTTATTCTTATATTCAAAATAATTTTAAATGCAAAAGAAAAATATGGTTCCTAAAACTTGAAAACAACTGAAGTAAATCACCTAACTGTATATTAAGTTGGTGGCATAATCACACCAAGTAAATAATTTAATCACTTTAGAAAATAGTGTTTTCACTGTACATTCATGGAGGAATATGTTCTTGGGATAAATAGATTTACAAAGAAGTTTTAAATTTTAATTCAGTGTCTTATTGCTAGTAAAAATATTATTTTCAAATTCTTCTCATATATTATTGGTAAGTACTAATATTAGAGATGTTAGGGATGATTTTCAAAGAATCCACGTAAGATTAAAAGTAAATTGAAAATTGAATGAACTTATGATTTTTCCTTTTTAAAATGTTTCTTAGAAACAGACTCACAGATATAGAAATCACACTTGTAGCTGTCAAGGTGGGCTGGGGAGGGAAGGATTAGGAGTTTGAGATTAGTAGACGCAAACTATTATATATAGGATGGATAAACAACAAGGTCCTACTGCATAGCACAGGGAACTATATTCAATATCCTGTAATCAACCACACTGAAAAAGAATGTGTGTGTGTGTGTGTGTGTGTGTGTGTATAACTGAATCACTTCACTGTACAGCAGAAATTAATACAATATTGTGAATCAACTATACTTCAATAAAATAAATTTAAAAAATAAGTTATGTACTTTTCAAGGAAAAAAAAGTTTCTTATGTCCCCAAAAGAAAAGTTTTACATTTATTGAAGAAGAAAAACATTTACTTGCTTTATCCCCTGAAAAGGCCTAGAAGTAATGATAATTGGTTCAACTAGAACCAATGAGCACCTTTAGCTCATAATATGTACTTTCAATACATCATTTCCTATTAAAAGGAAGGGCGATCTTTGGAGGAATGACAGATACCAGGTCTGGGGCTAGAAATGTGCGTAATCAGCTGGGACACCCTGCTGTGCCAGAAGCTGTGAAAGTGTAAAGTCTAACCGGACAAGTCAAAGGGGAAAAGCTATCAACATAGAGGAGGCTCAGACAGCAACAAATCTGCCTGCAGCGTGGGAGACCTGGGTTCAATCCCTGGGTCAGGAAGATCCCCCGAAGAAGGGAATAGTTACCCACTCCAGTATTCTTGCCTGGAGAATCTCATGGACAGAGGAGCCTGGCAGGCTACAGTCCATGGGGTCACATAGGGTCCGACACAACTGAGCGACTAACAGTTTCATTTGTCGAAAAAAGGACAATCTGAGCATCTAAAAAGATGCTGATTATAACTGATTGAAATTCATTGATGACATATAAATCCTAGAGCTTATTATTAGATACAGCTAAGGTAGTACTCTGAATATTTGCAATATAATGAAAGAATTGAGCATTTATCCTGCCTTTCCTGTATGAATTATATTTAGTGGTGTCTTAGCCTGGTTTACCCCCTTGAAAGCTGAACCTGAGACAAGGGCCTACTTTAAGGTGGCTTATTTTGGACAGAAATCTCAGGAAACAGCAACGGATGACTAGGAGTGTGAAACAGAGCATGTCAATACAAGGGTGTTCTTCAGTTAGTCATTAGTTAGTCACAGTGGGCAAAAAGGCCTTGAGCCTGAGGGGACTCCTAGAGTTGCTATATAGAATACACTTCATAATTATCAGTTTGATGCAAGAGAGGAGCAGTTATCAACCAACTTGCACTGCCTATTGGTCCATATTTCCCCCTGGGAACCTCAGTCCCTTGCATCCCTAAGCTGTCCTATGAGTGCCAGCAGATGCCCCACCCTGACAGAGTCGGAGGAACTCAAGGGCAGAATGTGAGATGTATGCAGTGCATACGGGGAGAGATGCTGTCAGGCTATACCTGCAGGAAGCAGGTTCCTTCAGCGATAGCTGTAGTAGGAGGCAGAGTGAGAGGATGTGATGTTGGGAACAACTGCCTCTTCTAATGTGGTAACCAAATAGCTCAGGCTGGCTAGGGGGAAGTTTATCACAGAATTCCATTGAATAGAAGGGGAATAAAAGGTAAGATTAGGAAATCGCCATATTGTAATTCTTCATAAAACAGTCAATCTAGGCAACAGTCATCAACAGACAAGAGGCTGGTAGAAAACATCACAAGGAGGCTCAGGCTGACTCCACCTGCAAGCACTAGCCAATGTCAGCATTGCTAGGAGTGGGGAGTCCACAAGGAGGTTCCTCCTGATGCAGCACATTATGAAGCGCAAAACTGCCTATGAAATATTCTTGCCTAAATGTCGTTGTTGTTTAGTTGCTGTGTCCGACCTCTTTTTTGACCCCGTGGACTGTGGTCTGCCAGGTTCCTCTGTCCATGGGATTTCCCAAGCAAGAATACTGGAATGAGTTGCCATTTCCTTCTCCAGGGGGTCTTCCCAACCCCGGGATCAAGCCCACGTCTCCTGCATTGGCAGACGGATTCTTCACCACTGAGGCACCTGGGAAGCCCTCTTCCCAAATAGTTGAATCTAAATCTCATCAAGCCTGTAGGTCTAACTTCCAATTTTCTAGAAACATAGGAGGGAGCTGGACAAGTGAAGCAGCCTCACAAGGAAGCAAACAGACTAAAACTGCTTGCAAAATATTCTACAAGACAATTGACTGCATTTATTCAACGAGACAAGGAGGTTAAGATGAAAACGAGTAAAAGGACTCCTTCTACACTGAATGATTTCTAAGGGGCATACCAAACCAAGTATAATGTGTGGACCTTGTTTGCATCCTGATTCTGAAAAAACAACTATAAAAAAGTAAGTTTTGAGACATTTAAAGAAATTCAAGGCTTCCCTTGTGGCTCAGTTGGTAAAGAATCTGCCTGCAATGCAGGAGATCTGGGTTCAATCCCTGGGTTGGGAAGATCCCGTGGAAAAGGGAAAGGTTACCCACTCCAGTATTCTGGCCTAGAGAATTCCATGGGGTCGCCAAGAGTCAGACACAACTGAGTGACTTTCACTTTCACTTTCAAGTCATAGATTTGCTATATTAGATATTGCAAAGGAATTATTATTAACCTTATGTGTGAGGCTATAAGAAAAATGTCAATATTTAAAAATGATACATACTAAAATATACAGAATATCGAATATACAGAATAACACAATGTCAAGAATTCGCTTTAAGACAGTTGAGGAGGGGAAAAATAGACAAAGCAAGTATGCCAAAATCTTGAATGTTGTTGATTTAGATAAGTACGTGGTATTTATTATTAAATTTTGTGTATGATTGAATATTTGCATAATAAAAAATTTAAAGCAGCAAGTAAATATTCTTTTTTATAAATGCAAAGAAGTCAAATGAATCTCCCAAAGTCAGAAAGCTGAGAAGTGATAGAGCTAGGATTAAAGCTCATCTCACTCCTTCCCCCTGCATCCTGTTGTCTTCAGAACTAAACGCATTTGTTTATTTATTCGTTTATTTTCCAGCCTCAGCTCCCACATAATTGCTTCTTAACACATTTTTATCACTGGTCCATGCATTGTACTTTTTTGTCTTATTATGGTGGTAGGCACCCTCCAAGATGATATCCAGTGACCCCTGTCATACCCTGTGGTCCTCTTCCGTCTTGTCTCAGGGTAGGTATGAATGATCAATAGGTCCAACAAAAGTGATGATGTGTTAATTCGTTATTAGTTTTAAGAAAGACATTGCAGAGACTTTCCTGCAGTCCATTGGATTAGATTCCGTGCTCTCAGTGCAGGCGGCTGGATTGGATCCTTGCTCAGGGAACTAGATCCCCCATGGCGTGATTGAAGATCCCACATGCCACAACAAAGGTATCACGTACTGCAATGAAGACCAGGCGCAGCTTCCCTCGTGCGCCCTTGATTGCTCATATTCTCTGTCTCTGTCTCTCTCTCATTATTTGCTCTGGCGGAAGAAGGCAAGTCACAAGCAGTCCTATGAAAAGGCCCAGGGATCAAGGAACTGAGCCTTATGCCAAAAGCCATGTGAATGAGCCATCCTGGAAGCAGATCCTCCAGTTCTTTCAGAGACTACAGCTCTTACTCACAGCTTGACTGTAACCTCATGAGAAACTCTGAGCCAAACCACCCAACCAAGATGCACTGGATGCCTGACCCAAGAAACTATGTGTTTCTTAAGTTGCTAAGTTATAGGATGGTTTGTTATGCTACAATTTAAGAACTAATACAATTATCTATAAATCTTTGTATAACATATATGGTGACCCCATCGTCAGCGCAAGAACTCGAATATTGACAATAGCTTATTTCTGACTATGTGACCTTCCTCCATACTATTCTCATTTCTTCCTTAATCCAAGGTTATCTTTATCTTCAATTTGTATTGATCATTCCCATGATTTTTATAACACATAGTTTAACACTATATGTATTCCTAAAAGTATATTATTTGGTTATTTTTAGCTTAAAAAAGGTGGCCCCATGCTAGATGTTGGAGAGGGAAATGGCGACCCACTACAGTAATCTTGCCTGGAGAATTTCACAGACAGAGAAACCTGGTGGGCTACAGTGCATGGGGTCACAAACAGTTGGACACGATGGAGTAACTAACATACACACACACATGCTAGATGTAATTTTCTGTGATCTTTCTTATTTACTCAACTATTTTGCTGCAATTCACCCATGCTGATGTTCATAGAGATAGTTCATTTGTTTTGATTGCTGTATAATATCCACTGGGTGAAAACACCACACTTTATCCCTTCTCCAGTCAATGGACATTTGGATTTCTTCCAGATTTTTTTTTTTCTATTACAACAATGTTGCCATGAAGAGGTTTACAAATGTCTCCAGGTTCACCTGTTAAGAGTTTATATCTACCATTGGAATTACTGAGTTGCTCACACACACACACACACACACACACACACACAAACACACACACACAATGTATGTGAATATTCAAGTTTAATAGATAATGCCAGTTTTCCAAAATAGCTTTTCCAGTTTACACTTCCACCAGCTATTTATGAGAGATCCAGTTGATCACTCCCTCTGAACATTTGATATTGTCAAACTTCTTAAATTTCCAACAAATGGGTATATAATGAAATCTCTTTACAGTAGTAATCTGCATTTCCCACATCACTGAATGTCCTTTCCATCTTACAGTTTAACCTTCAAAGATGATGTGGGAAAGTATATGTAATTCTTCATTGTAGTTTTCATTTTTGTTTAATTGTTGCTGCTGCTGCTAAGTCACTTCAGTCGTGTCCGACTCTGTGCGACCCCATAGACGGCAGCCCATCAGGCTCCCCCGTCCCTGGGATTCTCCAGGCAAGAACACTGGAGTGGGTTGCCATTTCCTTTTCCAATGCATGAAAGTGAAAAGTGAATTTTAATTGTTAGGTCTTCTCAAATCCTCCCCATGTTCACATAGACTTTTCTTGACATCTTCTTATGTTCTGAGCATTTTACCTTAGAGCAACAGTAATCAGGGAGGAAATGGACCTCTATTCTCATTTTTTCCTAGTTTATCTCCCTAATGTTAGTCGCTCAGTCATGTCTGACTCTTTGCCATCTTATGCATTGTAGCCTGCCAGGCTCCTCTGTCCATGGGGGTCTCCAGGCAAGAATACTGGAGTGGGCTGCCAGTTCTTCCTCCAGGGGATCTTCCTGACCCAGGGATCGAACCCAGGTCTTCTGTGTTGCAGGCAGATTCTTCACCATCTGGCCCACCCTACAGAGGAGCAATGTTGAACTGACTAGCAGTGCTGCTAGTTAATTTCACACTAGGATTAGCTCAGTGCAGGGGAAAACTGGTCCTTTTCTTTTACAAAGGGTCTTTCTGGGAGACAATTTTCAAGGATCTTAGGATGGAAAAAAGTCTGTTGAGAAGGTTTTCACTTGAACATAGACAGTATTAAAAATGACTAGCAATCTGAGTTATACAGCTCTGACCTAATCACTATATTATCATGGGTTAGTCATTAAACATTTTGAGACTAAAATTACTCATCTGCACAAAAAAAAAAAAAAAGTAGATGATCTCTGAGGTCCAGCTAACCATCAAAATGTTTTTATTCCATTATGAAAAATTAGCTAGTAGACTAATCTGGTTCTTACTATCATTTCATCCTCTGTCTCTCCAGTCCAAACAACCCAGTTGATCTTAACATTAACATAGGTTGAAACACTCAGCCCACAAGGAAGATTTTAGAGAGGACCCTATAATTCTTCTTTAACTGTTCTGTTTGTAATTGCATCCTCACTCTTAATTCAGTGTCTGCTGAAGAACAGACACTATGTAAATATTTGTTGGCCAGTTGAATAATGAATGAATGAACTGGATCTTTATTCTCCATTCCTATCTTCACTTCACCATCACACTCAAGTTCAGAGTTATTTGAGTTGTGTTTTCACAGCACGAAGTCCAGAGCAGAGAATGTCTCCATGACTACAAGCTCAGCCAGTTCTTCATTGCCTCTTAAACATTTCTGATGAAGACCAAAAAGCCACCATAACCCACTGAATCAATATCTCTGGACTTGAGGACCAGGTATCAGTTCAGTTCAGTTGCTCAGTAGTGTCCGATTCTTTGCGACCCCATGAATTGCAGCACGCCAGGCCTCCCTGTCCATCACCATCACCCGGAGTTCACTCAAACTCATGTCCATCGAGTCGGTGATGCCATCCAGCCACCTCATCCTCTGTCATCCCCTTCTCCTCCTGCCCCCAATCCCTCCCAGCATCAGAGTCTTTTCCAATGAGGCAACTCTTCTCATGAGGTGGCCAAAGTACTGGAGTTTCAGCTTTAGCATCATTCCTCCCAAAGAACACCCAGGACTGATCTCCTTCAGAATGGACTGGTTGGATCTCCTTGCAGTCCAAGGACTCTCAAGAGTCTTCTCCAACACCACAGTTTAAAAGCATCAACTCTTCGGCGCTCAGGTTTCTTCACAGTCCAACTCTCGCATCCATACATGACTGCTGGAAAAACCACAGCCTTGACTAGACGGACCTTTGTTGGCAAAATAATGTCTCTGCTTTTAAATATTCTATCTAGATTGGTCATAACTTTCCTTCCAAGGAGTAAGTGTCTTTTAATTTCATGGCTGCAGTCACCATCTGCAGTGATTTTGGAGCCCAAAAAGATAAAGTCTGACACTGTTTCCACTGTTTCCCCATCTATTTGCCATGAAGTGATGGGACCAGATGCCATGATCTTTGTTTTCTGAATGTTAAGCTTTAAGCCAACTTTTTCACTCTCCTCTTTCACTTTCATCAAGAGGCTTTTTAGTTCCTCTTCACTTTCTGCCATAAGGGTGGTGTCATCTGCATATCTGAGGTTATTGATATTTCTCCTGGCAATCTTGATTCCACCTTGTGTTTCTTCCAGTCCAGCGTTTCTCATGATGTACTCTGCATATAAGTTAAATAAAGCAGGGTGACAATATACAGCCTTGACGTACTCCTTTTCCTATCTGGAAGCAGTCTGTTGTTCCATGTCCAGTTCTAACTGTTGCTTCCTGACCTGCATATAGGTTTCTCAAGAGGCAGGTCAGGTGGTCCGGTATTCCCATCTCTTTCAGAATTTTCCACAGTTTATTGTGATCCACACAGTCAAAGGCTTTGGCATAGTAGGTATTTTTCAAATATTCCTCAGGAGATTCTAATATGCAGCCAGGGCTGAGCATCACTATTCTTAAAAATTTGTAATCTAAATTCCTATTATTTCTTATTGGTTCTCTCTCTCTCATATCTAATTTCCTTATTTATTTTCTTTGTTTCTTTTTTTTTTAAATAAATATATGGGTCAGACTACATTACGTAAGGTTTTAGAGAAATTGTAATGGAATTCTATATAGAGAAAAACCTTTTGTTGCATGGAATGTATATATAGGTAACATCAGGCAGAAGGGGATTAAGACATACTGCATTTATTATATTTATAAAGGTTGACAACTTCAAATTACAGAGTTGTCAAGGAATCTTGTCAGGATGCTGCTCGGCAATCATAAATATAACCCCTAAAATATTTTACCTGAAAATATTTTCTCTGCCTTAAAAAGCAGTTTTCTTCTCAAATTGGAAAATGGAAAATTCAAGGATAGATGTATCTATGGGTGAACAATCAAATCAGTATGGCCAGTTAACTCTAAGAAATCACTTTACACAAATTTACTGAAAGAAGTCAGTCAAGCCATTCTTTTCATAAGTTCAATATCAAGTCAATTAAATAAGTCAATATGAAGCCCCATGTAGACTCAAACTAATTCTTGTCTAGAAATAGCTATTAAAAGTCCTCCAGGAATTGGGATGGAGAGGCTTCAGGAGTAGGCCAATTTGAATTCATGGACTAAAACTTCAGGATAATTGTAGTTTTCCAAGTTTATTTCAGGTTATAACATAGGTATTTCAAATAAATTCTTAATTATGCTACATAGATTAAGAAGTCCCAAATTAAAGGCATCATATGCAAAGGTTATTGTAATGTGGCACAGAGATAAATAGATCTTTGAAAAACTCTTTCCCAAATAATGTGTCTAAATGAGAGGGAGAATGAGAGAGAGATTCCATTATTAAACTTGGAAATATGGAAGTCATGATAGCAACTTGCTGGGCTGAAAAGAATTTGCAAAAGTCCATCTGAGAGAAAGTGATAAGTGATTAGGACAAATCATGTAAGGTCATTTCCCAACAGCTGACACCCACATAAGAGAGATGTCATTGTCAACTACTACGGTGTTGAACCTCTTTCTCAAAAGTACCCTGCTTTAAATCAGAAGAGCTTGCTGTGATGTTTTCTCTTCTTTGAAATCATGCCATAAACAAACATCTGTAATTAATATGTTTGAATATGATAGGGCTGGTATGCCCATGTTGGGAGTAATAAGTTTGAAGTACATAACCAAACAAAAAGAATATGCTGATGTCAAAGGGAGTAAGAGTTACTTTATTTTTCTATGAATAAAAGAGACTAGCTCCCCAAAGTCTAAACAAACAACTCTACAAGACACTCTTTCCATGGAGAGTGATAGAACTTGGTGATTAAGGGCTCATGACACAAGAGTCAGCTTCCTTGCATTTGAACCCCAGCTTTGCTATTAACCAATAGTGCAAACTGGGCAAATTATGTCATTTACCGTCAGTAAAGTGCGAAGAACAATATTACCTATATTAATGAGTAATTTTGAATATTTACATGAGTTCATAACTGTAAAGTACTTAGATCAGTGCCCAGCACATAGAAACCTTGTTCTATCATCATTCTCCACTATTCAACCATAGATCCTCCCAACTTCAAATCAATAAACAATATAGATATAAAGTGCTTTTGTTTGTTATACTTCTAGGAGAATGGCTGTTTTTAACTCCAGAACAAAGCATGCAATTTAGCCACATAGGATAAGCATGTATACACTGCAAAAATGATTGAAATGCTGTTTGCTTGCAAATATTATGGTCATGAGTTGTTCTAAAGATGTTGCAAGTTATAGGGCTTAGAACTTTATTTTAGATAGAAATCCATTCATTGTTGAAACCCTCTTTTGAATTAGACTTCTCTTACAGAGGTCTTTTTGTGGTGTTTTTAAATTATTTTTTTTTTTTTTACTTTTTATTACATTCTATTATAATTTTCAAACTTTACACAAAAGTAGAAAAAATAGGACAATGAGACCATATGTGCTTATTACCCAGTTTGGGCAGTTATTTACATTTTTCACTCCTCAACAATTCTGGAGTATTTTGAAGCAAATCCTGGATATCATATTTTGCCTCAAAATATTTCAGAATTTGTTTATAAGAAATAGGACTTCCTTTTTTTAAAAAAGTAACTACAATTGCATCTAACAAAATGACCAAAATTCTTAATATTCCAATTGTCTCAAGAATGTCTTCACATGGTTGATTTAAGTTAAGATTCAAACAATGTGAAATGGGTAGTTTAAGTCGTAAGTATCTGGTTTTATATTTTGGAAGCTGTCTCAACTTCATACTTTTTCTAAAGGGAAATGAATGACCACGGCTGCAGTTTGAAATTGAAATCGTCATAACAGAGGAGAGAAAGCTAGAGTGAGAAGTAGGAGTCTCATAGTAGGTGCGGGTTTTGCTTGTAACACTGACCCAGGGTCTATTTCATGACAATAGATTCTTTTACTACTGTAAAAAGAAGAAAAACAATCCTTCTAAAGTACTTGTGCCATGCTAAGCATCAGTTCAGTTCAGTTCAGTTCAGTCTCTCAGTCGTGTCCAACTCTTTGCAACCCCATGAATCGCAGCACGCCAGGCCTCCCTGTCCATCACCAACTCCCGGAGTTCACTCAGACTCATGTCCATCGAGTCCGTGATACCATCCAGCCATCTCATCCTCAGTTGTCCCCTTCTCCTCCTGCCCTCAATCCCTCCCAGCATCAGCGTCTTTTCCAATGAGGCAACTCTTCACATGAGATGGCCAAAGTACTGGAGCTTCAGCTTTAGAATCATTCCTGCCAAAGAAATCCCAGGGTTGATCTCCTTCAGAATGGACTGGTTGGCTCTCCTTGCAGTCCAAGGGACTCTCAAGAGTCTTCTCCAACACCACAGTTCAAAAGCATCAATTCTTCGGCACTCAGCCTTCTTCACAGTCCAACTCTCACATCCATACATGACCACTGGAAACACCATAGCCTTGACTAGATGGACCTTAGTTGGCAAAGTAATGTCTCTGCTTTTGAATATGCTATCTAGTTTGGTCATAACTTTTCTTCCAAGGAGTAAGCGTCTTTTAATTTCATGGCTGCAGTCAACATCTGCAGTGATTTTGGAGCCCATAGGGAGTTAAAAAACAGCCTTGTCGGTGGTCATTCCAAGACACTGAAGCTGAATGGACTGGTCAACATTTCAATCTTTGAAGTCCTCTGGGTGCAGAACTCCCTTCTGTTTTTCATCTGTCTCAGACTCTAAGAGAGACAGTCTCTTTCTTAAAAATATTTCCAAAGGATTTATTAGTGATATTTGCACCTTGGTTCTCATATTTAATAATCATGCCTCAGTTTTTTTATACAAGACTATTTGCATGCCTCTTAAGACTTGGACTTAATGTTTTTATTGGATTTCATCATTTTTAATATTGATTTAATAGGACTACCACTGAATCCCCTAAGTGTGTTTTACAAGGAGACACTTTATAATTCCTTTATATTAGGTTACTTGTAATGACCAGAATAAATGAGATTTCCCTTTCAAAGGAGGTAGATAGGAAAGAAGTAACAAAGAAAGTATTTATATAGATATAATGTTAACATATTTGTATGGTGGGAGGGATCTAAAAATAAATGAACCCACATCCTTCTGTGGGTTCCTACAATACTACCTCTTGCAGCTATGAAAGCTAATGTGAAAATCATCTTTATTGATTACAACCTCAAAATAGTCAGTTATCTTACATACATCTTTTCCTCAGGTCCTATCTATTACTGTAAAATTACCGCTGCTTTTATATTTCCTTTTATAATGCCTTCTGGAGTATGGTTTGTTAAAATCGCGTAGGTTGAAAGTTAAGATCCTAGGCTCTAGAATCAGGCTAGATCTAAATCTAAATCTTGGTTCTGTTACTTCCTAGCTGAATGCCTTTAGGCAAGTCACTTAACATTTTTATGCTTTGGTTTATTCATCTGTAAAATGAATGTAAAAATACCTATATAATACCTTATTATAAAATAATTTTGATTATAGTTCAGCAAATATTTAAGCTCCTTTAGGATGGCATTTGCAGCCATTGATGACCTGTTTCTATCCTACCTTTGGGGTGATCTTACAGGTCCCCTTTAATATACTCATTCTAAACCCACTGAATTATCCCCCTTCCCTTTGCTCCATTTGCACTTTCATGCCTTGACACCTTTCTTCATATTGTTCTTCCTGCCTAGGATGCTCCTCCTTCTCCCTCCCTCATTTATCAATATCCTACTCATCCATCAAGGCCCAACTCAAATGGTTGCCATTTCTATCCTTCACTAGGATTAGTCTCCCTTTTTCTCACCTCCCATCTCCCTAGGCAAACTCACATCAGAAGTTTGGCTAATAAACTAATATTGGATGCTTTCATGGCTGTTACATTTTCAAGGTCGAATGGTACTGTATGTTTCTGCATTTGTAATTGAATATATAGCCATTTCTTCCTTTACATTAGGAAATGATAATTCTTTTTTAAAAAATAAAAATGTTAATAAAAGGTTACAAAAGGATTAGCCTAAAATTTTTTAAAAAAGAAGTTTGCCTGATGTATATAGAATGTATACCCTGAGATCTATACACATTTAGCACAATCTATGCCCACTGCACTTTACAACTACATATGGTGGCAACAGTAATTCTGAGGCATTGCAAAATCTTCACAATCCAAATATTTTATAAAGAATTGCAGTGACAAGATCTCAAATATAAAGGTTTGTGGGTCTTTTTAAGGGCTTAATCACTTTTAGTTAGCAATTTAAGTTAACAAGAACTATTCCATTCCCTAAACATTCCAATTAATTGCTGTTTAGCATATGGGTTATCAAATTTGTCTTTTTTAAGTTTACATTTAGAGATTGCAAATAAATCTATTAGGATGAAATTCTAGGTCAGTCAGGTTTTGATTTGCAATATTTAATGTTTGCATAATTCCACCTTTGCCTGACCTTTCAAAATTATTTTAACAGCCCTACATTTACTTTCCTAATGGAATGATTTGCTACAAAGCGGCTACAGCGGGTAGTCTGGAAGGACATTATAACATTCCTTTGGCTGTCAAAATCCATCTGTCCTTGTGTTTAGGGGAATTCTTCATTGCATGTGATCTTGGGATATAAGAGCTCACTTTCCACTGTAGATGCCAAACAGACTGAATTGCACTCTCCTCTCACCCTGGAATATAGCAGGGGCCCCAGTGCTGGGCCATGGACCCTCCCACACAGGCCCATGCACCCCGAGATGAAGGAGGAGCATCTGGAGCAGTTCAAGGGGTCAGCATGATTTCCAGTAGTCATTTCTAGAAGGTGTGTTGCAGCAGAAGCAGAGATGACGGCATCTTGGATAGAGTGTTCCTATGGCCTGGCCTCCTTAGGCCCTGGGTTCTTCCTTGTTTCCCAGGCCTGTTTGTTCTTCCAGCCTCTCGGATTCTATGAGCCCCCTTTCCTTCAACATTTTTGTTTCCTTTAGATAGTCAGAGCTCATTCTATTGCTTGCAAGCAAGAACCCTCATCAAAACCATTGGTATTGCAAGGTGGCAGGAAGAATTCTGGATTCCATTCAGATTGTTGGCCCACTTAGTAGGCAACTGCTTAATGTTTCCATTTCCTCATCTGCAAAATGGGACACAGTCTGTAATTGTGTCAACTGCGTGAGGCTCAAATAAAATAATTTCTTTAAGATATTAAGCACAGTACTACTTATTAAAGTCCTATTTATTAAAAAGCTATTCAAATAGCTTTTGTATTACTAAATTATATGTAATTGTGTGTTCAGGCCACAAAACTCTACTGCTCTTCACATAAAGAGATGCTCCTGTGCACACTCTGTTCAGTGTTGAACTTCCTTTTATTTTCCCATGCTGGGGTTTGGTTTGGTTTTGCTTTGTTTTCCAGCTTAGGACTTTGGCACTTTCCCATATTGTACATCCCAAGACTTCCTTGGGGAGCGCAGCCTACAGTCACTGTCCCTGGATCTTCTCTTTTCTCTTCCTCTGTCCCTGCCAGCTCTCCCTCACCTCCAGATTCCAAAAGCAATCAGCTGCCCTAAAGACTGACTAACTTCAGATGGGAAAGGCAAAACTGAGTTGAGTGAGTCCTACTTCAGCATCTGGTATACAGATTTAGTAACTTTAGTGGATTTAAAAAACAAAGCAAAACAAATGCACAACCTATATCCCAAGACTTATTATACCATCTTTAGTTTATCTACTTAGCTTTTGATGAAAAATTTTTTCTTCCACTGAAATGTGTAATGTCCTCTCATAGTTAAACTGTGGAATCTTTTCCACTCAACTTCTTCCCTCTGGGATGTAATAAAGAGACAACTTATGGCTCAACAGCACATTGGAGACAATTTTTCTGTGAAAGAAAAATGTTTCTTACAACATGTAATGTTTCTCAAAGGAGGTGGGTCAAAACACAGATATCAATTCTCTGTAACCATTCACTGAATACCATATTTGGTTTGAGAACATTATAGTGTAGTATGTTATTTTTGAAAGGTTGAGTATTGGTCATGGATATTTTAATTCCTATAACATCCAGGTGTAAATTAGAATAAAGTAGAAATTAGAATTATTTACTGTATCTGCATCTTCTCTTTTCCACCAAAAAAGCAATAGAAGTACTGAGCAGAGAAGAGCAGAGTGTGGAGTAGGTGGCAGCATACCTCACCTGTCTGCAAGTTGGCCAACTGAAGATGTTTTTCTGGACCAGCCATTTCCTAGTGTGACCTTGAGCTCAGCCTCAGTCTCCTAAGGTGTAAAACGGGAACAACTACACTCTTAAGCATGCTTGTGGGAAATAATTGACACAATTTGTGCAAAATACTTGGCTCTAGCAGGACTTCAAGACATGATTGTTGATGATACACCTCAACATCAGATTGTCAGAGGGCTGATCATTTTAATGGCATTTGATTGTCTAAAGGAAATACAATATCATTATATCTACATTAGTATCTACATAAATCTAATACAGAGAAGAGATCTGATTTCATCAACGGATGTCATTGGGGAAGGCAATGACAATTCAAGATAACTCAGATACTAAGTTAAAATTTGTATTTACAAGAATTTGGGATAATTATTGAAAATGTTCTATGTTTAAGTTGGTCATATTATGATATTAAGGCCATACCCTCAAGGAAAGCCATTCTTGTTTGGGTGATACTATTTAGATAGTAAATAATCAGGCAGGTAATGCACAAAATTTACTTCAGGAGTCAGAAAACTTCATTTAAAAATTGTTTAAAAGCAAATTTGAGTTATAGGGTAAAATATATGTGTGAGCTATAAGTATCAATGTAAAAACTTCAGGTATTTGCTACATGTGAAAGATGACGCTGTGAAAGTGATGCACTCAATTTGCCAGCAAATTTGGAAAACTCAGCAGTGGCCACAGGACTGGAAAAGGTCAGTTTTCATTCCAATCCCAAGAAAGGCAATGCCAAAGAATGCTCAAACTACCGCACAATTGCACTCATCTCGCACGCTAGTAAAGTAATGCTCAAAATTCTCCAAGCCAGGCTTCAGCAATACATGAACCGTGAACTTCCAGATGTTCAAGCTGGTTTTAGAAAAGGCAGAGGAACCAGAGATCAAATTGCCAACATCTGCTGGATTACAGAAAAAGCAAGAGAATTCCAGAAAAACATCTATTTCTGCTTTATTGACAATGCCAAAGCCTTTGACTGTGTGGATCACAATAAATTGTGGAAAATTCCGAAAGAGATGGGAATACCAGACCACCTGACCTGCCTCTTGAGAAAGCTGTATGCAAGTCAGGAAGCAACAGTTAGAACTGGACATGGAACAACAGTCTGGTTCCAAATAGGAAAAGGAGTACGTCAAGGCTGTCTATTGTCACCCTGCTTATTTAACTTATATGCAGAGTACATCATGAGAAACGCTGGGCTGGAAGAAGCACAAGCTAGAATCAAGATTGCTGGGAGAAATATCAATAACCTCAGATATGCAGATGACACCACCCTTATGGCAGAAAGTGAAGAAGAACTAAAGTGCCTCTTGATGAAAGAGGAGAGTGAAAAAGTTGGCTTAAAGCTCAACATTCAGAAAACTAAGATTATGGCATCCGGTCCCATCACTTCATGGCAAATAGATGGGGAAACAGTGGCAACAGTGGCTGACTTTGTTTTTCTGGGTTCCAGAATCACTGCAGATTGTGACTGCAGCCATGAAATTAAAAGACGCTTATTCCTTGGAAGGAAAGTTATGACCAACCTAGACAGCATTTGAACAGCAGAGATATTACTTTGCCAACAAAGGTCTGTCTAGTCAAGGCTATGGTTTTTCCAGTAGTCATGTATGGATGTGAGAGCTGGACTATAAAGAAAGATGAGTTCAGAAGAATTGATGCTTTTGAACTGTGGTGTTGGAGAAGACTCTTGAAGAGTCCCTTGGACTGCAAGGAGATCCAACCAGTCCATTCTAAAGGAGATCAGTCCTGGGTGTTCACTGGAAGGACTGATGTTGAAGCTGAAACTCCAATATTTGGCCATGTGATGCAAAGAACTGACTCATTTGGAAAGACCCTGATGCTGGGAAAGATTGAGGGCAGGAGGAGAAGGGGATGACAGAGGATGAGATGGCTGGATGGCATCACCGACTCGATGGACATGGGTTTGGGTGAACTCCGGGAGTTGGTGATGGACAGGGAGGCCTGGCGTGCTGTGGTTCATGGGGTCGCAGAGTCAGACACAACTGAGCAACTGAACTGAACTGACTGAACTGAACTGAAACTTCATTTCTTTTTAATTTTATTTTAATTTTTAATTTTTATTTTTACTTTATTTTACTTTACAATATTGTATTGGTTTTGCCACACATTGACATGAATCCCCACGGGTGTACATGCGTTCCCAAACATGAACCCCCCCTCCCACCTCCCTCCCCATAACATCTCTCTGGGTCATCATCATGCACCAGCCCCAAGCATGCTGTATCCTGCATTGGACATAGACTGGCGATTCTATTCTTACATGATAGTATACATGTTACAATGCCATTCTCCCAAATCATCCCACCCTCTCCCTCTCCCTCTGAGTCCAAAATTCCGTTATACACATCTGTGTCTTTTTTGTTGTCTTGCATACAGGGTCATCATTGCCATCTTCTAAATTCCATATATATGTGTTAGTATACTGTATTGGTGTTTTTCTTTCTGGCTTACTTCACTCTGTATAATCGGCTCCAGTTTCATCCATCTCATCAGAACTGATTCAAATGTATTCTTTTTAACGGCTGAGTAATACTCCATTGTGTATATGTACCACAGCTTTCTTATCCATTCATCTGCTGATGGACATCTAGGTTGTTTCCATGTCCTGGCTATTATAAACAGTGCTGCGATGAACATTGGGGTACATGTGTCTCTTTCAATTCTGGTTTCCTCAGTGTGTATGCCCAGCAGTGGGATTGCTGGGTCATAAGGTAGTTCTACGGATGGCTAACAAACACATGAAAAGATGCTCAACATCACTCATTATTAGAGAAATGCAAATCAAAACCACAATGAGGTACCACTTCATACCAGTCAGAATGTCTGCGATCCAAAAATCTGCAAGCAATAAATGCTGGAGAGGGTGTGAAGAAAAGGGAACCCTCCTATACTGTTGGTGGGAATGCAAACTAGTACAGCCACTTTGGAGAACAGTGTGGAGATTCCTTTAAAAATTGCAAGTGAAACTTCATTTCTTTATAACTGAACCCAACTGTTTCACAAGACTTCTATGCTAGGAGGTGGAAATGAAACCTCCAGATAATCTCAGCTGATTTAATTTTCTCTCGTGTTCACCATTACACTCTTCTCACTGGGCTGGCATCTACATGACAGGTGGGTGGGTGGGTGGGGAGCATTCATTCCTCAGCCACAGTCGCCTCTTCAGCTGGCCTCCTCTGATGTGGAAGTCCTAGAGGAGTCTCTGATCAAACCTTTTAGGGGCAGGTCTACTTCGACTCTGTAGTCTCATGGAAGGAACTTACATGCCCTTCAACAGATGAATATATAAAGAAGGATGTGGTATAATATTCCATACTACAATGAAATATTACTCAGCCATAAGGGAAATAATGCCATTTGTAACAACATGGATGGACTAAGTGAAGTAAGTCAAAAAGAGGACAATTACCATGTGATATCACTTGTATGCAGAATCTAAAATATGATACAAATGAATTTATTCACAAAATGGAAACAAACTCACAGACAGGGGAAGGGGGACAGATAAATTAGGAGTTTGGGATTAGCAGATACAAACTACTATATATAAAATAGATAAACAACAAGGTTCTCTTGGTATAGCATGGGGAACTATATTCAATATCCTGTAGTAAACCATAATGGAAAAGAATATGAAAAAGACTATATATATATACATACAATGAGTCACTCTGCTGTGCACTGGAAACCAATAAAACATTGTAACTCAACTATACTCCAATACAAGATTATGTATAAATTAAAAAAAATTCTACAGTCTCTCAGAGCCACACCTACTCTACTCTCAGGCACACATGAAACGCACACTATGGTGAGTGGAGGGTATTTATAGCAACCCCAGAACGTTCTGTCCGAGTTCCTGCATACCACTGTGCCTACCCTCACTGTGCCTGGCTGCGCCATGTTGCACAGGTGCTGTTCTGGGCTCCATCTCAGGCAGGAGGCATGATTCACCTCTATTCCCTGCCCTCTGCCTTCAGACTCCAAACCTAGAAAATTCTGATCTCTTATCCATCCCTTACCTACAGGCCCCAGCACATCAGGCCTCTGCATTCCTCTTTCACGACCTCTCCTACTACTCTCCATGCTCCAGATACTTTCAACGGCTCCAGTGTACTGAGTGCATTCTTCGGCTCTTTGAGAATTTGAACCAGAACGCTTTTCTCAAGGATTATAAGACCTCTGCAGAGGCAGTCCCTCTCATCTTTCCTATTTCAGATCAAATATTCCCTCCTAAAGGTTAATCTTGACTATTTAGCTAGAGTAGACCCCAACCTCTTTTTTTCAATTCCAGTTCCTATCACATTGTCCTTTTTTCTCACTTTCTGGATCTAAAATTGTCTTTTAAAAAAATTATTATTTATTGTCCCCTTTGCAGATTATAAACTTAATGAGATTTAGGAACTTGTGTGTCATCTTTGCTGTTGGATTCCAAGAACTCAGAACATCATGCCTGGAATATACTAGGCTCTGAACACTTAGTTGTTGAATAAAGGAATGAATAAATCACGAATCCCAACTGAGAATGACCGTTCCTCAGAAAAAAATGCACTGACGATTTGGTATATCCTTTTAGAAGGTTCCAAAACCCTGAAGCTCACCTGTAGACTTCCTGAATTATAGTTATGCTGTTTCATAACGTTCTTCTTGAAGAATTCTGCATTTTGTTCTTTGAAGTTAAACACTAGCATGAATTTTGAAAGCGCACTTATGATGGACTATAACAGCTCATAGGCCAACTGTTGCTCTCTGGTTTTTATTAAAATGGATCCATGATATTTACATTGACTGATTCTAATGACCGTATCTCATACATGCCCATATCCAGCTCTTCACTCCTTTGGAGAATGTGGTAGATTCAATTCCCAGCTTCCCTAGCAGTTGGGCAGAGCCATGTGACTAATTCAAGTCAGTGATTTGTAGGCAGAAGTTACCTATGTCACTGCTAATCTGGAGCATTTAATTGCTGTGTGAGATCCTCCAAGGTTTTACCTTCTACTTTGTAGCTATGGGAAGTATATACGGGTACAAAGGTGCAGTGCTCCCCAGAGAGTCACACAGATCTTCAGCAAACTTTGTGTGAGCAAGTAGTATAAACCTCTCGTGTGTGTGTGTGTGTGTGTGTGTGTGTGTGTGTGTGTGTGGTGTGTTTTAATTTGGCTGCACAGTCTTAGTTGTGGTATGCAGGATCTTTAGTTGAGGCATGTGGTATCTAGTTCCCTGACCAGGGATCGAACCTGGGCCCCCTACTTAAAGAGTGTGGAGTCTTAACCACTGGACCACCAGAGAAGTCCCAAACCGATCTTGTTTCAAGCCTCTTAGATTTGCTGATATTTGATATTGCAGCATAACCTACCACAACCAAATACACCACTGTTTTGGAAAATATGTGATTTCTTCATATACCAAAGTGGCAGGGGTGGGGGGAGCTGTTACTCATAATTTAAAGAAGTCTTATAAGATATGTCACGATTTCAGAGATGTTAAAATTTGAAAAATGTGGGCCTTAGATTATACAAAATACAGATTGTCAAAAGGAATATGTCGAAGTAGATTAGCATAGTGTCAAGAACTCCAAATCCAGAGTTGAAAAGAAAGTTATAGATTCAAACCCCAATACTTACTAGCTTATGACTTAATACCTTAGCTTATGCAAGCCTTAGTTTCTTCATCTGTAAAATGGGGATCACAGTAGATGCTGCCTTATAGAGTTTCGTGGATATTAGATGAGACAATTCTTATAATGTGTTCAGCATAGTAATTTTCCCACATATTTTAGTCTCCACATTTGGTTAGATTACAGAGCTTGTTCAAAATGAGCATTAATTTTAGACAATATACAAAAGTAAGTTTGTTATTACATCATGCTAATCAATCAGCAACTATCTATTAATTTCTTTCAAGTCATGAAGACTAGGCCTCTGAGTTAGGTGTTCTTGGAGATAACAAAGAAGCAGATTGAGAGGTTGAGGGCTGAAGGCAAATCACACTGGGGTCTTCTTCCTATCCACTCTCTCAAGTATTTTCTGGATTTATCAGGTTAGAATGAACGTTAAGAGAAACCTTGAAGAGTAAAAGTCATAAAAACATATCTGAGGAATGAATGTAATGAAAGGTCAATCTTGTGCCTATTTTTATGACTGGCAGGGCTAGTAAGGGGAATTTTTTTCTTTCAGGGTTTGTCTTGGATGTATGCTTGAGTGTGTGTGTGTGTGAGAGAGAGAGAGAGGGGGGCGGCGCTAATGATTGGGAAGCATAAAGGTAATTCATAGAATAAAGGGTGGCTCTTCCAAGATAAGTAAGAGATTGTCCTGTCCACACTGGGTTATACTCTTACAGAGTGTCTGAAGTTATCCAGGGAACATTATTGGACTCATGATATATCCAAATTCATAAAACAGCAACCCATTATATAATTGTCTTCATCTGTTCCCTGGGGGCTCAGATGGCAAAGAATCTCCCTGCAATGGGGGAGACCTGGGTTCGATCTCTGGGTTGGGAAGATCTGCTGGAGAAGAGAATGGCTACCCACTCCAGTATACTTGCCTGGAGAATTCCAGGGACAGAGGAGCCTGGCAGTTCATGGGGTCGCAAAGAGTCAGACATGACAGAGCAACTTTCACTACACGTTGCTTTGCCAAGGTGTAAAAATCATAAGCTCTGAGGTTTATTCAAGACTAAAAGTCTCCTCACACATACTTTATGAGCTTTCATTCTGTCAATGATGACATGCATTGTGGATTCTAATTCGATGTGCTCACCTCAGTTTTCTGGAAGACATATGCCTGTGAAGGAGCAGGTGGCTGATTAATATGATTATTTGTATTTAAATGCCTGAACTATGGCAGAGCAAGTAATTTTCTTTAAAGGAAGTGTAGCTGCCTCTAAATATAACTCTGGGCTACAGTTCACCTTTTCTGTTTATTTTATTCTTAACTTGTGAAACTGTATCTTAGGACTTGGGGTATATAACTTGTTATTTGATATCAACTGAACAACAGTGAATCAATTGTAATGGTTCTGGCACCAAAGGAAACAGAGGGGACTTGAATATGTCTCCAGAAGACAAAAAGCTTTTTTCTGTGTATACTTTACAACATACCTTTCCACAGTTATTCAAAAGTTAAAAAAAAAAAAAGTTTTCTCACTACTTCTCATTAAAGACTGAGAGGACAAAACAGAGAGAACTAACTCCAACCCACATCCTATTTATCAGATGTTTTGGATGAAATTCAGATTGGAAAATCAAAAAGATTTCTTCTTCTCTCTCTTCCAGCAATGGCATTAAGATGCTTATTTCTCACTGAGAAATACACCCACTCTCACACACTCATTTAAAAATGAGAATGTTGTGTTAGCGTTCCAGGAAGGGGGGCGGGGGTTGTGTCAGCGCAAACAGGTTTTGGCTCCTCCCGGTATTCTCGCTGTCTGGATGGTCTCGGGTCCCACTGTGGGTTCCTGAGGACTCCTGGCCAGAGCTGGCCAGAGCACTTGGGCTCAAAACCGGTGTATACCTGGGTACGCTCCCAAAGGCTACCTTAAAAAATCTCCAATTCTTGTACTGCAGAGCACTCCCTAGTACCTCATCGGTCCTCTTGAGTTTTTCTCGTCCGGGATAACCGCCCCAGGATTTTTAACTTTCCTGGGGGCAAGGGTTTCGCGTGGACCCCTTGCAGGAGCGGAGCCCGGTTTGGCCCCCCTCCCTCTGACCTCTTGGCTCGCCTGGGATCCACGAGCCACGCGGAGCGGGGTGCGGCTTCTCCTTGCTTTCTCCAGAATGGGAAGAAGGAAGAGACGAAAGGAGGTGCTCAGCTCTCCTGAGTAAACGCCCAAGCATCTGTAATTTGACCTTTACAAAGCAAAACGATGCTAAACGGCAAAATAGCCAACGTGGAGGTACTCAGTCCTCCCGAGTACGCTCCCAAAGAGAATTCGACGTTAAAAAAAAAAAAACCAACAATGCCAAGATGCAAATTAGGCAGCGTAATACCCAGGATGAGCCTCGTTTGACAGGCCAAACAGATTTTAATGGAAAGCTTACTCATATCCTGCACACCGAATTCATTTTTAGTAAAAATTTAGTAAAAAAAATTATTTTAATTGTGCAATTTTAAGTTCCACCACTGTCACAGTGCACACTCTACAATAACACTGAATGGAACAATGGACACCCCCATATCGCATTGTGTCAGGTAATTACGAAGTGTCGCGGCGCGGGAAAGCGAAGCCGGGAACGTCAGCTCGTCCCCCGCCGCGTGTACGACGGGTTTAGAGCTGCGTGTCTCACCGAAAACTCATCAAACCGTTTAGGCCACTGCCTCGACCCAAAGAGGGACAAACGCCATCAGAGCCTGGTCCCGGGCGTGGACGCAGAGGGCCAAAGGAGAGGCGCGTGAGCGCAGGGGGAGCGAGGTCGACTGGGGAGAGAAGATGCGCGCAGGGCAGTCGAGGGCAAAAGAGTCACCCAGAGGGTGGGGACGGTCCCGCCGGGGGTGGCCAGGTGGTCCTGGTCCCTGGAGAATGGAACCTCACGCGGGACGCTGCACTTCCAGCGGCACCTAATCTTGGGTGTGTGTGTGTGTGTGTGGTTTATATCAAGCGCACCGGGAGACGGGTGCGCACGGGGTAACGCTGTTAACTTTGTAGTGAGACAAACACGTGTGTGTGTGTGTGTGTGTGTGTGTGTGTGTGTGTGTGTGTGTGTTAGCGAGAACTGGAGGGAAAAGAAAGAAAAGAAAGAGCAGGGAGCTGTAGGCCGAGATGTCCTACTTCTAAGTGGTTCATTGGGAGGCAAAAGCTTTCTTGCAAGCGCAGTCGTCACCCGCGCCGCGCTGGGGACCAGCCGAGCAAGGCGCGGGGATCTCCAAGGGGCCTCCAGCCTCCCGAGCCCTGAGGTGGCCCCCAGAAGGCGACACTGTCCCCGACAGCTGTGGAGAGGTCAGGACTGTGGTTTCCTTTTCCCGAGACCCCGACCTTGCCATCCGGAGGGGGCGAGCTCAGTCTGCCTTCTGGGCGGGGGGCGGAAAGCGGCCTTCTATCAGCGCGACCTCTGGTCCCCACGCCCTCCCACCGCCCTATCTCCTCCCCGCAACCCCATTCATTTTTCCCAAGCAGCTTCCAGTTCGGGCTCAAAACCCAACTCCAAGCCCACCCGAGCTCATCACGGAGCTGAAGGGGGCGGCCGGGGTCGGAGCAGGGCCCCCGAGGGGCGTCGTACCGAGGTAGCGGCCGCGAGGGGCGCCGTGTCCCGCCGGGGCCGGCCTCGGATGAGCCCGGCGGCCGCGAGCAGCCCCCCGGAGCCGCGCAGCATCCGCGTCTACTGTGACGGTGGAAGCCACGCCCGCTCGGGAGCTGGGGGCTGTCCTAGCGCCCCCCCTACCTTTCCCCCGCCCGCCCCCTGCTCCCGGCGCCGGCCCCCGGCCCGCCCCCGGCTCGGCTCGCGGGAGGCGCTGGGTGCCTGGGCTGGCGCGCTCTCCCGGGCGCGCACACACATACACACACACACACACACATCCACGCACGCACGCCCAGAGCCGCTGTCTCCGCGCCGGGCCCTCGTCCCCCTCGCCCATGCAGACGGACAGAGCGCCGGAAGATGGCTGACGACTCCACGGGGCACCGAGGATGCAGCCCGGCGGCGGCGTTGGCGGCGGGAGCGGCGGCGGGAGCGGCAGAAGCAGCGGCGGCGGCAGCGGCAGCGTTGGCGGCAGCGGCGGCGTCGGCGGCGGCGGCGGCGGGAGCCGGAGCGGCGGCGGCGGCGGCATCCCCGAGACCCCTCGAGCTACCTTTCCCTCTGACAGCCACTGACGTTCTCCGCCGCTAGAAGAGACCGCGCTTCTCCGGAGCCTGCCTCCCCTCCTCCCCCGCCCAGCCCCGCGCCCAACCCCGGCCCCGGCCCCGCCAGCACCGCTACCTCCGCCAGCACCGCCACCATCAGCACCACCTCCACCACCGCCACCGCCACCGCCGCCGGCGGCAGCAGCCATTTCATCTCCACCGAAACCAGACACAAAAACATGGCAGAAATGGAGAAAGAAGGGAGACCTCCGGAAAATAAAAGGAGCAGGAAACCGGCTCACCCAGTGAAAAGGGAGATCAATGAGGAAATGAAGGTATTTTTTGGACTTCGGGGGAGAGAGCTCGAGCTCTTTCTCCCGCCCGCTCCCTTCGGGCTGTTGTATGGATTTTTTTGGGGGGGAGGGGGTGCAAGAGGAGCGCTTGTCAGTTTCCGTAGGATGCCCTGAACGACTCAGCTCCTCCTCCAGGTGCAAAACAGAGGCCAGCTGTCGGGCTGCATCCCGGAGATGTCTGCCTCGGATTTGATGGGGGTGGGGGTGGGGGACGACCGGGAAACCACAGACTCTTTAACCTTATAAACCCCAGGTTGGGACGGGCGTGTTTCAGGGAGGAGGGGACCCGGAGCCCAAGTTGAGGGTGGGTATGGTGAAGAGGCTTTCCTGGTCGGTGGGGTAGTTTTTTTCCCCCCTCTTCTTCGGCAGCCATCCTCGGATCCCTCCAAAGTTAGGAAGCCGCCGAGCCAAAGGTATCCCGGGAGCGCTCGATTCCACCCCTCTCTCCCTAGTTCATCTCCCGGTTCCTCCGTACCGCTTCCTAGTACCCTGCTGCATCGGCGTAAAGGGGCTGTCAGTGCCGTGGCGAGTTGTGGCCCGAGCGACGCAGGTCTAGGTACCGTTTTTGACGGCCGGTTCGCCTCGCCCGCCCCTGCTCGCTCCTCTCACTAGGTTGCCTCCGCCTCCCTCTCAGCCTTTGCATGCTTCACTTCCCAGTTTAAGCAGACCCGGGCAAGCCCTGCTTGCCCTGCTGAAAAGATAGCTGTCTGAGGGGCCGCCTTCGCAGAGCGCCTGCCCATTGTTCGGAAAGGCCGGCTCGGAGTCCTGTTGGCGAGGCCGGGCTCCCCGCCAGGCCAGCGGTGCTCCAGAGGTGGCGAGCGCGGCAGCCTGGCGCTCCAGCTGTTCGCGTTGGAGTGATTGCACAAGAGCCTTGCTCAGCTCCGGAACCCCTTCGTCCCCCTTCACCCCCACCAACTTATTTTCCATGAAGTTGCAGCTTTTGCCCGGTGAGGGTTTTGTTTCTTGTTGATTTCACGAGTTTCTCTTGATTTTTATTTTTAATGTTTTATTTGTAATTTTTGTCTTTCTGTGAGTTACAAGCAAGTAGATTTCAGGGAGGACTTTGGTTTTCATTCTGCAGCCCTCTTGGTGTTCCCCATCTTCTGCATAGAGTCCTTAACACTGCCCACTGACTTGGTCAGGTTGGTTTAGTTGGTATTTAAAAGATAAACGAGGAAAATGGCAAGCAACTAAGTAAAATCTATTGCAGTTTGACATCCTCTTGATTAAAACAAGCATATTCTAGAGAGTGCCTTGAAAGGGGCCCATGGATAATAAATACTATATATATTATTATATAGTACCTAGGTGTGTATGGTTAGCATTCCTTTCTTTCAGAAAATGTCTGTAGCAACATTTTGGAATAAGAGTTTTGATTTCTGGGTGAGGAACTTAGCACCTGGAAGCGTGCAGTGTAGCTCCAGTCCAAGGAGAGTTAAGGAAGATTTGCCTTAGAAATCAGTGCCATTCCTTGTGATGGAAACCACCAGTGATTCCATTGATAGTTTTTTGTTGTTGTTGTTGTTTAAAGATACCGGTAGGAGTTGTCCTCCCATGGAGGCTGGAATTCAGACAGTTTAGGATAACCATTCTTCCTCACTCACCCTTCCCTCCTGTCCTGCATTTCCAGATTACTCTTCTGTTTCATTTTAAATTGGTCTTGGAGGAAAAGGAGGGAGGTGAAGCCACCAAGAAATCACAGTGTGCACTGGCCCTTTAAAACACTCTGCCTAATGTGATCTATATGGATGGCAGCTTTTAAGTTTCATAGGTTCTAGGATTACAAATTAGCTAATTTTAATCAAAACATGTGAAATGTTATCCCGGCTGGATATAAAGGCTGACTGTGCTCGATGCTTGGGGCTCGCGTTGTTGACTTTGGCTGCAGGGGCACTCCGTGGTTTGGGAGATAGTTGTCCTTCTACAGTATAACAGATGTTTGTCTGAACTGGTGAGGAAGAAACAAAAACAACATTGTGTGAAGGGGAAAAATTACACAATTTTTAGCCAGTGCTGCAGGACTAAGTATGGAATTAACCTTCATGCACAGAATTTCCTCTTTTTAAAATGTTGTTTCTTCCAAATCACCACCTACTATTTGAAGTTTTAATCCTTGTCATTTCAGTACAGAGTAGCATTAAATAAGAAGTTTTACGCAGCAAATAGTTCAATTGCCTGAAGGATCCACATTTTTCCCCTAGTTTGGAACAATGCGTAAGAGACCCCAAGTCAAAATCTTCGGTCAGGTCAGTGCACAGCATGCAAATGAGTGATGAAATCCCATTTCTAGAGCAGGTCTTCAGTACGCATTCTTCTAATATAATAGCGCCCAAAGTTCTCATTTTTAAAGTGATTTCTCAAAGTCAAAAGGTGGGTTATCTTGAACTCATCAATATTTTCTGCTTTTAATATTAATAACCACATGCATAAAGCCCCTCCCCAAACCTCCTGGTATTACTACCTCTCCATTTCCCCAAACCTAAATTGTAGAGTAACTCAACAAGTTGATTGCCCTGTGTAAAAATATGTGTAACAAAATGTCACCGAGAACACAATGTGGCCTTGTGCAGCTTCATATCGGTGCCGCTGGAGCTGCCTGGCTGTGTTTGCCTTCATCTGAACGGCTTTCATCTGGACCAGCGTAAACTAAGCTCTGGTAAGTAATCACTGCCCGGCAGAAAGAAAGGAATGTATACAGCTAGCCCGGCCTAAGCTGTAAAAACGGAAACCTGAGCCCCCACCGGGGATCACGTATCAAGGCTTGAAGGTAGGGGAAATGAAAGGGGGAAAGAGGAGAGAGCGAATGCAAAAGTCAGCCTGGGAAGTGGAGGATCAGGAGGAGGCCCCCCTTAGGGAGAGTTGGCTCAGGGATTAGGGAATTTTATCGTGGTGTACAGTGACCTACTCAGGTTTCAACACTGCTGGGATCAAGTTGCTTCTCTGTGAGCTGAAAGAAAAAGGACTGGTGTGTATGTGATTTTTTTTTTCCCCTTGGGGTAATAGAAAGGACATTGGTACAAGTGTCTATTTTAAGTACAGCAAATGCAGGGCACTGAAAATGAGCACCCAAACTGCCTCATCATAGAGACTTCAAGATTTCCTAATTGAGATAGTCACACATTTATTTAAAAATGGACGGAGAAGACAAACTGGCAGAGGTTTAGCTGACACCAGTAATGTCATTGGAGATTGCCTTCATGTGGCTAGAAGCTAATGTTGGTTGCTGTTTCACTAGATCAGATATTGAGTTACATTTTCCTTATCACTGGTATGATGTACATGGCAGTTGTAACAAATTTAAATTTGATACAATATAATTTTGTGTGTGAAAATTACATGACTTGGCATAGCTTGTCTTTAGTGTCCTCTAGTGAAAATATCTTCAAGTAGAAATGTTTGTCTCATTATGATCTTTACTATGTTTCGTTATCTTTCCTTTCCCTCACTTCATCCTGGTTTTTCTTAATTAAAAAGACTTGTTACATTACTGTACTTACAATCAGTCTGCCTTGTTTAGTTAGTGACCAATAGAGGGAATTTTAAACAATCAGATGGCAATTCAATTTATATGTTGAGTACTTTCGGTTTCTAAAGTGAATATTGTGATGATTGTATTAATGTAATATGACTTCAATATATTGTTAGCTCACATGAATCATAATAAGTGGCCCTTAGGAGGAAATTTGACATATGGAAGTGTTAATTTGTTTCAGGAGTTCATCCAGAACATAATATAGAAACTAGATGTAATATTGGATGTGTAAATGTAAATATATGAATAAGTGTAAATATAGTTGCACTTAAGAGTATATATTTTATATGCAGAGATCTTGGTGAGCATGAACATGATTAGTGACTAGCAAACAGTAATACAGCTCAAAAAAGTCTAAGCTATGAGTAGAGATAATGAGTCAGATTTTCATCTTCTAAAACTTTGTCAAAACCAATGTGATTAGATCATGCACTCTGCCCTGGAAACTTTCCTAAACAAACCAAAATTAATGCATTTACAATGTTTGGCTTCCTTATCAATTGCTCAGCTACAGGATAAGCTGTGTTAAATGTCTTAGGTTCTTTGCTGAAGAAGTTCTCTGTCTATAAATATTCTTAATAAGTAATTTGTACCTAAAATTATGCTTCAGTCCTAATGTTAGAGTCAGGCACATCTGTTAGAGTTTAGTAGTAAACCCACCATAAGATTTTCTAGTTTAGTTTCTGATGGTCTCCATTTGGCATTAAAAATGACCTGTGTCAATTGCATAGACGATAAAGCAAGTTGCAGAGTTGAGCTTGTGAGTGTGGTGATTTAAATAGCTTGTCATAAAATAAAACAGTGATATCAGAATGTGGATTGGAAAAGTCAGCATGTTTAAGGTTGAAACCAGCTCATTACTAAAACAGGTATATTTTAAGTTTTGCTTCTGAAACTCCATCCTGATGTCAGAAACAGTAAGTCTCAGGAACCTAGGAAGTGGGCTTGGGACCAGATCTCACTGTGACATTCACAAATTATGGCAGACCTCCCTGGCTAAGAAGTGGTCTGGGGTGTGCTGTGCGGCAGGGCTGGGAACTTACGTCAGATGGGACGTGGCCCTGGCCCCTTGGGAGCTGGTATAGGATGTTCCCTAGCCCACTGGCCTTGTCCTCTGCATTGCTCTCAGTTGTCCTGCTCAAGGCTCTAGTCTCAACCCATAAGAGAAGTTCCTGGGAGGGCAGAGAGAGCTATGAATCCTGCTCTGTTCAAACCTGGAATTTTCTGAAGAGTCTCTTTCTCCATCTGTGAACCTGTGAGGATGATGTGTGGTAGAGCAAGACTCTCTCAGCCTTACACAGCTCACAGGTTCCAGAGAGGAGGAAATGGAAAGGAACCACTCCACTTCCTCCCGAATCTGAAATAAACATTTGAACTAGAAGAAAATGAGTCTGACAGACTCATTCCCTTCTGCGTTTCCTGCCTCTGTGCTTGCCAAGCACTGCTCTGAGAAGCCAAGCTCTACTCTCCTTGTGTGAAAGACAGACTCAGAAACCAAGAGGTAACAGAGGTTTTAAAGGAAAGTCAAAAAACAGGGCCTCAAAAAGGGCGAATATCAGTGAGTACACACTACAAGTGACTGTTTGAAAATGGAGAGTTCAGGGAAATAGACTATCTTGCTAGGGTGACCAGACTTTTTATATCTTCTAAGGAAGTATTCTTTTTATTGAGTCTTTATACTTTTTCTTTTGAAAAAATTATTAGAAGTAGTAGAAGGTGGATCCTTTAAAAATCTCAGAAGTCTGAAACTTCCTTTTGCGGAATGGGAAGTCAGCCACATTTACACTCTTAAGCTAATAAGATTATTGAATATTTTCCTAAAAGAAAAGAGATATTCCAGGGTAGAATGGAAAAAAAAAAAAAGCAACTTTGTTTTTGATGGTGCCAATTGAAACATGTAAACAAACATGAAAGCCTGAGGTGGGTGAAATTTGCTGAATGCATATTTTTGAATCTGTAGACTGATGGGTGTTAATATCTCCTATATAACTAAACGTCTGTGGAACTCCTGCTTTAAAGCCAGTGGCTTTGGCATGGACAGGAAAACAATGTCACAAGTCTTGGTGATTTTGAAGCCAGTGCTGCAGCTGTGATAGGACACAGCTGCCCACAGCTGCACACCTGCTATGCCGGCCAAAGTGTTAGCCCAAGGGCTGGCCTCCACAATTTCACACATTTGTTTGACCTTTTTAGGACATTTGATGTCCTGGCTACAGATTAAAACATAGGGACATCATTGTCTACTCCATGTCACAACAAGACAGTGAATCGACGTAGATTTTTACGTGTGGAAACACACACATTTTGGTTTCATGTGACAATTATACAACCTTCCCATTGAGACTGTGTCAGTAAGAGAGCAAGACTTTCTCCTCAGGCCTGCTCCAGGTCGGAGCTGGACTTTAGTGTTCTGATGCATCGCCTGCCCTTAGAACCGTGTCATAATCCTTGAGTTGTGGCTGAGAACAATGCTGCAAAGCGACCCAAATGGAGCTCAGTGACCTTCTTCAAAGGATTTCAGGCCAAGAATCTGTGTGTGGTTCAGGGCCAAACAACAGGGTCAATGGGTGCAGTCTGCATACAGAGTATGAGTCTGTCAGCTCTTCATGACATCCATGTGAATGATTCTCTAATGAGATGTCTGTGGGAGTGGCTTTTCCTTAAGATGCCTTCTGATCCTGTGAAGTCATAAGCGTGGAGGCACTTTGTAGTCTGTAGACATTTCTTTTCCACCACTTAAATTTTACCTCCTTCTTGGTAAAACCTTTAAAATGAAACTGATCCATGAAACTGATCCATTAAGAGAGATGACTTCAAGTTGAACCAACTTGAATTCCCAACAGTCTGAGAGTGCTTGTTAATATTGGATGTTACCTTTTTTTTTTTTTTAAACTTTCAGATCTGGGGGATAGATAGAGCTAGAAACTGATTTCTAATTAAGTTTAATTCTTACTTCCTACAGAAGAAATTGCCTCTCTTCTGCAGCTTCCTCCCCCGAGCCCTTTCAGTTCAGTTCAGTTCAGTTGCTTAGTCATGTCCGACTCTTTGTGACCCCATGAACTGCAGCACGCCAGGCTTCCCTGTCCATCACCAACTCCCAGAGCTTACTCAAACTCATGTCCATCAAGTCGGTGATGCCATCTAACCATCTCATCCTCTGTCATCCCCAACCCTTTAAAAATCTTAATTAGCGAGTTGAATGATGCTTAATAGAAATCTACTTTACAACTCAGTCAGAACCCATGGAGGTGAAAAGAGAGATAAAATATTTTCCAAAAATAACCATCATTCTATTATTCATAACCTTAACTGGCAGAGATACTAGCATTTCTTTCCCTGCCTTGTAAATTGTTCAGGACTGGGGGTTTCCTTTTCCTTTGAAAGTATTTCTCATATGCTCTACTTTCTTGGATAATGTGTGTCAGAATGTTTTAAAGTTAAGTAATGTAATTGATGGATCCTTTTTACTGTCATTAAGACTATGAATATGACTGACATGGTTGTCTGTGGGAAGACCATGTGTTAATTTTTAATTAAAACTATTTTTTTATTTTTATAAAATAATTCATAGGCATGACAGAAATAGAAGAATAAGCAATACAAATAGCAAAAAAAGAAAAACAAAGGCTATAATTTTCCCACCCAGACACAATTACTGTCGACATTTTGATGTATTCTTTCCATGTTCTTTTTAATGTATGATACATTTTTTAAAAAAATGGTCTTATAGTGTACTAACCTTCCTTTTTGAACTTAATATAGTGTTAATGGTTTTCCATGGCAGTAAAAATTTATCCATAGAATATTTTAGTGGCAAAATAGTATTCCGTTTTGGTAATTTTATGACTAAGCTATATTTATTTAACCAAATTCTGATTGTATTTAGTTTATTTCTAAGAAAACAACACTGAACATGCATTGTTTTGCACATATTTCCTTAGAATAGTTTATACCTAGAAATAAATAAAATTGCTGAATCAAAGGGTGTGTAAATTCTTCAACTTTTATTGCATACAGTCAAGTTACCTTTTTTAAAAAATGAATCAACTTGAATTCCTAATAGTTTGAGGATGTTCATTAACATTAGATGTTATAATTTTTTAAACTTTCACACATTTTTAAGAATCATGTGTCCTGAATTTTGTTTCTATATTTACACATTAGAAAAATATGGAAAATCATATTTCTATATTTACACATTTTAAAAAATATTTGTGGATGTATCCACATGTATCCACATTTATTGATTAGCTCCTAAGTGCTGGGCATTGTGCTGGATGAGGCATAAAATGAAATAAAAAGTTTCTGCCCTCATATAACTTACAGTGTGTTTGGGATGGAGGATATATTTTACTAGCACTGGAAAGGGATATAGGACTTGGAGTGAAATGGAAATTATATTTGTGAGAAGAGGGAGAATGTGGCTTTTCTCTCATTTGAATGAATGATTGGGAGCTTTCCGAAAACTTTCTGCTTTCTTGGGTAGGATACCAAGTTGAAAACAAATCGACATTCAGTTATGTAAGGCCTGAGATGAAAGAAATCAGTGATGCCCACCCTATATTTTAAAGTTGGATTGGTATGTTCAAAATAAAATCATTAGTCCTCTTTGAAGACCTTGATGTACTTTCATTTTAGAGGTATTTTGAGATTTTTGTAATTAACTGTGATTTTCAAAATGACTTGAAGTCAAGTCTTCATTGTTTACCTGGTAAAATGTTCAGTTAAAAACCATTTAGATTGAACTTTGACGTGCATACAGTATTTCTAGTTGAGTAAGGAGAATGTCTAATGAATGTCCTGGGAATTAAATTCCAACAAAAGTAAATTTTGCCAGCGTAGAAAGAACTCAGAGGAATGAGGAAAAGTAAACTTTCCCATCTTTCTACTATTTATTATTTCCACCTTTTTTTTAATTCTAGGAAAAGATCATGCTTTCAGACTAAATGTTAGAATTTTCTTCTTTCTTTAGAAACCCTGGAGATGAGAGAGGGGGATCTGAAAGGGAGAAGGGTATGGGGATAAAGTATTAAAAGTGCAAAGCCATTAGAGTCAGATGTGAAGTCAAAAAGTTGTCAAATGAGAAGATTAACTTTTAATTGTGGATTTTAAGAACCACTATTCCAACAGTACAGATAATTAAGGAGAGTAGAGATCAATGACCAAATCAGAAAACAAGTTTACCATAAGTAGATATGTCCTGGTTGGAAAGCTCTTTGTATGTGAAATTGACATCCTGTAATATGATTTCTTTGCAGTCCTTTGTTGGACCAAGGAAGTAGTTATTTTGGAGTTGCTGACACATTGGACTGAACAGAATTTATAGTAGAAAGAGTCCTGGTATAAGAATCAGAAGATCTGTAATTTTGTTCTGACTTTACTAGGTGATCTCTCACGCCTGCCGTTTACCTTCTGTATGTTCCAATTTTCTGTTGTAAAATGAGGATGTCACAGAGGTTCACCAAAAGTTTACTGTGGAAACCAAACACCTAACTTGCAGGGTTGTTGAAAGGAACAAGAGAGTTAAAGGATGTGGAAACACTGTCAAGTGCTGTAAGAGTGTTAGACATTATCATTGTAATTATAGTGACCTATTTTCCAAACCCAAATTGGACCACATGGTATGAGAGAGGATTTTTGTGTCACTTCCAAGGGCGAGAGGCAGTCTGCAAAATGTGTTTTGGGTGCCAGAATATTGAAATTCTGGCACTTTTGATGGTGTATGGGAACAATGATAAAATATTTGAGATAGTGGCTGTTCAGTGAAATTTATGATGTGTGATCACTGTAATTATGATATTTCTTTGTGAAATGTATTTTATTTCATGTGTAAGTAGTTCTTTGATTTCACAGAATCTTAGCGCTGGAAGGGACGTTGAGAGACTGTACTTGAGTTTCCTGCTGTTAAGTCTCCATGAGAAATTCTGGGTGAAGATTTTGGGGGAAACCGACTTTACAATTTCTATCAGTACAGTAGCCTGACCTTTTATTGAACATCCTTACCTCAAAAATCTCTCTGCACTTAACTCTTTATCACCTCAATTTTCTGGTAGAAAAACTTGAAAACCCTTATGGACCATAAACATTAAACTCACTTCTCAGAATATGTTATGTTTCTTGGATGGTTACTGCAAAAATCCATTTCATTTCCTTTGATTTAGCACCATAATGAGCCCATATGATGTCTAGCATCAAATTCTAAGTTTTAATTCTAAATCAAGTTAAAAATTATTTATTCCTTGGGGTTCTTCAGCTTCTTAGTGTAGTATAGTATATTATATAAGACAGAGGTAATACCTCTGTATAGGTAATACCTTCATGTAGTATAAATACAAGAAACATTGGTGTTTGTTTTCTCTTTTATCTTGTTCCTTTTTTATGAAAGGTTTGAGATTTGTGGCTCAAGGCTTTATAAACCTTTTGTTTTCTGCTTTTGTAATCATATATCTAAACATTAAGGTGTTTCTTTTTATTTTCAGTGATAAGAAAGGAAATGCTTAGAGTTTATTTTCACTGACATTTATAGTAACTCAAAAATCATGAAATAGATCTTGTTCATATTGATTGTTCCATGAGGGCTCTGAGTTTTCAGCACAAACCATAAACTGAGTGATGAAGTTAAGGTGCCCAAATAACACAAATTTGGTATCAATAATCCAGTTGCAATTTCCGTTTTTACCCAAATGTTTGAAACTTCTGGATCCCATCCTTGGGATTGGTTCTGGAAGGCTGAATGGATTTGCAGCTGGACTGAAACAAACAAATCCGTATCCTTGACTGGGAGGTTGCTCCATGAATGATGCATCTGTAGCTTCTGTGTCACTTCAGAGGTTAGACACAACCAGCGAGAGGCGCCCAGGATACAAATGGCCTAGAAAATTAGATATGGTGGCCAGCAGTTATCTTTTTGGCTCATTTCTCTTTGAGATTCAGGCAGACAGTATACATTACCAGTCGGATGGCTTGAACTTGGCTTTTAACACTGTTGGGGATTGTGGGGGTTTTGTTGTTGGTTTGTTTTTTAATGCAAGGTATAATCGTTATCCTTGAGGTCTCTGCTGCCAGAGCCCTGATGGAAGACCTCTATTTGTGAGCCTAGGACGGTCGTTCTCCAGTCAGGCACTCAGCTCAGTGAAAGAAATTGAGAGCTAGGGAAGACTGACACCTCATTCAATTAGGAATGTCTTTTGATGGAGTAGTGCAGTGTTTAGCTGAATCCTCCTCAGTGGTCTACCAGAAGTTGCTGAGCTTATTATACATATCGATCATATCATCTTTGCACATTCATGAAAGGAATGTCTATTTAATGTGGACATGACCAGCCATCAGAGAGAATAAATGCCTCACTAAAGCTTGATATGGCTGACTGTTGGCCTTGTGGATGGTAACACTGAATCAATCTGTCTAGATTTTTAAAAAATTGCTTGTGCATTATACCATCACAGATTGACCCATTTGGAGCTCTGAGCTCAAGTGGGTACTAAAGCAAAAAGAAAAGAGTCTAGCATCATGTAGGTGGTTTGAAATGCCAGGGTTTTGTGTGTGTGTGTGTGTGTGTGTGTGTGTGTGTGTGTGTGGAGTAGTGTAATATCCTTTCTTTTTTATGCAATTCTGCTGAAATCTAAAGTGAAATTCAAAAGAACATGGAACTTGCATGTTGAGGCTGTGCACATGCTGGTTGAGCCTGGGTGCTTTGTTTCAGGTATAAACTATACATCCCAGTGTAATTCAGAAATGACAACTTCTAGGGAGAATGAGAAAAGATTCTTTGAGTCACAGAGTAGGTTAAAATATATAGTTTTTCTAACTCCATCTAGGGTGCTCAGGCTGTCTTGACTGATAAAGATGCCTTAAAAATTTTAGATGCCTTAAAAAAATTAAGGTCTGTCTAGTCAATGCTATGGTTTTTCCAGCGGTCACATATTGATGTGAGAGTTGGACTGTGAAGAAAGCGGAGCGCCGAATAATTGATACTTTTGAACTGTGGTGTTGGAGAAGACTCTGAGAGTCCCTTGGACTGCAAGGAGATCCAACCAGTCCATCCTAAAGGAGATCAGTCTTGGGTGTTCATTGGAAGGACTGATGTTGAAGCTGAAACTCCAATACTTTGGCCACCTCATGCGAAGAGCTGACTCATTGGAAAAGACCCTGATGCTGGGAGGGATTGGGGGTAGGAGGAGAAGGGGACGACAGAGGATGAGATGGCTGAATGGCATCACCAACTCGATGGACATGGGTTTGGGTGGACTCTGGGAGTTGGTGATGTACAGGGAGGCCTGGCGTGCTGCAGTTCATAGGGGACGACAGAGGATGAGATGGCTGAATGGCATCACCGACTCGATGGACATGGGTTTGGGTGGACTCTGGGAGTTGGTGATGGACAGGGAGGCCTGGCGTGCTGCAGTTCATAGGGTCCCAAAGAGTCTGACACGACTGAACTGAACTGAAAAAAATTCATTCAGCAAACATTTATTAAGCTCTTACTCTATGATATAGGATTCTTCCTTCTATTAATTTCCCCAGTTTTATTGAGATATAATTGACAGAAAACATTGTATAAGTTTAAAGTGTACAGTGTGTTGGTTTGATACATTTATGTTGTAAAATGACTACAACCACAGTATTAGCTACCACCTCTATCCTGTAACGTAGTTACCTTTTTTATAGTGAAAAGATGTAGAGTCAACTCTCTCAGCAACATTCAAGTGTATGATAGTGTTCTTAGCTATAATCACCGTAGTATACACCATTTTGTACTATACCCTTTGACCAGTCTCCTCATTTCTGCCACCCCTCAGCCCCGGGTAATCCCTTCTCTACTCTGTGTTTCTCAGATAGAGATACTTTAAGGCACACACAAGAATTAAGACCTAGCATTTGTTAAGTTCATTAAAAATAGTCACCTGGTAGTATAAGCTTTAAATTTGTTCAACTATTATTTACCCATTATTTCCACAGCTTGACATCTATACTAACAACAATAATAATACCTTACATTTATAGAGTTGTCCCTCCAAATCCACAGGGGATTGGTTTCAGGGCATCCCACCTCCACACTGGAATACCAGATTTCTTCAGTACTCAAGTCCCTTGTGTGAAATGGTGTAGCATTTTCATATAACCTATGCGCATCCCTACAATATACTTTAACTCATCTCTAGATTATTTATAATACCTAATATAATGTAAATGCTAGGTAAAGAGTTGTAAGTACAATATAAGTGCCATATAAATAGTTGCCTGCATGACAAAGTCAAGTTTTGCTTTTTGGAAATTTCTGAAAATTTTTTTCCTAAATATTTTCCACAGGAGTAACTTGAATCTGTGGATAAGGAACCTGCAGATACGGAAGGCTGATTATAGATTGATTTATAGTTCATAAAGTGTTTTCATGTGTTATCCAAAATCTGAGCTGACTAGTAACCTTAAAGTTATTTGGTGCTTTTACGTTATTTGTCAGAAGACAATCATAGTGACCTTTGATTTCATGGGGAAAGAATCTGTCACTAATGGAATTCGTAAAGGAAATTATGCTTTGCTGTTTAAAGACTACTGTTACAAAAGGTAAAATTAAAAAGGAAAACCCTTGTAGCCTATTCAGCTTCCTGGATGGTAGTGGTTGACAGTCGAGGAATTATTTCTTTGCTGAGATTGTGCTTTATCTGAGATCAGAGTTATGTTAAGAAACAACACCTGAGTTAGAAGGCAATTCTAATTTAAATTAATCTGAGCCACAAAATGCTCGATTGTTTTCAGTTTCAAAATCTCTTCTTAGCTGTTTTCATGCTTTTCAATATTTTCATATTAGTTCACGATACAGACTTTGCAGAAGGATATGCCAAAATATGACTTCCTATTCTTAAGCAAAACTGACAAATGCCTTTTTTCTTATTATCTTTAAATTGCAAATGTCTGAAGGCCTGTCATAATTGGATGCGTCATCCTGAGATTTAAATGCATGACAGTTTTCAAACGTGATTTGAAAAATGAACATGACTCTAAGGAAGGAAGGGCGAGGCTGGCAGAACACTGGGTGGTACTAATAGAATTCAATGTATGCATTCTTTTTCAAATAGTTACTGATTATATACGTAAGTAGCCTATGCTTTTCTTTCAGAACTTTGCAGAAAACACTATGAATGAACTCCTTGGCTGGTATGGCTATGATAAGGTTGAATTGAAAGACGGTGAAGATATTGAATTCAGGAGCTATCCTACAGATGGAGAGAGCCGGCAGCACATTTCTGTTCTCAAAGGTAATGACATTTAATGTCCCTTTGTTCACGCAAACAAGGATTAACTATCTCAACCTGCCAGAATTGAGTTGCTCTGGGACTCATTTTGTTGATTATGCCAATAGTTGATCTAAATGTACATCCCCAGGAGTGCTTTCCCATAAGCAGAATATAAGAGCACAACATAAAACAAAAACAGTCACAGCTTAATTTCTTTCCAGCAATGGGAGGGCTAGCTAGACAGTGCTCGGGATCCTAAGCACTGCAGTCCTGCTCACAAAGGTAGAGAAAGGGACAGCGTTTGCTAACTTCTACTTTCCTAAACCCTTTGATATATCAATTGTTAAGGACTGGTGCTTTCTGTTAAGTGAAATGTTAGGTTTAAAGTTTCAGACTGCAAGAGACAATCATGGTTAATTTGGTAATTTCTCTTCTTGCCCCCCAGTTTTAGGTGAGAATTCTAAAGGAGAGCCCTACTTCTATTTTCTGTTTGAAGTGTTCACCTTATCCCCACAGCCTTGGATAGGGTAAGAAGAAAAGTAAGAGAGTAGTAGATGATTGGATCCTATATTATTCTTTAGGAATTATCATCAAAGCCTGGCCAGAGAGTAGAAATTAGAGGCTTGGCAGAGTTGAATTAACACTGATTCTCCCGGTGGGTAGCAATGCCAGATACCCCATGAGGGAAGCCTAGAACCCTTGGTGGGTGTTGCTCTGCATACTGAATTGATTAACCTAAATATGGATTGAAGATTTGTTCATCAAAGAAAAGAAGAGGAATATGTGAATATCCATAAAGGAATATCCATTTGGGGAACTTGAATAAAATGTGGGCTAAATTAATTGTGTGATATCGTTGGCAATTTGATCTGTATTTTCATTGCATTCAAAATCTTTTGGCATACACTACCTGTTCATGCACTTTATTTCCAGTCTCTAAGATAGTGCTTTTCCTTCTTATATGCCAAGCAACGAAATGTAAATGAGCTGTCCTGCGGGCATGTGGAATTGAACGTACGTGACAAATCTTATGTTAAGCTTGCTATGAAATTGTACATATCATGTTACAGAGATAATAATTTCACTGTAAATGAAAAATGCAAGTCATGAGTTTTAGTCTATAAACTAATAGCTCATTTAATACTTGGTCTAGGTAATAATCTTTGTCTCTGGGGAACTTGGAGAGAATGCCATGATATGCTGCTGAAGGGAAAAAGTTGTTTTCCATGGTTGAGTGTTTTATTTTTTAATGGTTCATATGTGAGGATAAAATTCACAAAGTTCATATCATTAGAAGTTTTCTTTATGATCATTTTTGTTAATTTGTAAAAATTATTTTATTTATTTATTTTTGACTGTGCTGTATCTTCGTTGCTGTGTGGGGGCTTTTCTCAAGTTGCGGCCAATACATGGACTCAGTAGTCGTGGTTCCTGGGCTCTAGAGCACAGGCTCAGTAGTTGTGGTGCATGGGTTTAGCTGCTCCAAGGCATGTGGGACCTTCCTGGACCGTGGATCGAACCCATGTCTCCTGCATTGGCAGGTGAATTCTTTACCACTGAGTCACAAGGAAGCTCCATTTTTGTTAATTTTTAATGTCTATTAATGGGTTAATGAGTCTACCCTGTGAAATAACAGTTTGTGTTCTTTTTTCCTAATCATCAGCTTCTTTCTCATTGGTTCTTTATTACCACTCACCTTTATAATATATCAGGACCTGGTTACCATGGTAGGGGGCCACTTTTTAAGCTTCTCCTTTGGTAGCCAGAGAGCGATACCTGCCATATATCACTTTGTACATGGAAAAGGTTAATTGCCTCTCAATTTTCTGTGGGCTTTTACAGTGTGAAAATTCATCACTACGATACAGTAGAGATATTAGCTATCATGGTGGAGCAAATTATAAAGGAGCCCATAAGAAATTTATGGTAACACAGCTGAGAAAGGTTCAGGATTAAGTTCTGGTAAAGTGTTTCAAGATTGGCAAGAAAAAAAATTTTATTCCATAGCCATTTTACTTCAGCAAATGTGGTTGTAAGGAAAGTAAGTCTCTTCAACATATTGAATGATTTTTTTTTCTTTTACAGAAAATTCTTTGCCAAAACCCAAATTACCTGAGGACAGTGTTATTTCACCATACAATATAAGCACAGGCTATTCAGGGCTTGCCACAGGAAATGGACTCAGTGACTCACCTGCAGGGTCGAAGGATCATGGCAATGTGCCCATTATTGTACCTTTAATTCCGCCACCTTTCATAAAGCCGCCAGCAGGTAAGTCACTACTGGGGTTTCCAGTGATAATAATTTACAGAAAATTGTTTAAACTACCCTATGATGATTATTAAATGCTTAAGTTTATTTTGGAAAACACTGTTTTAGGGACATTGCAGCTAAGACATGTGAGTGTATGTATCATTTGAAGAACATTACTTTATTAAGCAAATACCCCCAATCTACTACTGCTTAGGCTGTCCACCTTCAGCTGACAATAAATATTCCTATCCCTGGCTACAAAAAAAGTTATTTTCCTTGTCTGAAATCTATTTAAAATAAAGAAGGATAAATTAATTAAAAAAAAAAGTTATATGCTGATCAGTTAACAAGAAAAAAAGGAACCATGGTTGAGCTCTTTGGTGTGGTGCAATGAGGACCACGTCTCCCTGGTGCGTTTCCCAAAGGAAGGGGCAATTTATAAAGCGTGTGTGGCAGGCTTGTTCCCAAGTGCGCCTTTCTTCTAAATCCACTTAAGAAACAACCCAGGTTACTCATCTCATACAGAGTTGTTTCTAATTCCTGGAAAGCTTTCTTTAAGAGCTTTTTGAAAAATGGAGATTCAAATTTTACTTGGATGAAAATGTAATCATCATGTAGTTCTTGTATATTTCCAGAAAATTAGATGGCAGTGTATTAAGCTAGATGGCAATAGGCTGAGCATGATGTTCTATTGCAGGTTAGGTTACAGTTATGTTCCACATGGAGAAAGAAGTTCAGTAATATTGTATCTGGCTTGTTGTAAAATGTTAGAATTTTGCTAGAATGCTTAATTGCTGTGCTGGTTATTTTTCTGTATGTTGAATTAAGCAATGATAAATAATGAATTTTGATAGCAGTACTTATCATAACTCACTAAAGATAACACTTGTATTATTATTATTTTTTGAGGTGAGAGAAGATAGGTGTTTGGTTATGTTTCCATAAATGGTGAATATGTTTGTAAGATATAAATTACTGGGCTTACATTATAGATATATTTATACCATCTTCTAAGTGTTACTAACATTCTCCTTCATGGTATGGGCATATTCTCTTACTTGACCTATTACATTTTAGCAGCAAAAGTGTCCTTTCATACTGAGGTCCTCACATATGTCATGAAAATCCATTTACATATCAAAATCACTTGTGATCATGTTTGTCTACCAAATACTAACATAATTTTTGTTTCATGTAATGTTTGTCTTCGTAATGCCACTGTTATTCTTTGGTTGATTGTTTTATGGTGCAGAGGGACCCAGATTTATCTCCTAAAGGGTCAAAGATATATTTTGCGTAGGACAACTGGAGAGAAAATTGACTACTCTTGTAAATGTAGGATTCTTTGTTTCGATGTATGTCCAATGGCTTCAGTGCGTGGTGATGTTGAGGATACCAGTAAAACAGCCTAAGTGAAAAGAACACGGGCTTCAGGCTCAGATAGATTGGGTTCAAATCTAGACTTTGTCATTTACTGGGTCTGTGAGTGTAGAGCAGCTATGTAATTTCCACATATATAAAATGGGGGTTGCAGTTTCACCACCTGAGATAGTTGTGGCCCTGAGATGAGAAAATATATGTAAAGCACCAGCATAGTGCTTGCCACATGGAAACCATGTGGTACATGCCATGCCTCTTTTTCTTTTTTTTTTTTTTTCAGACCTTATTCTGCCCTAGAGTTATCATGCACATAATTTGTGCATAAAAAGGTGTGCATCCAAATGCAAATTCCCCTCTAAGGTTTATTTGAGCAAAGCAAACAGCTCTAGAAATTAGCATAGCTGAGGCTAACATGAGTTTGGCATGCCAAAAAACCTGCCCTGGAGTTTCCTGCTGAGCCAGCCACGTGGAATTCAAGCACACAGCTCCTATTTAACTCTAATTCCACATCAGATCAGGAAATAAATATGCAAAGGATAGAGGCCAAAAATTGAGCCTTGGAAGTCTTAGATGTAAAAACTCTGAGGAATTAAAAGCCAGAGTAACTGAACACCAGTGGTTTTGTGCTGTCTTCCATGGAATTCTAGGACACTCATCTGTTGAAAACAGAATATAGGGGAGGACATGTTTAATTTTCTGTATCTGCTCTAAACCTTGACCCAGTCCTACTCCAGGGTTCCATATGACAAGACAAAGGTACACAAAGTTCTCTGCTTTCAAGGAGCTTACTCTATTATTCCCTAAGCAGAAACTTACAGGAGGGATGAATTTTGACTTATGTTATCTAGTGCAGGGGTCGGAAAGCTTTGTCAATGGCCAGATAGTATTTAAGGCTTTGGAGCTATCCTGTCCTGTCACAGCTACTGAACTCTGCTGCAGCAGCAGAAAATCAGCCATAGATAACCAGGCCATGAACAAATGGGCCTGGTTGTGTTCTAATAAAACTTTATTTACAAAAAGAGCAGCAAACAGGGTTTGGCTCAGGGAAAACAGCTTGCTGACCCTTGCGTTAGGGTAAGATTGGCAAAAGTCTCATGATAACAGGAAGGTGAATAGAGTTTCTAAGAGTCGAGCTATGAGCTTTGTTAAAGTGCTGTCTGTTACATCATAAGGAAGGGACAGTGACAGGTTAGGAAAACAGCAGGGTTTTCAGGGAATGTGGTGGTGAGCTCTGTCACATAATAGTCGTCCACCAGGGTCTGTTGAATAAATGAGTGGATGACATATTCAAATTCCTACTGCACATACATAAATAGTACAGGCTACTCTATTGTTCACTGAGAAAGTGCGAGGATCTTGTTTGAGTTGGTCTCAACCTTTTTGACCACAACCATAGCCTTTGTGACAGTGCTTTGAGTCCTTATCCATAGATAAGTGTAAAGTTCACCAGTTATCCAAAAACTCCTATCTAGTTAATCATTTCAGTTCTTCCTTTTGCTAAAACTTTTACCAGAGTTATTATTCAAGATAGGTTGAGGGACACTCACTGTCAATTTTCTCACCATATATAGGTTAATGTGGCATTTCTGAGGGAAACTAATCATACAATGGCTGAAAGAAAGCGGCCCCTTGATAATCAGGCCCTGAATAATTTAGAGTTGACTGTATCAAGCAAGTGTCTACCTCTCAGGATAGGGAAGATGAGCACTGTATGTGTACTCTGGATTCCTGGAATGAAAATAACTATTAGCGTTCAAATTATTCCTGTTATACTATAAACTAGCTATGTGAAAATGCTCACGATACCTTATGTTCATATTAAATCCTGTAGTTATGAAACTAATTCAAATTTATTATTTTATGTACTTTGATCTTAATAATAACCCCAAGAAATAGCATTTGAGATATCATTAAGTAAAGAACTGAAGCTCAGATAGTTAAGTGGCTTTCTCAAGGTCACATGGCTTCCAAGTACTTGAGTCTAGTACTAAAGTCTTCTGATTCCTAATCCAATATTCTTTTTAATATAAAGTTGCCATTTCAGCATATTTATATAGAATTTCCCTAGACTGTATCAGAATAGGAATACTTGTTAATATGCCACTTCAGATTCCTTTAATGACAGGGGATACAACTTGTTTCTGCAGAAGGTTATTTTTTTCAAGCCCACCTCTATTGGGAGACTTGATAAGTTCTCTAGCTCTAAGCATCTGTGGTTCTGTGAGCCTGGGTGACCTAGTAATAGTAGTAAAACCCCAGCTTGGTTTTAAAGTCTTGCCATCATGAGGCAAGTTGCTTCTGCTCCGAGGTACCAGAAGGCTACATCTGGTCAGGCACTAGTTCCAGAGAGTGTTTCATGTGCTCAGGCAGGCTCACCACTGGATCTCATCCACGTTTGGCAGCCAGTGGGCCCAGTGGAATTCTCGTGATCGGGAACACAGTGATACCACACTTGCTTGGATTTCCACTCTGCTTTTGCACAGCTGCAGACAGAAGTGTGGGGGTAGCTTATTTCTGGGCCTCGGGGACTGCTTTTCTGTTCCTGTACCACTTTTCTTCTGAGAAGGGGAACTCCTCATGTCTTGGTGATTACCACAAGCTTTGACCTCTCTTTGGCTGCATATTTCCATCCAATTTCAACCGATTTCCGAGGCTAAGCTGCCCTTCCCCCCTCGGAGACAGAATCTGGCCCTTGGTGTAGGGTTTGTGACATCACGGTCGTTGCTGTGGTAATAGACTTGTTATAAACACAGAATAATAGCTCTGCTTTTACTTTTTTTTCCCCCCTCCAAACAAACGAAGGGAATCACCATGATCCTTAAATAAAAATCACAAACTTTTCTGCAGTGGACAGAGTAAGGTTTTGCCATACAGAGTAGCCATTTAAAAAAACAGCTGTAAGAATATAGTTATAAGAATAATATTAGAAAATAATAGAAAGTATTGGCCAACTCTTTTTATGCAAACATTCCTTTATCCTTTAAGTTAGAATGAACATGAAAACCTCCTTCTTTGCTAATTTAAAAAACCAGAGTGTAAGCATAGTCTGAAGTGACAGAATATATATCAGCAAGAGTTTTGAAAGATAACTCAGGTTAATTACATTGTAACCTTGCTGTAAATCTTCTCATATTAGAGATTTTTAATATGGGTTCAACCCTTTGGGACTTCATTCAGAGAGGGTTGTACCACTAAAGGACTTTCGGCATGGATTATAAGAGCTGTACAATAGTGAGTCTCCATCAAAATACTTATGTCTGCTCTGCTCCCCTGCAAGTTTGACTACTGAAGCAAAGCCATTCAAAATGAATTTTAAATTCAGTAATTTTTTTTTACAAAGACCTTATATTGGTCTTTATTACTTTACATATGTAATAGCACTCTGTTCCATTGACCAGGTGGCTCAGATGGTAAAAAATATGCCTGCAGTGCAGGAGACCTGGGTTTGATCCCTGGGTTAGGAAGATCCCCTGGAGAGGGGAGTGGCTACTCCCTCCAGTATTCTTGCCTGGAGAATACCATGGACAGAGAATCCTGGCATACTATACAGTACATGGGGTCACAAAAAGTTGGACACAACTGAACAATTAACACTTTGACTTCCATTTCCATTGACTAGACATCAGGTCTCTGCAGTGGTTGGGCAAGGTTAGGTCTCCCCACCTTGCCTACTCCTCGTTAAAGTAACCAACTGGAACTTGAACCAGGATTTTTTATCTCTTACTCTTAGACTTGTCCCAAGAACAACATTTTGTTTCCAAGACTTAAAAATGTCAGTAAAACAATTAGTATGCTTTGTTTTGCTGAAGAGGTAGCAGAGACTTTGCTAGTGAAAGTTTCACTGAGCCTGACTGCAGAAAACACTGTATATCTAGGAAACAGCATTTTAGATCTGAGTCTTTTGACAGGTTTTTCTGGAGGCTTATAACTTGCCAGTTACAAGTCCAGAATCCCTCTAGATCTCTGAATACCTTAAAAATAAAATGAATGTGAAAAAAGGAGGGAATACACCTCTCTGGATGCATTTATATGGCAGTTTTGAATAACATGTCTTTTACCTTCAATGATAAGTGACCATATTCTTGTTCCAGTATGTTCCCATGTGTGAGGTGAGACATAGGGTCCATCCATATGGCACTTGCAGGTTTATGTGGGGGACTTGAGATTAAGCTCCTGAAACCAGTTTGATTTCCTTTGTGCAGAAGCGTCTTGCCTTTCTTGGAAAACAATGACCATTTCCTGTCTTCCAGGATGGTTTGCTTTCAGTGAGCTTTCCACATTTGTGTTCAGTCATAGTCATGGAAATGTATTTTTTCAGGCAAATCTTGAAATTCTTTAGGGGTTATAAGAACTGGGCTCTAAGGAACCATTAGCTTACCGGAGAATATGGAAACATTCACGTGATCTGCTAAGCTCTATGTATATAGCTGAGTAAGCCACAGTTAATAAGCATGTTACTTTCTGGCTCTTGTAATTCTTACATGGAGCTGTACTTGCAGGGAAGTGGGAATCAGAATGTGGTTTGCGTTATGATCATTATTTATTTTATCTGTTACTCAATATTCTTGGGGCTTGCATATGAATGCTGTATTCCAAATAGCCATTGAGAAAACAGGATTTAATAAAAATTGCCTTGCCATTTATTTATTTGTCCAAATTTTAAAATATGATTATTAAATAAAATTACCTACGGTTAATGGGATTTGGATGAGTTACTATTTATGTAGCAGATACATTTCTCATCAAAAAGAAGAGGTTTATTAAACCCTCAGATTTGGAGAGTTTTCCAAACCACTTAGGACAAGGACAGGAGGAATTATGGCAAATGGCAAGAGTACTAGTAGTTAATAAAAGTATTGATATAATCTCATCAAGCTAATATTTTCTGAGCACTTATTATGGGCCAGGCAATGTGCTAATAGATTATCTCATCTAATTTTCAGAACAACTCTGTGTGGATGCTATTATTAACTTTGTTTTACAGATGAGGAAACTGAGACCCAGAAAAGTTAAGCAACTTGTCTGAGGTCACACAGGTAATAAGTGGCCAAGCTGTTAGCTGAACTTAGGTGCAGTATCTCCTTAACTCATATTCATACCACTAGTCTATCGAAAACACAGTATCAGTCTTTTAGTCAATAATGTATTTACTGAATGTTCTTTATATTGTATGAGATAAGATAAATATATACAATATAAATACAAATTATATGTAATATATATATTATGAAACATTATATATATACACACACATACATATATACATGGTGGAGCTTCCCAGGTGGCACTAGTGATAAAGAACTTGCCTGCCAGTGCAGGAGACATAAGAGATAAAGGTTCGATCCCTGGGTTGTAAAGATGCCCTGGAGGAGGGCATGGCAACCCACTCAAGTATTCTTACCTGAAGAGTCCCCATGGACAGAAGAGTCTTGCGGGCTACAGTCCGTAGGGTCACAAGGAGTCAGACACAACTGAAGTGACTTAGCACACACACATGCACACGTACATGGTACAAATACATTTATCATCCCTGACCACCAAGCACTTAAAGTATACTTGATATATAATCAAAACATGATTCTACTTTGGTTTTGGGAAGTATAATTTAATTTCAGCAGCAGTGGGAGGGTACATGGTGGCAGTAGAAGGGCAGTTAAAGTGGAGTAGTAGGAAGTGTTACAGGCAGATTCTCGGGAGCTGTTGTGTTTGTACAAGGAGGAGTGGCATCTGAAACCCAATGTAGGCCAGAAGATAGTCACTGAAAATTCAAAGTGATAAAAAAGACACAAAATGAAGCTTTACAATGTTAACTACTATGACATGGGTCCTGTTTTATCTTTTTAAATGTAATCAAGGGGTCTTGAAAAGTTATTTCAAATTTCAACATGTTCAGTCATTCTTTTGTTGTTGTTCTACGAATTGATTGTTGACTGTGCTGGGTCTTCCTTGCTACACGCAGGCTTTCTCTAGTTGAGGTGAGTGGCGGCTACTCTTCATTGCCGTGCACAGAGGCTTCTCACTGAGGTGGCTTCTCTCGTGGAGCAGCAAGGCTTTGGGCATACAGGCTTTAGTAGACGCGGCTCTAGAGTGCTGTTCAGTCATTCTTAATGCCAAATAGGATGTGTAGTTTGAATGCTAGCATGATGTGGTGGAGAAACTGCCAGAGCAAGAACCAGGAGAGACCTGGATTGCTAACGCCAGCTCTGCCATTGATGGGTTGTATAACCTTGGATAAGCCACTTAGCGTCTCTGAGCCTCAGTTTCCTTGTCTGAAAAATGATGTAGTTAATTTAAGTACTCTGTAATTTCCCTATATTTTTAAAATCTTGGCTTTGTGACTTATATAGTGAATTGCCTAGATGATTTTATGATCTGAAAGGGTCCATTTTAACATGCCACAATATACGTTAATTAATTGAAGATATTTAAAGCCAGTTACGTATGTGTATAGTTACAGCAGCTGAAAGTCTGATGGAAGATTTATGCTATTTAGGGCAACTTTCAATGATTGTTAATTTTTACTTTGAAAGAGTCATAAATAAATGCAGAAAATGAACTTATGGTTACCAAGGGGGAAAGGTGGGAAGGAGGGATAAACTGGAAGACTGGGATTAATATATACACACTACTATATATAAAATAGATAACTAATAAGAACCTATGTATGGCACAGGGAACTCTGCTTAACGCTCTTTAATGACCTGTTTGGGAAAATAATCTAAAAAAGAGTGGATATATGTATAACTGATTGAACATGCTGTACAGAAGAAAATAACACAACATTGTATATCAACTATACTCCAATAAAAATTAATAAAAATAAAATAAAATCGAGAAAAAGTGCCAGAAAGTGTTAAATATGAGTAAATAAGAAGATTAATATCACTCATATGTTATTAAATCTAATCATTTTGATGTTATATATAAGTTTTGATCACTAGAAGTATTTTCCAAAATTTCTGACAAAGAGAAGTCACAGTATGTCAAATATAATTTACCAAAACAGGCACAAGAATTAATAGAAAACCTGAGTAATTCTACATTTCCTGAGTAGTAAGGAAATTAAATAATTAAATCATTTTACAAAGGACATTCTAGACCCAGATAGATTCAATGTTAAATTCTACCATTTAAGGAAAAAATAAAAACAAACTTAGAGAAACTCTCTTAGAAAAATAGAAATCATTTTATGATGCCAACATGACCTTGATCTTATCACATGACAAAGGCATTAAAAATCAAAATGATAATTTAATGTAATTAGTTTACATTAACATGGGAAAATTGTTTATCATAAACAATGATTCAAAAATCCTGAAGAAAATCATAGCAAATCAAAGTCAGTGATATAAACAGTAGGATAATGTGTCATGACTAAATAATTTTTTCTAGGAATGCAAGATTGATTTAAATTGTAAAAATAGTTAATATAATTAACTAATTGACAGAACAAAAAATAAAGCTCATAGAATATTCTCAAAAAATGCAGAAATTTAAAAGTTGATAAAAATTTAACACAATAATAAAAACTCTTATAAAAGTAGGAATAGAATGGAACTTCCATAATGTGACAAGCAATATCCACAAAAACCTACTGCTAACATCGTACATAATGGTGAAATATTGAAAGCTTTTCTCTTGAAGTCCAGAATCAGATAAAGATAACCAGTATCACCATTTCTATTTAATTTTGTACTAGAATTCATCAAAAATGTAAGAAAACAAGAAAAAGAAGCAAAAAATGTAAGATTTTAAAGGTAGAAATGCTATTTTGTTTAGAACCTCTCTCCCTCAACAGTGAATAGGTAAACTATTATAATGAATCAGTTCTGTTCAGTTCAGTCACTCAGTCGTGTCTGACTCTTTGTGACCCCATGAATTGCAGCATGCCAGGCCTCCCTGTCCATTACCAACTTCCTGAGTTCACTCAAACTCACGTTCATTGAGTCGGTGATGCCATCCAGCCATCTCATCCTCTGTTGTCCCCTTTTCCTCCTGCCCCTAATCCCTCCCAGCATCAGAGTCTTTTCCAATGAGTCAACTGTTTTCATGAGGTGGCCAAAGTACTGGAATTTCAGCTTTAGCATCATTCCTTCCAAAGAAATCCCAGGGCTGATCTCCTTCAGAATGGACTGGTTGGATCTCCTTGCAGTCCAAGGGACTCTCAAGAGTCTTCTCCAACACCACAGTTCAAAAGCATCAATTCTTCGGTGCTCAGCCTTCTTCACAGTCCAACTCTCACATCCATACATGACTACTGGAAAAACCATAGCCATGACTAGATGGACCTTAGTTGGCAAAGTAACATCTCTGCTTTTGAATATGGTATCTAGGTTGGTCATAACTTTTCTACCAAGGAGTAAGCGTCTTTTAATTTCATGGCTGCAATCACCATCTGCAGTGATTTTGGAGCCCCCCAAAATAAAGTCTGACACTGTTTCCACTGTTTCCCCATCTATTTCCCATGAAGTGATGGGACCAGATGCCATGATCTTCGTTTTCTGAATGTTGAGCTTTAAGCCAACTTTTTCACTCTCCTCTTTCACTTTCATCAAGAGGCTTTTTAGTTCCTCTTCACTTTCTGCCATAAGGGTGGTGTCATCTGCATATCTGAGGTTATTGATATTTCTCCTGGCAGTCTTGATTCCAGCTTATGTTTCTTCCAGCCCAGCGTTTCTCATGATGTACTCTGCATATAAATTAAATAAGCAGGGAGACAATATACAGTCTTGACATACACCTTTTCCTATTTGGAACCAGTCTGTTGTTCCATGTCCAGTTCTAACTGTTGCTTCCTGACCTGCATATAGCTTTCTCAAGAGGCAGGTCAGGTGGTCTGGTATTCCCATCTCTTGATTAGTGCTAAACAAATCAGTACCCCTAAATCCATTATATCTATATATTTTAGCCACACACACACACACACACACACACACACAAACCTTAACAATACCATTTAAAATAGCATCAAACCATCAAATACCAAGGGGGAAGAAAACCTCACGAAATGTGTGCAGGATTGCTACACAAAGAACTATAAACATATAAACTATAAACACAGAGAAAACCTAAATCAGTGAAGGGACACTCCATGTTTAAGAAGTGGAGACTAAATATTCTAAAAAGGCAGATTCTTCCTAAATTGATTGATATATTTAATTTAGTTCTGATAAAAATTTTATCATAAAATGTTGTAGAAAATAAAAAGCTATTTCTAAAATATGCATGGAGATGCAAAGGGGTATGAGTAACCAAAACTATCTTGAAGAATAAAAGCAAAATTAGAAGACTTATACTGTCAGATCTCAATATTTATTATGACTAGAATAATTATTAATTAATTAATATTATTAGTGTTAATTGTTGCTATTGTTATTCTTCTTTCAACCATATTTAAAATTATCCTTTAGAATTTATTGATCTATATTTGAGATATAAAAGAGGTAAGAGCACTTTTTGTTTCATGTCAGTTCTCTTTTGGTTTAATGTTTTATAGAACCTTTCCTTGCAATTATGAAATATATAAATTTTGTAAAAGTGCATAAAACATATATGCATTCTTTTACAAATAGTGATCCTTATGTACTCAAACCTTCTGTCCTCCATAGGGTAACTACTTTCGTGGTAATTATTCCTTTCCTTTCTTCTATAGTTGAAACAACTTAGTATGTCTCCCTAAGTAATATAGCTTATTTTTGCTTATTTTTGGGCTTTATGAAATTATGGTAGCCAGCTTCCAAAATGACCCCCAAATCATAGTCTCCTGGTGGTGTCTTCCTACATTGAATCAGGGATAGTCTGTGTGACCAACTTCTAAGGCTATCATAAAAGGTTATTGTAGTTTCTGCATAATTCTCTCACATTATTCATTCTGTGGGGAGCATGAAGAGACTTAAGCAGTCCTGTGAGGAGGACCCACATAGGCAGGAACTGAGGCCTCCTACCAGTAGCCAGCACTGACTTGCCAGCCCTGGGTCTGAACCACCTTAGAACCACAGGATCCCCCTGTCTAAGTCAAGTCTTCAGGTGACTGTAGCCCCCAAAGACATTTGATTGTAATCTCATGAGCAATCCTGAGTCAGAATTGCTCCAAATCACTCTCAAATACCTAATCCACAGAAACCATGAACAATAATAAATGATTTCTGTTGAATTTTTTAAAAAGACAAGAGATAATGATATAAAGATATACATATAAGCCATTGCAATAGAATCCAGAAAATAACCTAGATTGATTATTTATGACAAAAGTATTAGTCAGCTTGGGTTTCCATAATAAAATATCATAGGCTGCATTGCTTAAATAAGCAACATTAATTTTCTCACAGTTCTGAAGAATGGAAGTCCAGAGCAAAGTCATCAGGGTTAACATCTGGTAAGAACTCTCTCCGTGAGTTGCAGGAGGTTGCCTTTTCCCTGTGTCCTCACATGGCAGAAAGAGATGGCACACTCTCTTGTGTCTCTTCTTATAAGGGCAATAGTCCCATCAGACCAAGGTTCTACCCTCATGACCTCATCTAACCCTACTTAATTCTCAAAACACAGCATCACCTTGGGACTTAGAGCTTCAACATTAATTTTGGAGGGACACAAACATTCAGTCTGTAAGAACAAAAATGACTGTAAAACAGTGAGGAAAGAATATTCTTCTCAATAAAAGTTCTAATGCTAAAAAATGTATGTTGATTCTTCACACCATTCACAAAAATCAGTTCTAGCCGTAGATATAAATGTGACAGGTAGACCATTAGAGCTTGTAGAAGAAAACCTCAGAGAATATATTTATGATCTTTAGTAGGCCAGTACTTCTTAAACTATATACTATAGGCATTAACCATAAAGAAAAAAGTTGATTAAATAGACTCTGTTAAAGTTAAGAATTTCTGTTGATTAAAAGATATCTTTCAAAAAATGAAGTGGCAAATCAAAGTGGGAAATCATGTTTGTAATACATGTTCCACAAAAGACTCATTCACAATACATAAAGAACCCCTGGAAATAAAAAAGAAGACATCCCAATAGCAAAATGAGCAAAAAATATAAATAGGTACTTCATTAAAGAAAATATCCCAGTGGCCTATAAACATATTAAAAGTTGTTCAGTCTCATTCAGTTCAGTTCAGTCACTCAGTCATGTCCGACTCTTTGCGACCCCATGAATTGCAGCATGCCAGGCCTCCCTGTCCATCACCAACTCCTGGAGTTCACCCAGATTCATGTCCATCAAGTCGGTGATGCCATCCAGCCATCTCATCCTCTGTCGTCTCCTTCTCCTCCTGCCCTCAATCCCTCCCAGCATCAGAGTCTTTTCCAATGAGTCAACTCTTCATATGAGGTGGCCAAAGTATTATTAGTCATTAGGAAAATAAAATTTAAAATCCCAGTGAGATACAAGTATACAAACACTAGAATAGCAAAAATGAAAAAAAATTGACATACCCGGTGTTGGAGAACACAGAGCAACTGGAATGCTCGTACATTGCTGGTGGGAGTATAAACCAGTGTAACCACTCTTGAAAGCTGATTGCCAGCATCTGTTAATGCTGAACGTGTGTGTTTGTGCTCAGTTGCTCAGTTGTGTCTGAGTCTTTGTGAACCCGTGGACTGCATAGCCCACCAGACTCCCCTGTCCATGGGATTTTCCAGGCAAGAATACTGGAGTGGGTTGCCATTTCCCTCCTTCAGGGGTTCTTCCTAACCCAGGGATCCAACCTACATCTCCTATGGCTTCTGAATTGGCAGGCAGATTCTTTATCACTGAGCCACCTGGGAAATCCAATGCTGAACATACACATATCCCATTATCCAATAATTCCATCCTAGATATATACTCAACATAAATGTGTGTGTGTGTATATATATATATATATATATATATATATATATATATATATAGTCCAGTCACTAAGTTATGTCCAACTCTGCAACTCCTTGGACTATAACACGCCAGGCTCCTCTGTCCTCTACTATCTCATGGAGTTTGCTCAAATTCATGTCTGTTAAGTCAGTGATGCTATCTAACCATCTCATCCTCTGTCGCCCTCTTCTCCTCTTGCCTTCAATGTTTCCCAGCCTCAGGGTTTTTCCAACGAGTCGGCTCTTCAAATCAGGTGGCCAAAGTATTGGACCTTCAGCTTCAGCATCAGTCTTTCCAATAAATATTCAGGGTTTATTTCCTTTAGGATTGACTGGTTTGATTTCCTTGCAGTCCATGGGACTCTCTAGAGTCTTCTCCAGCACCACAGTGTATATATATATTGAGCCAAAAGCATTTGAAAGAACCTTTAGAGTAGCATTTATTCATAATAGCTAAAAACTGGAAACAATTTAAATGCTCAGCAACAGTAGTTAACATTGTCTCCTAGGGATTCCTTGGATGGGCCTATGTGGATGAGTGTGGGCCTTGAAGTTAAGTGTGAAATTGTGTGTATATGACATGTACAAAATTCAGACTGAAAAACTCTTGTCTTAAAAAATCTTGAGTCCTTGACTTAGAGACCTAGATTAAAAAAAAAAAATTAGCTCCTTCCTCTCTTGATTTCATCAACTAAGCCCTAGAATGTAGCTTTAACATTTTTATCCTTTGTCTAGTCTGTTCATAGCTTTTTCAAATTGAGTATTTAAAATCTCATCATTCCTTATTATTAAGAATTATCGTCTATTTATATGAATTATATCATGGTGAAGCCTAAAAATTAAGTTACAGGCATGAGACATTAATATCTCTCAAAGTGATCTACTTGAGAGCTGCTTTTGATATGGTAGATAGCATATTGAAAAGCAGAGACATTACTTTGCCAACAAAGGTCCATCTAGTCAAGGCTATGGTTTTCCAGTGGTCATGTATGGATGTGCGAGTTGGACTGTGAAGAAAGCTGAGCGCCAAAGAATTGATGTGTTTGAACTGTGGTGTTGGAGAAGACTCTTGAGAGTCCCTTGGACTGCAAGGAGATCCAACCAGTCCATTCTGAAGGAGATCAGCCCTGGGAATGATGCTAAAGCTGAAACTCCAGTACTTTGGCCACCTCATGCGAAGAGTTGCCTCATTGGAAAAGACTCTGATGCTGGGAGGGATTGGGGGCAGGAGGAGAAAGGGACAACAGAGGATGAGATGGCTGGATGGCATCACTAACTCAATGGACGTGAGTCTGAGTGAATCTGGGAGTTGGTAATGGACAGGGAGGCCTGGCGTGCTGCGATTCATGGGGTCACAAAGAGTCGAACATGACTGAGCGACTGAACTGTACTGAAAGTAGAGAGAAATGAAGGGTCACTGAATGAGTGACAAAAAAGTAGGACACACATTAATCTAGAGCAGTATGGTTCTTATCAGGGGGTCAGTTTGCATGCCCCGCCCCCCCAGGAGGACATCAGGCAGTATATGGAGATCTTTTTTGTTGTCACAGCTGGTAGAGGGGATGGTACTGGTATGAGTGAGTAGAGGCCAGGGATGCAGCTAAATATCCTACAATGCACATGACAATCCCACACAAGAATTAGAAACCAGGCCCTGCAGTGATGGCGACTCTGTGTGTGGGACACCTCTTATGTACCACTCCAGCTCCTGTTGGTCCCACAGTGACTCTTGTGGTACTTTGACAGCTTAGACATGTGCATTCTGAAAGGGCCTTACCTCATGCTTCTGGCATATGTTTCTAGTTTCTTGCCTTTGGACTTCCCCGATATGGCAGCATGGGCTTCATGTAAATCATTTTGGTAGCACATCCACAAGTGCAAACCAGAAATATAGAGGGATTGACACACTAGGTCAATGGGACATGAGATGTGATGAATAAATTCTTTCTCCTTTTGCCCCCCTGGTTCCTTGGTGGCTCAGATGGTAAAGAATCTGCCTGCAATGCGGGATATCTGGGTTCAGTCCCTGAGTTGGGAAGACCCCCTGGAGGAGAGTATGGCAACCTACTCCAGTATTCTTGCCTGGAGAATTCTATGGACAGAGGAGCCAGGTGGGCTACAGTCCATGGGATCACAGAGACTGACATGACTTAGCAGCTAACATTTTCACTTTTTCACTTCAAAGAGTTATGAAATATATTTCACACTCCAAAGAATGTTCTCTACGACTGAATACCAGTCTCCTTTAATAGTGGCTAGCTTAGTATTACACTGTTACTTTGGCTCTTTGTCCTCCCCAGGTTCACTTCCCTTGTCCCCTAGTCTTCCTGGAATCACATGCCCAGTAAACCACATGCAAGCAAATCTTTGTCTCAGGTTCTGTTTTCTGGGAAGACTCAGGACAAAATACTACGTGTGTGGAAGTTCACACTGAAAGATCACAAATTAATGGGAAATAATATAAAAAGTCAGAATTTTATTCATGTTTATCTCTTTAAAGTGAAACATGAAAATATAATTAAGAATTTAAAAAAGGGTACCAGATTTGTGGTGGCACAAATATTGGAGAGCTTAGAAAGGTCCACTTCTAAAATTGTCCCATCAGGCAAAGAATTTCCTAAGCCTCTTCTATATAAGGGCAAGGGACAACAGTGGTGGTCATACGGAAGGAGAAAAAAGCAATTACATGAGGGGTTCAAGAAAGGAAACGAAAGGAAAAAGATTATCCCCTAGCTGCACTCCTTTAAATGGATCTTGTTGTTTTGAGAAATTTAGAATCCTAGAGTTTTAGTTAGAAGGAACCTAGGAGATCATCTATGGAAATTTCCTCTTTTACAGATGAGGAAAAGCAGGCTAGAGAGGCTAAATGAGCTTCTTAAGGTCACCAAGTTGCCTTCATGGCAGAATTAAGGACACCATCTAAACATGGATTCTAAATCACTCATCTCTGTGATACCTGAGGCAGCCTGGAACTTTTCTTGGCATTTTATAAACTCTTTTGAGGAGTGTGACCAAGCTAAGATTTTAGAACACCCTGCCCCAGGTCACCAAGATGCTAAGATGTTAATAGGAAATAAGAGGAAACGTCAGCTGTCCTTGCCCTTGCTTGTAGAGGGTGGGCGTGTTTCTGGAATTAATTAAGACTTGACTAAAGTGTTTGAAATTAATTATTTGAAGGTATAAATAAAGTTTGGTTAAGAGAGAGGAGTGGAGGTTAAGTTGGTAACTCTTGTTATTCTAGGGACATTCTCCATGCTGACTTCTCAAAGTTTCTGTTAAATTGAGAAGACTTAGTTCATGGACTTGGCCAAGGAGAGTGGAAATAACGATTGCATTCTGTTTGGGGGCTTTTCACTGGTGTTTCCTTCTAAGGCAACTTTGTTCTGAGTGGTTAGCAAAGAGGGTGTTCTTGGTTTCCTCTCCCACCTCCTGCCCCGACTCTGGACATCCAACTACACAAAGTGCATCTAGTAAGGATTCTGCTTTTTCTTCTCCTTATGCTGATGCCCACAGTCAGACATTTCCTTCTAGTGGACAAGACAGATACGGTCTCTGTCTTAACTGGCTCACAGTTTGGTGGAAAGGACAGACATTTAAAAAAAAGACAACTCAATCAGGTCTGATGATGATCAAGTCCAGAATGCTTTAGTATCTGATCAGGTTTGGGGGCAGGAAGAGCTTCCATAGGAGGAGATTTAAGATAAGATACAAATCGGCCAAGGATTTGAGGTTGTATGTGAGGGAGGAAGCAGCACATGGAAAGGCTCAGAGGAGAGAGCACCTCAAGGTAAAGAGAAGGAGGCACAGCCCAGAGAGTAGACAAGCCGAGAGGCTGTCCTGGGCATGGGAGCCGTGGGACAGTTTGACTTCTTGAGGGCAGTGGATGGCACCGAAGGGTTTGGGGCAGGTGAAAGCAGTTAATCAGATTTGCTTCAGAGGAATTCCTCATTTCCACAGTGGAGGGAATGAGCTAGATGGGAGTGAAGTGGGAAGCCACCTGTAGTATGGGCGAGAGGTGTTGGTGGCTTCCTTGGAATGGATAGCAGTAAACTCCACGATGATGGGTGTTGTATAGCCTAGGACAATGCCTGGTACATAATTAGACTGCGTAAATAATAACTGAATGAATGAATAGGTATACTATAAAAAATATTTAGGAGGACCCGATAATTAATCAGAATATAGGAGGTGAAAGGGAGGGAAGGGGCAGGAAAGATAACCAGATTTCTGCTCGCAGGTAACTGCATGGATGGCCAGGAACTGAGACGGGAAACAAGTTATGGGAAGGTTGAAGGGGCAGGTAATGGGAGGGGTGTGTATGTAGCTTTGGATGTGACAGGTTAAGACGCTGGGAAGCAGTTGGATATAAACTGAGGAGTGACACTATCAGTTCGAAAATCTTCATCTTACGGATGGTAGCGGGAGTCGCAGGAGTGCGTAGATGCTATGGCCCAACGGGAGTATGCAGAGAGAAGAGAGGACTCTGCAGCATTACAGTGAGTGTGACCCTCTGCCTTTCCCATTGCCGGGCTGTTTTGGCACGTGAGGGCTCATCATATTTCCAAACAGGGATTGGCATGGGGCCCCTTCAGAGAGCCCCGCAATCACTCATTATTCTCATTCAAGAAATCTGAACGAATATTTCAAAGATGGGAAGGTGAAGAGGAAAGTAAATTATCGTTTTGACAGTGTTCCGGCAGGTTCATCTCGGTTCTTTCGACAAATTTAGTTCAGTGAAGGTTCTTGCCACTCTTTAGTCTGCTGAACTTGCAGTTCAGGTCATGGAGGGAAGGGGAGGGGCTGAGATGACAGCAGTGCATGATGCGAAGGCTTTACCCTCCCCGCATGCCCCTCTGGCCCCCGGTCTCTAGGCTGTCAATTCCTCTCCCCTAGGATGGTAGCCGCAGCAGGTACTCTGCCCGGTTGAACTACCTGGAATGCCGAGAGGTGGAACATGGCGTGCTGCACGGTCGCACTGGGGCTGCCGATACCCCCTCTGTGGTCACCAAGAATGCCTGACTTCTGTTACCCCTGGGTGGTGACAGAGAGCCCTGGGGAGCAGGCTTGCTTTTCCCACAGTCCTTTTCTACTGCTTGTTGGCATTTTATGCTAGGGTCAGCCATGGAAAGCTCCTTGAGGACTGGGATCAAGTCTGTCTTGTTTGCCAGTGTATTTTCAGACCCTATTAGAGTGTCTGACACAAAGTTGAGTAAATGAATGAATCCTTTATCTACAATGAAGGTTTCCCCTCTGGGAAGATTTGTCAAGCACTGTGAGGCCCATTAAGTATAATTAGTGGGACAGCCAGATTTCAGAAGGAGAAATGAGCCCTTCGGATAAATAATGGGTAATGGGAATACTTTTCTTATTCTGAAGTCCTATATAAAGCAGTTTGGCCCTTTCGTCCTAATATGCTGCTATTTGTCTTTCTTTGGAGATGATACCCCTCTGTGTAGAGCAGGGGCTTGGAATTGCTTTTCCAGAAGTGATCAGTGTGCTGGTGCACACTTTTTGACCTTGCTCCCTTGTCCCTAATCATGTGCATCTGTTGGCTAGATGCTGAGACTTGGTGCCTGGACTTGAGCCATGTAGAAGAGAGAGAGGTCCAGAGGAGAGCAACCCCATCACTGCAGCAGAATCGTCCCAGAGCACCTGAGGTTGGACAGAGGGTCAAATACAGGACTCAGGGATGGGGGACAAGATTTTCACTGCATTTCTTGTCCTTGGCAACTACCTGAATTAGTGAATTCAGTGAACCTGAATTATTCAGTCTGTTAGGAGCAGTGTTACTCTCCCATTTCCTTATTATTGATGTCTGCCGTTTTCTCTGTAGGACTTTATAGTAGAAAGGGTCGCCTTCTCTGTATATGATGCATGTAGCAGACACCACAGGACTTAGTGGACCATGGGTGTCTTTGTTCAGACCAGTGGTGTTTATTGAGGACTAGTGGATGTCTTAGCACACCTAGCACTGGCCCCATGGCTGCTGGCCTTGTCCTTTTGCTCAGTGCAGACAGAGCTGCTAGCAATGGGGATCCAAATTCTGGGCAGAAGAGAAGAAACCTTCCTGATAATTAATGATCCACACAGAAGCGCTCATGCTTCAGCACTATTACAGGGCAGGACTGCAGAACATCTCAGGCAGATGTCCTTGGAAATCCAGTCTTGTGGATTCTCTCTGAAAACACCTGTCTGTGGTCACATTTGTGAAATACAGCACACTCTTATCTCCCTCTTGAAGATTCCTAATGACACATTGGTAGAACCCAGAAGTCTTACAGTAAAGAGCTTGTTGTTTAGCTTTGTTTGGCCCAATGCTTCCCATACATATTTGACTGTGGCAGTTTTTTTGTTTTAAATAACACCGCTCTAAGTATCCCATGGTATTAGTGTTCTGTGGGGGTGTATTTTAGAAAATGTTGCATTGAGAATTCTGTTTTTTTTTTGTGTGTTTTTTTTTTTTACCTCTTAAGTTCTACCCTCTTCTTTTCTTATTCCCCCTTCTTAGGGTGAGTACATAGGAAAGACAGACTTTCTACAGTGAGTACTGAGAAGTGGAGGTGAGGTTTTCGAAGAGGGTTAGAAAACGTCCCTTCACTCGCTAATCAGTGAAAGTATTTAAGTTACAATTAAGCTGCTGCAGGCACGTGTGCTCAGTAGTGTCAGGTTAAAGAATTCAAGTTTAGCGTGGTATGCAAGAGGGAATGACTACTTTGGGACTTTACGGGAATCTCTCCTCTTAATACTTTCTTTCTTCAAATGTTGGGAAAATGAGTAAGGAAGAGACACTGGAAGTAAAGCAAATTCACTTTGAATTTGACTACAGAGTCAGTTTTCACAAAGAACTCTTTGGATTTTCCTCTGATATGCTTTGATTAGAGACACAGGGAGATGAATTCTCTGAATTTGGGTGAGTTACATTCCTACATTTTCGTGATCGTTGAAGTCTCTTAAGTCTATCCTTCCCTTTTCATTTGTACTGTTACTATATAGATTCAGAACTTCATCTCCTTTCCTCTGCCTCCATCCATCCGTCCATCCATCCGTCCATCCATGCTTTTATGCATTCATTCAACATACTCTAAGCATTGATATGTACTAGTTACTGAACACGCAAAGATGAACGAGTCATGGTGCCTGCTCTCCTGTTGCCTGTTTCTAAAGATGTGGAATGAGAGTCCAGCCTTTCTGAATTCTGATCCTCCCGGCTGGAGTCACACTTCTCAGCACATCTCTGATCCTGTCATGTCCTTTAAGAAACATTTGGGAGCTCCTTATTACCTGTGGAATGAGGAGGAGCCCCTTCCACCCCAGAGCAAGATGATATTTAAGGGACCCTTCATGCAGGCCCCAGCAGTCCCAGTCTCATCTCTGGCTTCTCTCTTCATACAGCTGTGGAAACTGAGGGGCCACAGGGCTTCTCCCAGTCCTTGAGCATGTCTGCCACTCCCTGGCTCCTGCTGGTCCTCTGTCCTGTGCCTCCTGCTCTTGAACTTTCTCCCCTTTCAAGGCCCAACTCACAGCTGTGTTTTCTGGGCTTCAACAGGCTTCTGAACCCTCTCTTCCCACATTCTCCTGTTTTAGACTATGAGGCACAGACTTCTTGGGTCTGTTCTCTTGGGAGAAGGGTCATGTCCTGTTCAACTCAGCATTCTTGACCAGTAACCTAGTGCAGGGACCTGCACCTGGATGTAAGTGTTTAATTCATTCTGGAGCCATATCTGTGACAAATATGTATGTTTATGTGTCATATATATATATCCCCATATATATGTGTATATATATATAATTTTAAATTAGCTAGAAAAGTTCCATTAGAAAATTTAAAATTAATTTTATTAGTTTTTAACTTTTTGTACTTTGTACATATTTTAGCAAACTTAAAAAATCTTTTGTGTAGTTCTTGTTAATATTTATTTATTTTTAATCAGTTGAATGCTTTACAATATTGGTTTGATTTCTGTCATACATCAACATGAAGTAACTATGGGTGTACATATGTCCCCTCCCTCTTGAATCTCCCTCCTACCTCCCACCTGTTCCTAACCCTCTAGGTTATTACAGAGCCCCAATCAGAGTTCCCTGAGTCATACGGCAAATTCCCATTGGCTAGCTATTTATTTATGTTATCATATATGCTTCTATGATTCCATCTTTTCCCTGTCATTCTGTATAATATGTATATAATGCTTTGAATACATATTATATAATTTGTATAATATGCTCATTCCTTTTATATGTGTGTGTGCTAAGCTGCTTCAGTTGTGTCCAGCTCTTTTCGACCCTATGGACTGTACCACAGCAGTCCAGAAAAGCCCTTCCACACCAGAAAAGCCCTTCCTTTTATATGCTGGAACCAAATTTTAGTTTATGTATAGCAATTTAGATTTTATTTTGGAGTTAAGTACTATATTTGGGCTTCCCAGGTGACTCAGTGGTAAAGAAACCGTCTGCCAATGCAGAAGACATGGGTTCAATCCCAGGGTTGGGAAGATCTCCTGTAGAAGGAAATGGCAACCCACTCCAGTATTCCTGCCTGGGAATCCCATGGACAGAGGAGCCTGGCAGTCTACAAGATCATAGGGTTGCAAAAGAGTCGGACACTGCTTAGCGACTAAACAACAGCTACCCTATTTGAAGGGATGTGGACTATTTTAAATCTTGAAATCACTTCAGATAATTCTGCTTCCAAAAGAAAAATGGGAGTTATTTTAGGTACTATAAAAAATCATAATTGTATGGAACCACTATCATTTAATTGCATCTCTCCTTTTAATGAGAATTAAGTGTAATAAAATTTTATTAATTCAGACTCTATTCTTTGGCAATTTTTGATAGTTCAGTTACCAAGGTGGCAGAGATTTTCAGTTGTTACTATATACTTTTTAAAAGAGCAAACTGCTCAAGTGTGTAGAAAGATCCACCCATATATGGACAGTTGATGTAATAATTACAAATAATTCCCATCTATTAATTACAGAATATTTAGCAGTACAGTGACATATTTGGCAATACCTTGTCAACTATTAATTTCACTAATTTTTTAAAAGAATAAGTGTAAGTGAAGCTTTTATTAAACCTAATGGCTTTATTCTTAAATAGTCTGAGTTAATGAAATTTAACCAATTACTGGGTTGTTCTTTGTATTCAGATATTGGGTCTATAGATATCATCCACTGGGTGGGAGGGATGTGATTGAAGGGGCTGGTACCTACTCACTGGGCCTCCCAGACTGCATACAGCTGTCACCTACCCTTTCCTTATGGCTCTGTGCTGTGCTGTGCTTAGTCGCTCAGTCGTGTCCAGCTCCCTGCAACCACGTGGACTGTAGCCCGCCAGGCTCCTCTGCCCATGGGATTCTCCAGCTTATGGCTCTAATTGCCAGTAATTTTAAGGAAGTCTCATTTACATGGGGAATGTGCCTACTTTCTCTCATTTGATCCTCACCACAGCTAGAGTTAAGGTGGGCATTACTATTCCTTGAGTGACTTGCCCACGTCACACAGCTGGAAGGGGCAGTAATAGTATTTTCACCTGTGTTCTCGGTCTCCCTCTCTCCACACTTTATCATACTGTCTTTCAAATAATAGCGACTTAAGTTTGCAAAGGAGTAGGTATCTATTACCTCAGTTGCTTAAAAACCGCCCCCCCCCTTGAGCTGTAAATAAGTAGATCTGCCTGTTGCTTTTCTTTTCTGCAGATCCCTAGCTATATGCCATTCTTCCCACCTCCTTCAGCTTCTCCTGTGCTTTCAATTCACATCTAAGAGTCATCCTGAAAATATTCGACATCATGCTGCAGTATGATCAGACGGCAGGCTTTTGGCCACTCTGCCTTCACTTGCTGGTCCTCAGCTAGCTCTGCCTATATGCCCAGGGCTAAACATTAGCCAAGTGGTGAGCAGAGGCTTCTTGTGCCCTTAGCTTCTCCCATCTCTGCCCTCCTTTTTTCTCATGGAGCTCTGTTCTTAGCCCTTTTCTCCACTCTCTGTGAAAACTTGTTTTTCTGAAAGAATCACTCACTTTAAAGCATAAATCATTACAGACAAATATGTATTGAGCCCTACTGTTTTCAGGGAATTTATGTTTTAATGGAATAGAAGAAATATTTAGCCCAGAAAATTACTCCGTAATGGTAGAAATGGATTTCTATGAGTAGGTGAGGATAATTTTTGAAGCTAGAATATTCTTATTGGAATCTTCAAAGTTACACATATATAAGTGGCTCCTTACTTCACTCACATGGAAAGTCAGTCTTATCCATGTCCTGCTCCTAATCCCCATCCTTACAAAAGAAAAAGCTGTGAGTAGAATGACTGCTTCCTGAGACCCAGGTATATTGCTTCTGTCTCATCATTTAATGTTAAAGTGGCCCTTGAGGGTGCAGACAGAATGTTTGCAGCAAATTCACGTCTCATAGTCATAAAGAAGCATAGGCTTGCACTGTGGGCCTTTAACTTGTTTCTTAAAAAAATCGACCAACAAATATTGATTGAGTAACACTTCAGCTGTCTCCTCAAAGACATTTTGACCTTTCTGATTCCATTTTGTCTATTAGTGTGTTATGGAGCAGTGTGCTGTGCAAGTAGCAGAATCTGTGACAGCTTTTAGTCTTTTTCTTGGAGGGATGTCTGCGTGGATGGTGTATAATCTCACCCATTTAGAAAGACTGTGGTCCCTAAGGTGTAGTAATCAAGAGCTTGGGCCCTGGAGTCAGATGCCCCGGTTTTCATCTTGGCTTTGGTATGTATTGACTGTATGATTTGAAGCAAATTACTTGGCTTCTAAACCTCACTTTCCACATCTGCATAAGGGGGATACTGTTGGTACCTACCTGCCTTGGTGGTGGTAGCTGTGATGAAGATTAAATGATGGATTTAAAGAACTTTGCACTGTGCCTGGCATCTATTAAATATGAAATAATTACTAGCCATAATTATCTTCCTTTTGGTTCAGTGGTCCAGATTTTCTCCTAGTCTCCCTTATTTTTATTTCTAGAACACAAGGAATTGTACAGGAGCTTCTATAGGACTCTAGAGACTTTTAAATTAGACTGCCTTAAGGTTTTTGAAATTCAGTTATTCCAAGAAGGGCTTCAAAGAAAGCAAACTTTAATCTTAGTTTCTTGCCTGCTTTCCAGGCCATGTATTTATTCTGTTCTTAAGTGTAACTTCTCCAACAAATAGTTTGAATGTTACCTGTGCTTTCATTTCATAGTGTGGAAAACACATACGAATCACTTCAAGCTGTCTTCCAGCTTGTTTCAAACATAATTCAAGTCTTGAAATGATTATCTGGACATATGCATTCTAGGAACTGTTGGAGGAGAGAAACAGCCCCAGCAGATACTTTTAGATTTGTTTTCTCAGTCTTAGATTCCCATGAAAGTTACAAAAGGGTGGTGAATCACTTGGGGTCCATTACGGCCCTCCTGATTTGCTTTGTGCTCTGGTCAGGTAAGCTAGTATGCATGTTCATAACCAATTAAAATGCCTCTAGAATGGCATTGACCAAGGCCATCCTTATTTTTAAGTCCCCAGGTAAGCAATTTTTCAACTTCAGCAAGGCATTTCAGAAATGCTTGACTTCATACTTCTCTGCCTTGTGATAAATAAATACAATTTTGATTTTATCTCAGAGTAATTAATTTAGATTTCTCCTTCTGGTATATAGAGTAGAATAATGTTCTATAGCTCTTTGAACATTAGATTGGAAAGAATGTGCCCTAAACATTTTGCTTAATTAAATCCTAAAGAGGTGGTACAAATTTTTCATGATTAATTGAAACATGCCTATTTTGACTGATGCATATTTATATGATATTATCATACGAAGGATTTATCATGTTATATAAACTATTCACTATGGGAATGTGATTTAAAGCTGTAAGCATTTTGCATTTGTTGCTGCATTGTTCATTATGAAAAATACACAGGCTAATAATGTCTATAAGGAAAAATCTGTTACAAGAATTTTCTTTGAGGTAATCTTGTCTCTAATGGCCCAGATTTTAGCCTACATATAAGAGATCAGGTTTTCCTAGTTTAAAGAAATATTTTTAAAATTAAAAAATTTTAAAGCAGATAAGATTCAAAAAACTAAAGGTCTGGGGCCTTCTGTTTTGCCAGTGTAAAGCATGCACACAATTCCTGGGTTTCAGATTTTTAGAAAAAGATGTGCTTGTTAAAATGAACCAATTCTTTTGGCTTTAGTGTTTCCCAGGTGATGCTAGTGGTAAAGAACCCACCTGCCAATGCAGGAGACTCAGGAGACCTGGGTTCAATCCCTGGGTCGGGAAGATCCCCTAGAGGTGGGCATGGCAACCCACTCCAATATTCTTGCCTGGAGAATCCCATGGTCAGAGGTGTCTGGTGGGCTACAATCCACAGGGTCACAAAGAATCAAACATGACTGAAGCAACTTAGCATGCATGCATGCATTTTGGCTTTAAGTACTTAAGAAAAGCTCATTTACTAGGGATACAGACATGCTGTTTAAGATGGAGTACCATCTCATGTGTGGTGGCAGAATTTTCTGCTAAGTTTTAGCTGACAATATTAATTTTAATAACCAGAGTTCTTTCTTATTTCTTAAATATATTAATAAAAATGACTTTTATTAAGACTAGAACATCTGAGATATCTGAACATGTTTTCATGAACTTTTGGAATAATCCCTTTATCTGACTCTTCTTTGGAGCATTAGCTGTTGATAACAGTTTGGTGACAGAACAGGAGATATCTGATGGCAGTTTTCCAAAGGGTTTGCCTTTATGAAACACAATTTTATGAAGAACGGAAGAGAATACTGAATTATTTAACAAGACAGATGCTAAGTACCATTCTAAGAGTTTTCCAACTGCCAGATAAAAAAGTGCACAATTTCTTTTGTCTCATTTTCTCATATCGTTACTTTGTAGTACAAATTATTTATAAAAATAATCTGCTTTAAAATTATACTTTTTATTTGTTAGCTCTATTGTAAAAAACTATCCTTGCCTCTCCTTTAAAAAAGACAAGTAGGACTGTGTGGTGATGATGGAGTAAAATATGAGACAGACCTGTGAGTGGCCTTTTTGCCCTGGGCATCATTCCTTCAGGTTAGGCCAGGATTCAGGCCAGCTGCCCAGCCTTCTTATAGCTTTGCTCCTTACCCTCTGTCATCTCGCTTTTAGTCTGTGATAGTTAAAGATCTAGGACTAAAACACTTACTACCCCCACATCCCTCCAAATCAGACTATTTAAAGGAAGAAACCACAAGGGGAAACCTAAGGCATGTTCTAAAGTGGCTCCTGGGGAAGTGGGGTCTCCTCATTGAACTTTGAGGCCAAATAATTTCCCCCGTAAAATCTTTTTATCCTTACAGATTTCACCAGAATCAAGCTTTTGGCCAACGGATCATTTGTGAGAATTCTGCTGTATCATCTTTTTTTCAGGAATTTAAGATTTTAAAGTAGCTAACTGGAAAAATAGAAACTTTTAGTTTCTATTAAAATAAAATTTAAAATATTAGTACTAGTTAGTTTAGTAATGATAGATGATTATTTTCTACATATACTCTTGCTAACCTAATTTTAAAAACTCCACCATACTCTAAGGGAAATTATAGAGTCTTGTTAATTTTTCATACCATGTAAAATATCTGTAGACAGGTACCATATTATTAATCATACAAAATATAAATAAATCTTGCTTTGAATAGAATACATTATTAAATACAGTCATTGCATGACATTTGAATTCATGTTATGACTCCATTTAAAGGAAGTTATTTTATCAAAAATGTTTGATTAACATCAGAGGTTCTTTTTTTATAGTGTCTCATTTGATAATTAACAATCAATTACAACATGTAATTTGTGAAATAAAAATGATCATTAAAATGACAATACTTACTCCATTAAGGTAAACAAAATGCTACACAGAGTTTTGAGTGATGACACTTGGTGGGGGGAAAAAGCCATATCACTGCACTACAAATTAGTTTGCTTCTAATTTTGCAGGCTGATGACCGTACTGCCTCAAACCAAATCTTTTCCCCTGGAAATGGAATGATTGCATGACAGGCTCTATGAACCATGAATATGTCAACAACTCATGAACCAGGCCTTGCTTAGCAATTAGTCTTTGGGGGATTTTATTCGGAAATCAGACAACACTATACCAGAGCTTGTTGGGGATTTTATGATTACCACCCATGTCTGGAGCATGAGTTTGGGTTCGTACAAAAAAAAAATCCATAAAGGAGGAAGAGGTAGGCAATCAGTCACACACACACACACACACACACACACACACACACACACACACACACACACGCGGTCAATTGGGATGACCATGGAAACGTAAGATACAGTGAGAGCCCCCTAGGAGGTAGCAAGGAAATATTTCATAGATTTCCACTAAGAAATCGTCTATTTTCTGTGTAAATACCCGTGTTTCCCTGACTCTAGTCATTTGAATATCACCATCACATTTTGTTACAGCATCTTACCACCTGCACTATGATTTACTCAATATATTTTATTAACTGACTCACTTTAAAAGCCTTTGTTTGTCTTAAGCAATAATATTTGTGATATTCTGGGCTTGTTGTGCTAGTTAAATTTGTTTTTTTTTCTCTTACAAAGGACAAGAAATACAGTAGTTTAAATATTGAAAATATCTGTCTACCACCTAACATTATTCTAAGTGTTCCCACGGCATGGGTACCAGGTGCTACAGAAGCTACTAGGACCACCAGTCTGGCTAAGAATGATCTGGGCAGCTGAGTGACCTCAGGCCTCATGGCTGACACCCCCCATTACCATTCCTCCATCCAAGGACCATGAACCACATCACCTGGAGGGGAATTTGAATCAGTACTGCGCCTCCCCAAGGATGGTGGTTAGGGAAGGCTGTATCATAGCAGACTGCCCAGTGAGCTGGGATACTGCCTTCCTTCCGGAGAACCTGGCCACTCACACCTTTCCTTTCTTTGACTGACCCTATCACCCAGAAATAGTTATACTGCAAGAGTCAACAAACACCCCCTTTCATGTAACAGTAATTGGGAACACAGAAAGATTGAGCCTGGCTCCTGACTGTCCCAATTCACATGGGGACATCACTTTTATCGGTTAGCACTGGGCAGCCCACGCAATATGGATCTTGTAGGCTGTCAGCAGTACCCTTGAAGAAAGGAGTCACTTTCCAAGCTTCATTAGTACAGAGCCTGGTTTAACCAGGCAGAATAAGCATTTGTACCAGGATAAGAAGCCCTGGGAACCCTCATGGCTCTGCAGTCATGCTTTGGTTTTTAAATAAATGATGTCTTTTGGAAACATAGGAGCCAACCAAAAAGAAAGAAAGAAAAACGAGAGGGAGAAAAGCACTAAGTCTTTCCACCAAGAGCTGGCTATTTTCCTAGGTCAGAAAGTGGTGAGGTACTGAAATTAAGATCAGACCTCAAGTAAATCTCTGAGGTTCAGGGTGTGTCTAAGTTTGAAGGGATGTTTGCTTCTGATATGAACATTTTTCTTATACTTTTATTATAGAAGATGATGTGTCAAATGTACAAATAATGTGTGCCTGGTGCCAGAAAGTGGGAATCAAGCGCTATTCCCTGAGTATGGGAAGTGAGGTGAAAAGCTTCTGCAGCGAGAAGTGCTTTGCCGCCTGCCGACGAGCCTACTTCAAGAGAAATAAGGTAAGAGCACCGTAGAGAGAGGCGGCCCATGCAGGCCTCACCACCCCGTGCGCATGCGCCTCTTAGCTTCTAGCTGAACTCACTGCGCACCCCGTACTTTGATTCTTTCTGTTTTGTCTGTTCTCTTTCTCTGTCATACTTAACCTTCTGGATTAAGGAGCCCCCCTTCTAATGTGTAACCTGTCCTTCAATTTCTCTTGTCTTGGTGTTTGAATTCTGAGAGGGTGAATGAATCTGATGAAGACACAGTGGTCGCAGCCGGTATCCTAAGTGACAGTGTCTCTCTGGCAGTGGAGTACTAGACGAGGGTCTATGAAAGAGAAGTGGTAGGAATTTCCTATCAAGGCTGAAGAACTAGCCACAGAAGCATGGCCAGAAAGCTTTTAGTCCGCTCAGCTTTATACTTGTTTGCAAGGCGAATGTTGCTCTGGCTCTTTCCAAAATCCGACCCACAAATTCTAATCAGGAAAAAGTCAAGGTTTTCTTGACACCTTACATTAAAATTGATTGATGTTGAGAGGAGATGAAATTATGAATATATGAACCAACCTTGCTCACACAGCGAAGTGTTTGTGGGAAGCATGGTGGGTGAACACAGGAACAGCCATAGTTATGGTTTCTTTTTTTGTTTTGTCTTAAGACATCTCAGATCTGAAAGTGTCCTTTTAGAATAGCGTTAGCCACCATTGATGGGAAATGGAATGCATGATGTTTGTACAATCAACATACACACTCAGTTAATTTCCTAATCTTTTAAGAACCGCTATTGCATTCTGCCACTAATAATTGAAGTCAATTGCTAGTTCTTGATGATTTTCCATTGATCTGCAAATCTTCCTTAATTCCTAAAACCGTCCACATTTTGCTAACCATTTCCATTATACAATATCAAAATCTGTCCTTCTTTGAAGCAGTTACTGTTTTTTTAAGTCTGATATTTGCAATCCTGAAATGCTAATTTGGGGCTCACTGCATTGCAAGAAGCACTGTTGCAGCAAATTATCTCCTTCAAATTTGGGTCACATCATTCAGCCAAAAAACATAATGCCAAAAGAATTAGGCTGCAGAATTCAGCGAGGTGGAATTTTAGTAGCAGTCTCTAAGAATTAGTCTCATAATCTTCACTGGAACAGGGAGACAAGTAAGGAAATTGGAATTCTTTTGGGACAGTCAACAGTTCACTTTCCCTTGGGAGGGGCCTCACGGGAGGGGCTGGTGGGGCTTTAGAGGAGGGTGGTTGGAACAACACATGGGAGACACGTTTTGTTTTAATATTTGGGGATTAAAATGATCTCTGAGACCCTGGGGCTCCCGTTTTGAATGCTGAGCACTGGGGTAACAATCACAAGAGTGGGCCCAGAGCTTTCATCTTCAAAGCCGTACTTACCACAACAAAATACTTTGCATTCCATCCCAGAAGATGGCTATAGAACAGGGGTTTTGTCTTTCTATGATTCCAAAGGGTTATGAGTCTGAATCTTGATGGACTGCCTGTAGTGAATAAAATCAAGCAAGATAAATTTGTCACAGTCCTGGTAATACATGTTGCACTTTGCACAGTGATCCAACTTTTTAAGCCTTTGATAAAAGGCATCTGATTCAATTTGAAAAAAAAAAAAGTCCATAAAATATATATGTATAATACATATCATATATACAGCATATACATATTTATAATTATAAAGTTAAGGTCAAACTGAATTTAAAATTCCATAGCATACAGTTTTGAAAAATGGATAACTGGGAGCCAAGATAAGAGTATTTGGAATACTTAGTACGTAAAATCAGCAAAGGGAGAAAGACTTTTCACTTCCTGCAAGTAGTTATTGGGGTAGTTCTTTGAATATCCTGCAAAACCTGGGAGCGGCAGTGACTTGAAGTTTAGCCAGTGACTTTGAGGGCTGACCCCCCCAGCCCATTAGTGTACACACAATACCTGTCTTCTCTGCAATCTTCATGCTTATTTATGTATTCCAAACCTCTGCCGCACTAGATGGTCTCGTTTTTCAGATAGAGAAATAAACTGGTCACATCGCTTGCTGGATTCTTTTTTTTTTAATTTCAAGAGTGTTATCTCTGCAACAATATCCTATTGTATTACAATAAACATGTACAGCTGCTGCATTTCTGTTAACTGATAGGATTTTGTGGTCATTTCATTTAGGGCTTGGGTTTCCTAATGGATTGTATTAGATACCAGTCTCCATCCTGCCATTTCTAAGAACTGCTGTACTAAACCCCAGGGTGTTCCTCACTGAAGACAATAGCAAATAGCTACTTCTGTTCTTGTATCATTTAACAAAGTCTTTAGTCCTCATTATTAAAATTGTGGACTGCTTAATCTTAGAGGGCAGAATTCCTCCCATTCCTACATAAAAGATCTTCTGGCTAAATTCTACACTTTTAAATACTGGGAAGTGGATGGAAAACAGTGAATAATGTGTATGCAGAACAGAATTTTGCCTTAGGTATAATGTAGAATCTAAAAAAACATGTAAAATTAACTATGTTGTAAATTATGCTTTATAATGACAGCCTGCTTCTTGGTAGATAGCATGCTGGGATCTAAAAATGGTCTCTAAGTTGAACCCAAATTGCATGCATAACTTTACAAAGAAAAATCCTGGTAGAAAAGGTAGCTAATTAGGAGCAGTATTCGGCTGACCTCTATTTTGTGTCTGAGCAACACCTGCATTTGTGAATGTAAATTGGACAGCTGTGCCTGTGCTTCCCCTGCCATCCTCTTCACAAATGCTTGGGTATAAAGGCAGGAACTGATTTTCTGCTAAAAAACAAGGACAAAAATAGCCCAACTCTCAGAATGAAGGCCCGCTGAAAATTGGCTCTTTAAATTTCATTTGCTTCTCAAACCTTCTCCTGGGGTCTCTGTGTGTGTTTGATGGAATAGGTTAAGAATGACACATCCCTGTCTTCCAAATCCTGGTGCTGTGAAGTAAGGGGGGGATGGAAGGAAGCCAAGTTAACCCTTTGTGGCATGTAGCTTATAATTTTAAACCAATTTACAATTCAATTTGAAGAGTAATTTGGATTGCTGTAAGTATGTAGGCTTTCTTCGGAATGCTTCTGCTAGAACTGTGAGTCACAGCTGTATTCATTTAAGGAGCCCAACTACCAGCTTACACATTTCAGGATGTTGGCTCTAGGAAGTGTATGGTGTTGATTCATAATCATATTTCATAGAATCCTTATCCCCAACAGGCTCGACTGCTGACTCCAAAGTGTTTGAGACAATGGGTAAGA